>NW_024080681.1:3145240-3240786 GCF_003009895.1 Hyaena hyaena
GTGGAGGTCAAGGAGGTTGTTTCCTGCTTTCTCCTCTAGGGTGTTGATAGTTTCCTGTCTCACGTTCAGGTCCTTTATCCATTTTGAGTTTATTTTTGTGCATGGTGTGAGAAAATGATCTAGTTTCATTCTTCTATGTTGCTGTCCAGTTCTCCCAACACCATCTGTTAAAAAGGCTGTCTTTTTTCCACTGGATATTCTTTCCTGCTTTGTCAAAGATCAGTTGGCTGTATACTTTTGGGTCCAATTCTGAGTTCTCAATTCTGTTCCATTGGTCTATGTGTCTGTTTTTGTGCCAATACCATACTGTCTTGATGATGACAGCTTTGTAGTAGAGGCTAATGTCTGGGATGGTGATACCTCCCATTGTGGTTTTATTTTTCAGTTGAAATTCATTTTTAAGGTTCTTGCTGTCTAGGAGTCCAGGCCAATATATAAGTGTTTTGCCTTTGCAATGATAAGAATGTCGAATACATTTCATTTCAATGAGCATAATTTAATAAGAATCACAAATTCTTTTAGTATGAGTTTGCTAAATAACAGGTATTATATACTCTGACAAGACTACTAATTACTGAGTCTAGTTAGCATTTCTAATTATTCTTCAAAATGAAGTTTATAATCATAATGTGATCCCAAGTGAATTAAGAAAAGCAATAAAAAGATGTTTAAATTCACAATAGCTAAAGACAATTACTTCAGTTTTTTGTTTTTTTATATCCAGGTAAGTAGAAGTTAGTACAGCTAATCGATTTTAAAGTTTGTATTGTAAAAAATGAGAAAAGCAGTGATTCAATTATAGTAAGATTATTTTTCAGGACTATGATCAATGAGCAACAGGTAATAAAGAGAATAGATAAATAACACTTCCCAAATATGACTATTTTCTACATTTTAGAAATGGAAGGCAATCTTGCAGTGACTTGTAAGTATATTATATATTTTGGAGGCTAATTGAATTATAGATGAAGCAATTATGCCTCGTAATGTAATCTTTCCTGTTTAAGGCTGGAAACTACCAGAGTGCATGAATGCACATTAAAAAACAAAACTAATTTTTTGCATTGCAAAGAGATTACAATTTAATTAACAATTAGAAAATACAGATGAACAAAAACATAAATAAAAATGAAAATGTAAGCAAACAAGACTCATTACTCAAAATAACAATATTTTTTATACATTTTGAGTATAAAAATGACTTTTCTTTTTTTTTTTTTTTTACAAATAGTTTATTGTCAAATTAGTTTCCACATAACACTCAGTGCTCATCCCCATAAGTGTCCTCCTCTATGCCCATCCCCACCCCCCACATCCATCAGTCCTCAGTTTCTCAGCATTCAAGAGTCTCTCATGGTTTGCCTCTCTCCCTTTCCCCCACCATTTCCCCCCTTCTTCTCGCCCTCGTTCCTCAGTTAAGTTCCTCCTAATCCTCCTATACGTGCAAACATATGGTATTTGTCCTTCTCTGCCTGACTTATTTCGCTCAGCATAACACCCTCAAGGTCCATCCATGTTGCTACCCATGGCCAGATTTCATTGTTTCTCATTGCCATGGAGTATTCCATGGTATAGATTAACCACATCTTCTTGATCCATTCATCTGTTGATGGACACTTAGGCTCTTTCCATGTTTTAGCTATTGTGGAGAGTGCTGCTATGAACATTGGGGTACATGTGCTCCTATGCCTCAGCATTTCTGTATCCCTTGGGTAAATTCCTAGCAGTGCTATTGCTGGGTCATAAGGGAGTTCTATTGTTAGTTTCCTGAGGAACCTCCACACTGTTTTCCAGAGGGGCTGTACCAGTTTACATTCCCACCAACAGTGTAGGAGGGTGCCCGTTTCTCCACATCCTCGCCAGCATCTAGAGTTCTCTGATTTGCTCATTTTAGCCACTCTGACTGGCGTGAGGTGGTATCTCAGTGTGGTTTTGATTTGTATTTCCCTGATGAGGAGGGATGCTGAGCATCGTTTCATGTGTCTGTTGGCCATCTGGATGTCCTCTTTGGAGAAGTGTCTGTTCATATCTTCTGCCCATTTCTTCACTGGGTTGTTTGTTTTTCGGGTGTGGAGTTTGGGGAGTTCCTTATAGATTCTGGATATTAACCCTTTATCTGATATGTACAAATGACTTTTCTATATATTATATATATTATGATACACTTCTATAAAATGGAACCATAGTTACTTATTGTTTTATACCCACATTTAAAAAAATTTTGAAGTGCTTTAAAACAGAGAAATTTTGGAAGTACAGAACAAAGAACTTCCTAAATCTACCATCCAAAGATCCTACTTAAGTACCAATAAATGTTCTTTACACAGAAGGGTCCAGTCCAGAAACAGACATTGCTCCTGTCATGTCTTTTTAGTCTCCATTCTAGGGCAACCCCAGTCCTAACTTGATTTCTATGACCTTGATACATTTTAAGATTAGAGGTGCTAACCTTATTATTAGTTATGATTATGATTATTAGCTGTTTTGTCAACTGTCCCTCAATTTGGTTTTGTCTGTTATTTCCTCATGATTTAGATTCAGCTTATGCATATTTGGCAGGCATATCTCAAAGGGCTCTTGGGCTCTTTAGCATCTTAGAAGATGGCACACGGTTTGCTGACTAGTGGTGGTGTTGACTTTTGTTACTTGAGTAAGATGGTATTTGCCAGGTTTTTCCTCCATTGAATTCTTATGTTTTCTTTGTAATTCATAGATATTTTAGGTGGAGATACTCTGAGAACGTGTATATAGCCCATTCTTCATCCAATTCTCTTTTATTAGTTTCTTAAGTAAATTTGTTATTACTATGATGGTTACCAAATACTGATTTTCTAAGTCTGTTATTTTTTCTACATTTGTTAGTTGATATTCTACTATAAGGAAGAGCTTTTTCTTCTTTTGTGTGTTCATTCATTTTATTTATATCAGAGAGGATCTATGGATTTTACTGTTTTCTTTTTTTTAAATTAAGTTTATTTATTCATTTTGAGAGAGAGAGAGAGAAAACCAGTGGGGCAGAGGCATAGAGGGAGGGGAACAGAGGATCAGAAGTGGGCTCTGTACTCACAGCAGAGTGCCCAATGTAGGGCTTGAACTCACAAACTGCAAGATAATGACCTGAGCCAAAGTACAAAGCTTAACTGACTGAGCCTTTCAAGTGTCCCAAAATTTCTACTGTTTTCAGTGGGGGTATAATCTACTACCATTAGTAACTATTCTGATAATTATATTATCCCAGATTTAGCCAGTGGGAGCTCCTACAATCTAGTTTACATGTCCTGACATGTTCCCATTGTTCTTTGAGCACTGTCTTCCTTTCTGGAACAAGATATTCCAGGCTTCTTGTGTACTTTCTCAGCCCTAACCCTGGGATTAGCTATTTCTCCAAAGAGTCCTGCTTCTTTTTAATGGAGAGTGGTAGAGACACCAAGATCTCAGCAGTGGTGTGCTTATTGTTACCAGAGTGTTGATACTCTTTTACTAGAATGTCGATGTGCCCAGGCACCCAAGAGTGGACAAAATCAGGAAATATACATACATACATACATACATATATAATACATATATTTGATTTTCTGTTTATGCATATGGAATCCATGAGTCCACATCAGAATCTCCAATTTCAGTATAATACTTCAGGGTTAATTCTAATCTTCCCTCTTTTTATCTTTGTAACTCTCTTCTCTGACGGCAAGAAACCTGGATCTTAATTCATTGCTTAAAACTGCTTCTATGTAGCCATTCTCCCAACCCTTGCTGGGTCACACTTGAGTTAAAAACAAAACAAAACAAAACAAATACACCTTAATAATATATAATTATCTTTTCAAGACACAAATAGTTATTTACAAGAATATTTTTTAAAAATGTTTATTTATTTATTTTGAGAGGAAGAAAGCACAAGCAGGGCAGGGGCGGAGAGAGGGAGAGAGTGAATCCCAAGCAGGCTCTGCACTGTTAGCACAGAGCCCAATGTAGGGCTCAAATGCACACTGTGAGATTATGAGCTGAGCCAAGATCAAGAGTGGGACACTTAACCAACTTAGCCACCCAGGAGCCCCTACAAGACTAGTTTTAAAAGCTAAATATTACTTCACCAAACGTATATGCAGATATTTAGGCTGCTTCCAAGTGATGACGTTCTTTTATCAGAATTTTACACCATCCATTATTATTTACTATTTCACCCAGGAATACTAGATGAAAGGCAAGAATATTCTTAATTTGAAGTGCCACATTCTATTTTATTTTTTAAAGTACTTATTTATTTTGAGAGAGAGACAGAGAAAGAAAGCGAACAAGTCGGGGAGGGCCAGAGAAAGAGGGAGAGAGAATCCCAACCAGTCTCCACGCTGAACATGGGCCTTGATTTCATGAACTGTGAGCTCATGACCTAAACTGAAATCAAGAGCCACCCAGGTGCTCCTATAGTGCCTCATTTTAAAGTCAAATAAAACTATATGAATTTGGATCCCACTTGTATAGAATTTGCAATCACTCTTTCATGGACTGGACTAAAACTGAACTTTGCACTGGCTAAAGCAGCAATTACACGGTAAAATGAAAAACATAGAAGAGATATTTACTCCAGAGAGCAAATGGTTTTCCAATCCCTGACAAGCGCACTCATCTACTCAGCAGCCAGTTCCTGACTGTCACCCTTGTTCATGCAGCTTGCCGAGCCCTGCAAGTGACATAAGGTTGCCTTAGATGCCAATTCCTTCCTCAAGGAAGCCATTAAATTAGTGAATTAAAAATCCTTAATTTATTCATCAAAGGAAGACCCTCTAGGACTTGTTTGGCAGGACTTCATTAAGGATTTTCATTATTTAAAAAATATTTTTAAAGGGCATTTAAAAAAAAGTCTATGCTCGAGACTAATTCAGAATGGCCTTTCCTTTATATCCTGTGGTGGTTCATTTTCTTACTAGAACACCATACAGCACATTTTTATTATTCAAAAGAACTTGGGCTTGCAGAATACTTGTGAATCAAAATATTAAAGTTTGATTTTTCTTGAAATCTGGAACAGTCTAGTAACTTTTTTTTTTTTTTTAGGGAACACGAACTTGGTATAAATACATGGTCTAGATGCAGAGACTGTCCTTTTTAAGGTAGACTATACTTAAAAATCCAGATGGGAGCCTTATTTAGGGCTTCTCTTCGAAAGGCAGGTATTGAATTCATGGGTTTTACTAAATGGGGTGTCTACCCTTCCCGAGACCCTGAGCTATGTGAACAACACCCTACCCTCAAGAAAGTGGAGCACAAGAAGGTCAACAAGTTAGTAAAGACTTATTCTCATGAAATTAAGAAAACGAGAATTTAGTTTATTTTTTTCATTTCCAAGCAAGCTCTAAGTCATAACATCTGAGGAAGGCAGTCTGATAAATAACGTTGTAGGCGGGGGAGAGGAGGCAAGGACCATGTCTGCAGCAGGTCCCATAGGGCAGAAGTCGCGGTGACTGGGCTGTGTGTCTGTCCGTCCACGGTTAACACCCTCATACTACTTCTTTCCCTTCTGTGCCTTCAAACTTTCTAAGAGTTTCTAAGGAAGATTGGCTCTCAGTGGCTCTCGTCGGCACACTGACTCGGATCTAGGAGTCTCACTGACTCTTGGCCCAGGGTAAGATGATCCAATCCTTGGAAAAAAGTTTTCTCCTTTCTCCAGTAAATACTGCAGTGTTCCGTTTCTGTTGGGCCTCATTTGTCATTCCCAAGAAAATCTTTTGCAGACAAACGGATGGTCTTTGAAAGGCCCCACCATATTCTGTTTAGCACAGGCTTTTGTACTGGAGCTGGCCTCTAACTGCCCTTCAGGAAATTCTTAGAAGACTCACTATATTTCTTTCAATGTCTGAAGGCAGACTGCCAGATTTTAAAGAGTTAGTGAGAGGGTGGCAAACTCATTTGAACCTGAGTGCTTGAAACACCGGGTTGAGATTCTGAGATTCACCTGGGCTCGGCGGTAAACCCGGACTGTGACTGATGGCTAATGTCTGATAGGTTGGGAAGGCGGTGGCTACCCTTGTGCCACATAATGCTGCCTCCGATCCTTTTTGGACTAAGGATAGGGCGTAAATAATTCACTGTAACAGCTAGTGTTTAATTCTGTATCTTACTCCTGTGTCACTCTGACCACAGCAGGGTAGCGCTATGGCACATTTAGTTCCCCGGAGAGCTCCTTCAGCTAAACTCGGTCTTTAAAGTTCAACCTTAGCAAATCTCCCAGATTGTACCTGCGGTCTCTTTTCTGCACGTGGACTTCCCACAGTGGGGGCCGAGGAGCAGAGAGGAGAGGATATCTACTTTCATATGATCTGTGCCATGCATTAACAGAGGAAAAATGTCCCATCACTGTCAATGGAATGAATATTCTATCAAAATGGCCCTCTCATTCTCCAGTATTGAGATTAACTTTACCTGCTAAACATGGTAAAATTTATTTCGGTGGCCTATGACCACCATCTATCAGCATCCGACCCCTATCTATATAAAACAATAAGCATGATCTTAAGGCACTCTTAGGGGCTGTCTAAGAGATGTATATTTGCTGACATACAACCTGACTGAAGCCAAACACCATTACCCCTGTGACTGATTGGAGGGCGGCCGTAACTGAACAGTTTTATTTCCCTCCAGCAGCTGAGCTCCCTGACCATGCGAGCTGAGCTGACACGGCATTTCAAGTCCTGTTACCAGCTCAATGGTTCTCTTGTAAGAAAAAAAAAAAAAAAAGCACCTTTTCATTTAGCCTCTCCATCTTGATCATTGCTGATGGGCTATCAATAATTTCAAGTTGGTTGAGCAGTTGGCTGAAGGTTAAATAAATTCTGCTGGCTGTTTGCGTGATTGTACCGGAGCGGAAGGATTCTAATTTGAAGCCGTTTTCTTACAAGTGCTCCTCAGAAATGTTTCTATAGTCAAAAAAGTTTAGATATTCACGTTTGAAGGTCCAGGTGCACTTGAAATGGAACCATCGTCAGGAGATATAAGAACCCTGACATGAACAAAATGAGATTTTCTCTAACTTCAGGTTTTCCTGAGAGTAATTTAGAACCCAAACAACACACGGAATTAATTATTAGCTGGGGAAATTCCTGCTATGGCCTTATTTTCGATATTGGTATTTGTTTTCTAAAAATGATCCAAATTGTATTTCAGAAATTCATCTATTAGCAATAAGTGCAGGAAGGTGTATCACAAGCTGTAGTTATATAGATTTCCCTTGCTACATGAAAGTAGAACATTCCTATGAAACCTTTTTGTAAGTCAAAATGGCATAAAGTGAAGAAGCAATTACCATTAATTTACATGGAAAAATTTTTAAGCATTGTCAGACCCCCAAAACAACCTCTTTTAGGTTTTTCTGAAATGTTAAGACACATCTTGGTAACAGATGCACAAAATAAAACAAGATAAAGCACATGGTTTTGACACAGTTGAAAATTGTGGTGGTTTAATGCTGAGAGGGTGAGTGTAGTTGCCAAAGGTGCTGGGTGGCGTCACTCTTGCTGCTTCAAGTGCACCTGTAAAGGTTCGCGGCAGAACGCTGTTTTTGCTCTTCTTGTCTTGTAAAAGCAAAATCCTATCTGGATTTCCTTTCGGGGTTAGTGAACGCAGGTCCTAACGTAGGGTTTTCAAAAATGTGAAGTGGTGTGACATGGATTTTTGAAAAGCAGGGGATACCTGTATCATGTAAAGTTTTCAATTGCTAAATAGCCAACTTTTAAAGTGCTTTATCCACATCCAGAAGAAGGTTTTCCTTTTTAAAGTAAAATTTGTTTTTTTCTCCATTGTACGAAAATAATATGCACTGGTTATGGAATATGAACAAAGTACAAAAAGAGAAGAAAAATCACCCATCAGTTAACCATCTTCACCATCTTACGGTATATCTTCCTAGTTCTTTCCATGTACATCTATTTATAATATTTTCTTTGCCTCAGAGGTGAGTTTTACTGATTACAAAATGTTGCATCTATAAAAAATAAGTACATAGATGCCCTTATGGGTATTTTTGGGCTTCTGGAAATTATTTAAGCTGTATTTGGTGTGAATTGATGCTCTCAGAATCTCACAGTGGGTTCCCCATGAAGCACTCAACCTCTCAAGTCTTTTTCGTGATACTGTGTTTTTTGAACTGTAATTTTCTAATCTCTGATTCTGACAGTAAAAGTGTACCTGGTTTGCCTGGGTCACAGCTAGCTAATTTTAGACACCTTTATGCAGATTTCTGAAGAATTTTTAAAGTTATGATATTCTTGGCATTGCTTTACATATAATAAAACCCTTAGCTTCCTTTTGAGTAGGTTAGAAAGGCTGACTATAAATGTCTCGCGACGCTCACATCTGCGTGGCCTCCAGGATGACAGTGTCCTGCTTCACCTTCAGTGGCTCTGTCCTGCCCCTTCTGCTTTTCACACAGAAGGCAGCTCTACACACATATGAGCTACACCGTTTCCAGTTCGCTGGTACTCCTGGCAAGGGAGAGCTCCCTGGCTGGGAGAAACCTTGGTCCTTACGCACTTAGCCCAGTTCTTTTTAGGTACTCCTCCTTCTCTTCCCTCTGCATTCATTGCCATCACGAAAGATGAAGGTTGAGTGGTCTAGAGAAAGTGAAGACTACGACAAGAAATTATCTTGGCTCCTATGGCTCTTCTCTGACTTATCGTTAAATTACCGTGTTTTCCTGAGTAACAACGGAAGATAATAATAAAGTAGAAGTGGAAATGAATTTCACTGATTTTAAGCATTATGACTCAAAGTGTGCTTTGCAAGCCAATAGCATCAGCATCATTCGGGAGCTTGCAAAAAATGCAAATATCTCAGAAACTACTCAGATGTGGCACCTGGATGGCTCAGTTGGTTAAGCATCCAACTCTTGATTTTGACTCATGTCAGGATCTCAGGGTTTTTGAGTTTGAGCCCTGCATCAGGCTCTTGTTGGTGCGTGAAGTGTGCCTGGGATTCTCTAGCTCTCTCTCTCTCTGCCCCTCTCCTACTCGCTCTCCCTCTCTCTCTCTCAAAATATATAAGTAAAACTTTAAAAAAGGAGAAATTACTCAGATCTACTAAACCAGAATCTGCATTTTGATAAGAGTTTCTGGTTATTCACATGTACATTAAAGTTTAAGAAGTATCTGTCTAGAGGGAGACATTTTGCTAAAATGTTCAAGTTCAGTCATTTATAATCATGCACTTAAATAATGTAATCTGACACAAGATCTTGATGTTACTTTGATTTGTTTGAAAACAATCCCCTCACTGCATGATATTAATCTCTAAATTGCAAAAAGTAGCTGTGGTCTATTCCCTTAGCTTGGTCACTGATTTTAGATCTCTCTAAAATGAGTCAGGCTGTTACCCTGAATAGATTCAGAAAGGTGCATCACAGCACTTACCGAAGTCTCTTTATCCTTAATAATACTGATTAGTAGAAAAGCAACAGCCAAAAAAACCCCTTCTAGATGACGTAGTCTTTGCCAGGCACTGTTCTAAGTGTTTTACGGTAACTCAATATGCAAAATGATCTGTTAGGGTAGACACTGGCACTGTTCCCATTTTACAGCTGAGGAAACTGGGACTTGGAAGGGCTGAGTAACCTGCCTAAGGTAAGCAGAGTAAGTAGCAGCACTTGATTTCAGCCCTGACTAATTAGCTCCAAAGTGCATTCTCCCAATTACTCTGCATAGAACGACACAAAAACAACACGTCCACATGTTACTGTGAATTTGAAACATGCTAATTGGAAATCACATAATACAGAAATATAAGTTGACTCTCTCCTTATGCAGACAGTTTTGAATCATGCAATATTCCTAAATTTTTTTTAAAAAGTATCAAATATCTCGTTATTTTGAAGCCTCCTCGTTGAGTGACTTGTAAAACTGTTTATGTTCTTGCCACGTGGTGGCGCCACCGTGACTAGGAAACAACCCAGCTATCCTTTGTCAGCTCTAGAGAAAATCAGTCTGGAATTAGGCTAGGCCTCTGGGAATAACCCTCAAATACGATGTAACCCCTATGAATTTGACCGACTTCCTGCAGGCCTGGCTCACACTGTCTGAGTTAATTTCAAATGAAAAACTTTCAGCTCTGTGTAGTATCCTCATTGGGATTTGAGTTGTTGCATTAGTTTCAAAGTCTACCTTTCAGAAAAGGCAGTAAGTTGGGGAAGAACACACTGTAATTCTGCAGTAACTCAGTACTTTTTGCTTCTACTATCACATCGCAAAGAGACTTTGTGAAATACACAAATATAAAACCTGGCATATCTGGTGCCCTCTTTTGTGGGCAGCATACAAACTGTTTCAAGTTAGACAGACATCCAGTTCCTTGTTGTTGTTCTTGTTGTGAGAGTCACATTATTTACTTTAATAACTATCTCACTCTAAAATGTTCTTTACGTGTTCTGGTAAAAATTAAATAAGATTCAAAATAATTTTGCACATATATGTATGTGTGTATGTATGTATACATACTAGAAGACCCTCAGTGAATGTTTTTTCTGCTTGAAAAGTTTATGACTATGAAGCTAGCAGTTCTATTTGCTAGAGCATGAGATTAACCAGAGACTCACCCAAAGTAGAATTTCATCAAGAAATGAAATCCAGGCAGTCTTTCTACTGCTAAGGTGATCTTAAGAATAATGGAGTCATAATTTACTGATCTAATAATCATTTTAGTATGAGTTCAAGGCAAAAGTGAATTCTCTGTAAGAAAACAAGTTATCTCATATCATTTTAAAACTGTCAGTTTATACATGGGTCAGCCATTAATATATGTGCCAATATACTAGAAATATCGACCTAATAAAACAGGAGGTTATACTAAGTCATTAATTTAGACTGGCAGCTTTGGCAAACTGTCTGCATGAATTTTACAGACTCATGTCAAAAGTGTTAATAGTAGTTGAAAGTGTTTTTCAAAGGGTAGCTCTTAAAATTAAAAAACAAAATCCAGAGAAGCTTGCCAGGAACCTCGTGCTTTGTAGAGCCACTCATACTGCAGAAGCCACCCAGCACTGTGATTTAAAACTGATTCTGGAGGGGGTGACTGGGCGGCTCAGTCAGTTAAGTGTCCGACTTCAGCTCAGGTCATGATCTCACAGTTCATGAGTTCGAGCCCTGTGTCAGGCTCTGTGCTGGCAGCTCAGAGCCTGGAGCCTGCTTTGGATTCTGTGTCTCCCTATCTCTCTGCCCCTCCCCTGCTCATACTTTGTCTCTCTCTCTCTCTCAAAAATAAATAAACAATAAAAGAAGAAAAACTGATTTTGGAGAGGCTTAGATTAGGAGGGAGGCAAGATGGAAGAGAAGTAGGGAGCTCCACACATTTTGCTCGCCCCCATCTCTCAGGCAGAGAAGGCCTGAAGCCATAGGACACTGAACTGTGGGAATCTGGGAAGAAAAGAGACAGAGTCCACTGAGAAGACAACCTCATAGGTGCATGAGTGCGGACTGGGGAGGTAAGGATGGGCCGGGACCCGAAGACATGGAGGGAAGGGAGGGAAACCCCTTTGCAGGGAGCCATGGAGAGTCGAGGGGAAGAGAAAGAGTGGCTGAAGCTGCTCACAGAACTGTCTCTGGAGAAGAGAAAAACCTCGACTCTGGATGAAGAGTGATCCTGTTTCTAGCTGTGGTACTGACTTTGGGCTGGGTGCCCCTGATCCCAGGCGGCGCCGGGAGCAACTGCTCCGCTGCTCTCCTGGCTCTATCCCCCGCAGGGAAGTGGCCTGGCCTGAAACTGGTTTGCTGCTCTCCCAGCTCAATCACCAGCTGGGAAGCGCCCGGCCCTCGGTATTATATTTTGGGCAGTATCAACAAAGTGCGCAGACTAAGACCTGGAAACAAGGCGGGGCTTGGGACATAGAGCACAGCCCACCTTGGCTATGCTGTGGTACAGAGGGATCGGAACCAAATGAGTGATTTGCAACGCTTGGTTCCAGAAGGGACTGGGCGCAGCCATTTTCCTCCCCATAACAACCAGGGCGGGACTTCAGGGAGCTGCCCTTGGGACAAGGTGGAGGTTAAGACCTACCTACAACAAACCCTGCCCATCCCTGCTAGAGAGCTGCCCCCCCCCTTTTTTTTTTTTTTTTTTTTACTGGATCCCAGGGCAAGACCAACATGGATGCACTGCTGTGATTAATTCTAGATCAATTCTTTCTATTCAGATATATTTTTCCTTGTCTCATTTGTATCCCTCGCCTCTGCTGGACTGGGCACTCTGGTCATTGGTTTGCTTCAACAGTCACATTTAATCCATTTTCTAGATGTATATTCTATACCTCCACTGTTACCTTTCTATCTCTGTCTCTCTCTGGAGTAATCAGACTATGTAGTTTCTCTGAGTAACATTATCTTCATTTCTTTCTCCTCGCCTCCTACCATATTCTCCTCTTTCTCTCTCTGAATTAATAAGCTTCTTAGTCTCTCTGCCTGGTCACTGTCCAATTTTGCCTTCTCCCTGCCACTGTCATTTCTCTCTTTGTATCTGCTCTTCCATCAGCACTGCATACACCCTGCTCTTTATTTGTAGCTGGGAATTCTGGTTCTATGCTTTTAGACTGTCCTTTGTCTTTTGGGTTTTTTTCTTTTCTTTCTATTTTTTCTGTTTCTTTTTCCATTTGGGTTTGCTTGTTTGTTGGATTTGTCTGTCCATTTGCATGCCTTTGTTCCCTGTGTGTTTGTCTGTCTGTTTTCGTTTCCAAGGCTACCTCAAGAAACAAGCCAAAGTACACATGGTGGAGAGTCCCAAATACCACTACAAGTAGGGAAATAAAATAACCAAAATCTCAACAAGAGAGACCAAGAGACACCATTCAAAGAACACTTCCTGAATGGACAGGCCCTGGACACTCAAAGAGCCTTCTTCAATATAGCAGTACTTGCAGGTGCAGAAAGCTCATAACAAGCTTTTAAAACTAACAAGAGACAGAAAGCTAGCCAAAATTACTAAATGGAAGAACTGTCCTCTAAAGAAATTCCAGGAAGAAATGACAACTAAAGAACTGCTCAAAACAGATATAAGCAACATAACTGAACAAGAATTTAGAACAATAGTCAAAAAATTAATTGATGGGCCTGAAAAAGGCATGGAAGACATCAGAGAGGCTATTGCTACAAAGACTATGGAGCTTAAAAATAGTTGTGATGAAGTAAAAAATGCTATAAATGAGATGCATAATAAAATGGAGGCATCCAATGCACAGATTGAAGAGGCAGAGAGGAGAATAGGTGAATTACATGACACAATTATAGAAAAAGAGGAAGCCAAGGAAAAGAGAGATAAACTGATCCAGGAGCATGAAAGGAGAGTTCGAGAACTGAATGATACAATCAAATGGAACAATATCTGTATCATAGGAATTCCAGAAGAGGAAGAGAGAAGGAAAGGCGCTGAAGGAGTACTTGAACAAATTATAGCCAAGAACTTCCCCAATCTGGGGAAGGAAACAGACATTGAAATCCAAGAGGCACAGAGAACTCACCTCAAAAGAAACTTGAATAGATCTTCTACACGACATATCATAGTGAAACTGGCAAAATATAAGGACAAAGAGAGAATTCTGAAAGCAGCAGTTAGGGATGAAAGGGCCCTAACATACGAAGGGAGACCTGTCAGAGTAGTTACAGACCTATCTACTGAAACTTGGCAGGCCAGAAAGTAATAGTAGGAAATCTTCAATGTGATGAAGAGAAAAAATATGCAGCCAAGAATCCTCTATCCAGTAAGCCTGTCATTTAGAATAGAAAGAGAACCAAAAGTCTTCCCAAATAAACAGAAATGGAAACAATTTATCACCACTAAACCAGCCCTACAAGAAATCCTAAGTGGGATTCTATGAGGGAAATGTTGCAAGGAACACAAAGTACCAGAGACAACAACAAAAGCATGAATCCTACAAAGAACACAATGACTCTAAACCCATATTTTTCAATAATAACACTGAATGTAAATGGACTAAATGCTCCAATCAAAAGACATAGGGTAGCAGAATGAATAAAAAAAACAAAATAAAAAACCCAAAATCCATCTATCTGCTGTCTACAAGAAACTCATTTTAGACCTGAGGACACCTTCAGATCGAAAGTAAGGGGATGGAGAAGTATCTATTGTGCTACTGGAAGTCAGAAGAAAGGTGGAGTAGCCATACTTATATCAGACAAACTGGACTTTAAAGTAAAGGCAGTAACAAGGAATGAAGAAGGGCATTATATAATTACAGGGTCTATCCATCAGGAAGAGCTAACAATTATAAATGTCTACGAACGGAATACGGGAGCACCTAAATACATAAAACAATTGTCACAAACAGAAACAATCTTATGGATAAGAATGTGCTAACAGCAGGGGACTTTAATACTCCACTTACAGCAATGGATAGATCAACTAGATAGAAAATCACTAAGGAAACAATGGACTTGAAGGACACACTGGACCAGATAGATTTGACAGATATATTTAGAACTCTACTTCCTGAGGCCATGGAATTCACTTTCCTCTCAAGTGCACATGGCACATTCTCCAAGATAGATCACATACTGGGTCATAAAGCAGCCCTCAATAAATATAAAAGAATCGAGAGCATACCATGAACACTTTTAGATCATAATGCTATGACACTTGAAATCAATCATAGGAAAAAGTCTGGAAAATGTCCCAAAAAATGGAGGTTCAAGAACACCCTACTAAAGAATGAGTGGGCCAAGAGGCAATTAGAGAAGAAATTAATAAATATATGGAAACAAATGAAAATGAAAATACAAAATCAAAACTCTATGGGATGCAGCAAAGGCAGTCCTAAGTGGAAAGCACATTGCACTCCAGGCCTATTTCAAGAAATTAGAAAAAGTGCAAATACAAAATCTAACAGTGCACCTACAGGAACTAGAAGGAGAGCAACAAGAGCACCCCAAACCCAGGAGAAGAAGAGAAATAATAAAAATCAGGGCAGAAATAAACAATATAGAATCCAAAAAAACCCCACAGTTGAACAGATCAATGAAACCAAGAGTTACTTTTTTGAAAAAATAAACAAAATTGATAAACCTCTAGCCAGGTTTATAAAAGAAAAGAGGAAGCACCCAAAATAGACAAAATCATGAATGAAAATGGATTTGTTACAACCAATCCCTCAGAAGATCAAGCAATTATCAGGGAATACTATGAAAAATTATATGCCAACAAACTGGACAACTTATTAGAAGAAATCGACAAATTCCTAAACATACACTCACTACCAAAATTCACATGGAAAGAGATAGAAAATCTGAACAGACCCATAATGAGTGAAGAAATTGAATCAGTTATCAAAAATCTCCCAACAAATAAGAGCCCTGGGCCAGGTGGCTTCCCTGGGGAATTCTACCAGACATTTAAATCAGAGTTAGTACCCATTCTTCTCAAGCTACTCCAAAAAATAGAAATGGAAGGAAAACTTCCAGACTCAGCAGAGACCCAGCAAAAAGAGAGAACTACAGGCCAATATGCTTGATGAATACGGATGCAAAAATCCTCAAGATACTTGCAAATTGAATTCAACAGCACAGAAAAAGAATTATCCACCATGATCAAGTGGGATTCATTCTGGGGTTACAGGGCTGGTTCAGTATTTGCAAATCAGTCAATGTGGTACATCACATTAACAAAAGAAAAGATAAAAACCGTATGATTCTGTCTATAGATTCAGAGAAAGCATTTGACAAAATACAGCACCCCTTAATAAAGACCCTCAAAAAAGTCGGGATAGAAGGTATTTACTTAAACATCATAAAAGCCATCTATGAGAAGCCCTCAGCTAACATCATCCTCAATGGGGAAAACCAGAGCTCTCCCCGAGATTAGGAACATGACAGGGATGGCCACTCTCACTGCTGTTGTTTAACAATGTGCTGGAAGTCCTGGCATCAGCAATCAGACAACAAAGGGAAATAAAAGGCATCAGAATTGGCAAAGAAGAGGTCAAACTTTAACTTTTCACAGACGACATGATACTCTACATAGAAAACCCGACAGACTCCACTAGAAGCCTACTAGAACTGATCCATGAATTCAGCAAAGTCGCAAGGTACAAAATCAACGTACAGAAATTGGTTGCATTTTTATACACCAACAATGAAACAACAGAAGAGAAATCAAGAAGCGGATCCCATTCACAATTGCACAAAAAACCATAAAATACCTAGGAATAAACTTAACCAAAGATATAAGAGACCTGTATGATGAAAACTATAGAAAACTTATGAAGGAAATTGAAGAAGACACAAAGAAATGGAAAAACATTCCATGCTCATGGATTGGAAGAATAAATATAGTTAAAATGTCATTACTACCCAAAGGAACCTACATATTCAATGCAATCCCAATCAAAATTGCACCAGCATTCTTCTCAAAACTAGAACAAACTATCCTAAAATGTGTATGGAACCACAAAAGACCCCAAATAGCCAAAGTAATACTGAAGAAGAAAACCAAAACGGGAGGCATCACCATCCCAGACTTTAGCCTCTACTACAAAGCTGTCATCATCAAGACAGTATGGTATTGGCACAAAAACAGACACATAGACCAAAAGGATAGAATAGAGAACTCAGAATTGGACCCACAAATATATGGCCAACTAATCTTTCACAAAGCGAGAAAGAGTATCCAATGGAAAAAAGACAGCCTCTTTAGCAGATGGTGCTGGGAGAACTGGACAGCAACATGCAGAAGAACGAAAGTAGATCATTTTCTCACACCATACACAAAAATAAACTCAAAATGGATCAAGGACCTGAATGTGAGACAGGAAACCATCAAAACCCTAGAGGAGAAAGCAGGAAACAACCTCCTTGACCTCAACTGCAGCAATTTCTTACTTGACACATCCCTAAAGGCAAGGGAATCAAGAGCAAAAATTAACTACTGGGACCTCATCAAGATACAAAGCTTCTGCACAGCAAAGGAAACAATCAAGAATGCTAATAGGCAACCGATGGAATGGGAAAAGATAGTTGCAAATGACATATCAGATAAGGGGTTAGTATCCAAAATCTATAAGGAACTCACCAAACTCCACACGCGAAAAACAAATAATCCAGTGAAGAAATGGGCAGAAAACATGAACAGACACTTCTCCAAAGAGGACATCCAGATGGCCAACAGACACATGAAACGATGCTCAGCATCCCTCATCATCGGGGAAATGCAGATCAAAACCACACTGAGATACCACCTCATGCCAGTCAGAGTGGCTAAAATGAACAAATCAGGAGACTCTAGATGCTGACGAGGATGTGGAGAAATGGGCACCCTCCTACACTGTTGGTGGGAATGTAAACTGGTACAGCCCCTCTGGAAAACAGTGTGGAGGTTCCTCAGGAAACTAACAGAACTCCCCTAGGACCCGGCAATAGCACTGCTAGGAATTTACCCAAGGGATACAGGAGTGCTGATTCATAGGGGCACATATACCTCTATGTTTGTAGCTGCACTTTCAACAATAGCCAAATCATGGAAAGAGCCTAAATGTCCATCAACTGACGAATGGACCAAGAAGATGTGGTTTATCTATACCATGGAATACTACATGGCAATGAGAAAGAATGAAATCTGGCCATGGGTAGCAACATGGATGGACCTTGAGGGTGTTATGCTAAGTGAAATAAGTGAAATATGCTAAGTGAAATAAGTCAGGCAGTGAAGGACAGATACCATATGTTTTCACTTAGAAATGGAGCAGGAGAAACTTAACAGACCATGTGGGAGGAGAAGGGGAAAAATAGTTGAGGAGAGGGAGGGAGGCAAACCACGAGAGACTCGAATGCTGAGAACAAACTGAGGGCTGACGGCGGGGGAGAGGGGAAGAGCGGTGATGGGCATGGAGGAGGGCACTTGTTGGGATGAGCACTGGGTGTTATATGGAAACCAAGTTGACAATAAACTATGAAAGAAAAAAAAATCCATGACCGAAACCCATATATAAATATAAAAACGTGTATATTGAAATTTCTTCACTAAGCCCTTGGATCTGTCTTGTTGAGACCATTCACACAGTGTAAACAGGAGGTGAATACCCATGAAAGAGAAAAAATGAAAAGTGGGGGTCCATATTCTCCTCCACGACCTTCAGCAGGTGCTCCCAGGTGGACAGATGACAGAATGATACTAAAAAGGCAGCCTATTAATGAGAGATGTGAGAGCAGTGGGAGGTTAGGTCAGTGGCAACGCCCATGGAAGACGTACCCCGAGCTGCATACACAGCCCAGTGCACAAGATAGGTAATTAGCGGAAATGGGCACAAACACTGGAGCCAGCCTTCCTCTTGGGATTTTCATAAGTGCCTCTACCACTTACTGCTGTGTGATCTCAGGCAGTTTACTTAACCTCTCTGTGCCCCAGTTCCCTCATCTGTAAAATAGGGAGAATATTAGTATCTACCTTGGAGGATTGTTACAAGGATTAAATGAGTTGATGTGTGCAAAAACATTTATAACAGTATTTGGTACACTTAATAAAAAATAAATATAGGTTTACTATAGTCTTCTCCAATTCCCTTGAAGTTTGCATACAATGAAGTCTACCTCCTAACCTGACATGTGTGAAGTTATCTTTTAAAACTACAAGTGAGCTTTGGTCAACCTCACCGCCTACCAGATTGCATTCAAACTTCTTGACCAAGTGCAGAGACCTTTTACAATGCCTTCTCTCTACTCCTCCAGTTCCTGAATCTTATCTAAGTCAGCCTCTGCATTCCAGATACACAAAATTACTTGCTCTTCCCCAAATCTGTCAAGTTCCATGTCTCCAAACTTTGCTCATGCCTGTCCTTATACATGAAACGCTCTTTTCTTTGTCTAGTTGAACTAGGTGAACTCTGTTAAAGCCCAGCTCAAACATTCTCTCCTTTAAATAGTTCCTTTTAAATGTTTATTTGTTTATTTGGGGGGGGGGGTGGAGAGGCAGAGAGAGAGAGAGAGAGAGAAAGAGAATCCCAAGCAGACTCCATGCTGTCAGCACAGAGTCCGACAGAGGGCCTGTTCCCATGAATCATGAGATGAAATCAAGAGTTGGACGTTTCATGGACTGAACCACCCAGGTGCCCCCATTTCCTCCTTTAAAAAGCCTTCCCTGACCATTTCTCTCTGTCCCTCCTCTCCAAGCCATCACCACCCGCTGCCCAGTGAGTTATTCTCTATCACCTCTATCCTCTCATTGAAACTGTTATGTGTCATCATATTAGATGTCACTCTAGAATGTACATTTCTAGAGGTCATCTGGTTCCCCAAACATCTGGTAAATATTTCTTGTGTGGTGGATTACTACTATACAGTATTGCCTTTCAATGCAATGCTTTCATCTTCAACTATTCCCATCCTGGGTTTTGATTTCCTGGAGCAACCCAGGTTTTCTAGTGAGGTCTCTATCTGGGATCACGTGAACTTGCCCAAGCTCCCACAGCCGGAGCCAGCTCTCACAGCTCCTTCCTGGTAACTGGAAGGTTGTGCTGGATTCCAGCCTTCTCCCCACCACTCCGCCCCGGGCCTGGAATGTGTACAGCATTCGGGCCACTGCTCTTAGGGCCCCTGTAAACAGTTCTAGTTGGAAGAAGGCTAGCTGCCTAGCACACACTTTATTTCTCTGCAATGAAAAAGAATAAGCACAGATGACTGTATTTTGGATTAGAATATTCGATTTAAGCAATGCATCTAAATACAGAGCGTGAGAGCTGTCCCTGACACCTGTATTAATCACCATCTCTAATGCCCTCCCTTTGTCTAAGGGAAAGGGAATGCTCTGAGGCAAGTGCCGTAGAGGGTCCTCCTTTGGCACGGCTCTGTATGAGGTTAGTGATTAAACAAGCATCACTGTTCTCCTGTGTAATCACTGAGCACCAGAATCACAGCGGGTTTCTCTCTCAGACTGCTAACCAGCACCGTGTTACACAGTACGGCATATGGGTTCTGGTATCAACATCACATTTTTTTTTTTCATGTTTTAAAGGTCTGCTAGGAGGAAATTGCTAATCATGACCACCTTGCTGTGACTAAAATCCAGTTCTTAAGGGAGATTTCTTTTCAGTTCCTTATTTTTATTTCTCTGGGTTTCACGATACACAGTTTGGCCCAGTGGGGTCATGAGGATGTAAAGTACCACCAAGACGTTTCTTTTGTTTTTTCTTTTGAGTCTCTGAAACATTTTGAATCTAATCAACTATCTTCAGTCAGCAGAGACCCTGAGTAGAAAAATTTTTAAAAAATTACTAGAAGCTATGTTTCTCAGACACGGAGACAGAAACTAATGAAGTACTGAGGGTGGACCAAGAGTTTTGAAAACTCACAAGTAAGAACTATTTCTTTGGGAGGTAAATAAATGAGGGGTTGATATATTCTGATCATTCATAAAACGCCCCTCCCACTTTCCATTACTAGGAATGAGGTGCAGGACAATAGGCATTGTTATGAACTTCAAGGGGAGCAAAGGACAACCAAAAGTGTCTCAGTGATTGTTAGCATGAATACGTGATAATGCCCATTACGTGTTTTTCATAGAGGAGGGTGGGTCAACCTGTGTGACAGTGTGGGAGTCAGTGTTCAATGCCTCTAATTCTGCATGACTCTTCTCCAACATGAACCTTATTAGTCATACTGTGTTTATTTTAAATTACAGGTAGGGTGTGTGCTCAAAGCATTCTGCAGTCATTGCTAGTGAAGTGGAAAGTAAAGGCTTCCAACCAGGTCATTTTGCCTCTCTTTACTCTCTTTCATACCTTGCCCTACAAATTCTGTTTTTCTCTATAAAATAGTTTTGTTGTGGATAAATGATGGGAAGAGAGAGAGAGAGAGAGAGAGAGAGAGAGAGAGAAAATCCTAAGCAAGCTCTGTGATGTCAGTGCAGAGCCCAATGTGGGGCTCTATCCCACGAACCATGAGACATGAGCTGAGCCCAAATCAAGAGTTGGATGCTTAACTGACTGAGCCACCCAAGTGCCCTGGTTGCCCACTATATCTAAGGAGCTGTCATTTGTACTTTTTCTGAATAACATATGCGGTAAGAAATTAGTGAGAATTTCTTTTTTCCAAACTTACCCCCCCACCCATTTCAATATTAAAAAATACTTCAGAACACAGGAGGGCAACAAAGAAGGTAATGGTGGCTTATAAACCTGCGGTCCAGGGATAACGAAGGCCAGCCTTCAAAACTTTTTCCTATGTGCATATGAATACATGCAACTTTTCCCCCACAATGAAATAATATTATATATGCTGATTTGTTATTTTTCCTTTTTCATTTACTATATTTTGGACATTTTTTTCAGGCCAACAAATACACAATGATATCATCATTTTAATGGCTGCATAGTGTTTGATTTTATGATTTTGCCATATTCATTTAGCTTTTTTTTTTCTTCTTGCAGAAAGGAGGAGAAACTCAACAAATCGCTTAGTGCTAGAGTAAGTTGTGACTAAAAACATCCTATCCAGGGGTGCCTGGGTGGCTCAGTCAGTTGAGCTTCCGACTTTGGCTCAGGTCATGATGTCGCGGTTCTGGGTTCGAACCCTGTGTCAGACTCTGTACTGATACCTCAGAGCCTGGAGCCTGCTTCGGATTCTGTGTCTCCCTCTCTCTCTGTGCCCCTCCCCTATTAGTGCTCTGTATCTCTCTAAATGAATAGAAAACATTAAAAAATTTGAAAAACACTATCTAAAATCATAAAGATTTTTTAAATTACAGTAAAATTATAGGTTTATTTGCAACTGAAGTTAATGTTGGGCTCATCTGAATGCAGACAAGTCTTAAGGAATGTACAGTATTTTACCCTGTAGTCTAGAATCCGTGAGGGCTATCTGACTACTTTCCAGTGACCCATGTTAAAGTGAGCATTTTATATCTGAGACCAGCTCTTGGCTGATATATTGCTGGTTCCACGCCTGGATGTTTTACTTCCCTTGTTATGTTAAAAGGGAGGCAAGCATGCTGTTTGATAACACGGCATAATGAGATTGTTATACCAAATAATAGCCACATCTACATGAGCATTGGGCCTGGAATATAAAGCAGTGCATACCGTGGAATAGGGGACTGCTAGAAACTGTTACATACAAACTCTTTGTTTTGTAAACAATGAAGTGGGGATCAGAGAGCTGGCGCCTAGAACATTGCTCTCTTAACCATTAGGTGTCTTTGTTCCTTTCATTTTTAAGTTTTAAAAACAGCCAGTTCTCCTTTCTGAATGAACTCTTCCTGGTAGCACCAACACGTAACATGGGTTAGAGGAGAGGTGCTCTGGCTGAAGCAGGGTGGAGGGGTGCAGGGCACATGCCTGGCCTTCTCTTTGTCCCCACATGTGGCCCCCTGGGTTCAATACTATATATCCAGGGGCGCCTGTGTGGCTCAGTCAGTTAAGCATCTGACTTTGACTCAGGTCATGATCTCACGGTTCATGAGTTTGAGCCCCGCGTTGGGCCCTGTGCTGACAGCTCAGAGCCTGGAGCCTGCTTCCCTCTCTGCCCCTCCCTGTCTCACACTCTGTCTCTCTCTCTTTCAAAAATAAGTAAACATTTTTTAAAAAGGCTATATATCCTGATACTTGCTTGGGTCTTGAACCCTACATTGGGCTCATTTCATGTGTCTCCTTTGTCCTGTCCTTTCCTATTTTCTGCCTATTTTATCTCTATCTGAGAGGCATTTGACTGGGAGTTATCTTCTCCCTTGTCTGTCAACCATGTCTAACTAGGAGGGGAAGAATAATTATTGGGGTTAAACGCATAAAAGCATTTGTTTTGTGTAGACTTAAAGGTCAGAAAAAAGATATTTTACCTTGATATTGCTTCAACTTTAGAACAGTGTTCTCGCGATGAATGTTATGTCAATGAATGCTATGTCAATGATGGTTGAATATATTCAACGAAACATTCATTTTTGCTATTCAGTGGCACCTGGCCACAGAACAGATCACAGTAAGCAGATCACAAAAAATTTACTGTAATTTTAGGGACATTTTTATCCCACCCTTTTATGACAGGTGAACCATTCTATTACCTAATCCAGTGGCATAAATAAGAATTATTAAAACCCATCTAGATTATTACTTTACTGATGTTTCTCACCTGCACATCCTATAATATACAATGTTTATCTTGGAATGACAATACCCTGCAGCCCAAAAAGAAAATCGAAAGTCAGATCTTCTCTAAGAGAAAATCAAGATCATTATGTAAACAGCAGCCGGGTCTCATCCAGAATGTGTCACATAAATATCACACCATGAAACAAGAAATGTAAATTATTGTACATACGCTGTAATGGAAAATTGTATTATACATTAGTGGAGTCACCCATTTATCTAATCACAATCAGTTCCCATAAAATCTCATTTAGGAAAGTTGAATGCAATTCAGGGGAGATGGCTATGGAAATTTCAATCACGGGAACCTAAGTCTGGATCGAGATCTCACCAAGTCTGCGAGTCAGCTTTTATTGCTTTCAAATACCTTCCAAATCTCTTGAATTATCTGTATCTGAATTGACCAGCCCAGCCTCGCACCTGGGGAGAAGACCTGAGACCAGCCAGCATCCATGGGCTTATTTCTAAATCCTGGTTCAGAGACAATGTTCAACCCACAGTGCCACCTAAATGCTTTCTGGGCTTTCTCACCCCTCTCTGACCAGAATGTGGTCACTTAGACTCATTCATTTGTTCATAGATTCTCTTATTCAAGAAACATGTACTTAGCACCTTAAGTGCTTAGCTCTGTGCCGTGAGGTATGGATGCAGAGATGGAAGTGCTGTCTCAAACACCAAGGTGCTGCCAGTGTAGCGGGGATAATAGAAGCCATGGAACAATCACCCTAACATATGTGTCATTTCAATGGTGGGTGCAAAAGAAGGAAGGCAGGGGGTGCTATGGGAAGGCAGGGGATCCTACGGGAATGTAGAACAGACCTGGGTTGTGGGCAGCATTATCCAGGAGTGGGTACTGTGCGTTAGGAACAAATATCAAGTAGAGGGAGCACTACATGTGTAGGTTTGGAGGAGAGAAGGAGCTTGGAGCATCAGGAATACTGGGATGAGGCTGGTGTAGCTGGAGCCCACAGCACGAGGGAGAGAGGTGTGCCAGATGAGGCTGGAGTGCCGAGAAGGCGAGGAGGGGCCAAGGCCAGCAAAGCATGAAGGATTTTGGTTTGTATTGTTAAGGCCATCAGAGCCCACAGAGATAATTTTTAGGTTTTGGGGGCTGGGGAGATGAGAGCAGAGAAATATACAACTTGATTTGCATTTTCAAAGGTCTCTCAGGCCACAGCTGAAGAGCAGAGGGGGAGGCTAGTTTGAAGGCTGTTGTTGAGCTGCAGAGGGATTTATGGGAGCTCAGGAAGGGCTGATATTGAAGGGACTGGAGAGAAGTGAGTGGATCTGAAAGCTATTTAAAATTTTTTTAAAAATGTTTATTTATTTTTGAGAGAGAGAGCGACAGACAGACAGAGCATGAGTACGGGAGGGGTAGGGAGAGAGGGAGATACAGAATCTGAAGTAGGCCCCAGGCTCTGAGCTGTCAGCACAGAGCCAGGCGTGGGGCTTGAACTCATGAACCGTGAGATCATAACCTGAGCCGAAGTTGGATGCTTAACAGACTGAGCCACCCAGGGGCCCCAAAAGATATTTAAAAGTTAAAATCAACAGGGTTGGGTATGAATTAGGTGTTGGGGTGTGGAAAGGGAGGAAGGTATCAGGGATACCTGCTAGGTTTGTGGCTTGAGGATCTGGATGTATGACACTGCCAAACCCTGAGATGGGGAGCCATAGTGTGCCACCCGTATGCCGTCTTTGCTGTACTTACTACCACAAACAAATGATAAGCTGTGAACCATAGCTATTCCCTATAATGATGACAAATGAAGGGGCTGAAGCAGGCTCTGAGAGAGCACCGTGAATTCCCTTTCTGAATTTATCAATATAAAATGCGTTAATGGATATTAATATTAGGTCATGGTAAATATGAATTCAGTTGTATTTGGATCTATCACCAACTGCCAGAGTAGCCTCACTGTCATTCTCTTAGATCTTCAATGGATGAAACACAAAGGCTTTTAAAAATTTCCTGTATGCAGTGTCTTGATTATGCATTCTGGTGAGAGTATATTTTTTAACCACTGTGAACAATAACCATCATAATACATTATAATTAATGGACAATCCATGGCTGAAGGCCTCTCGGCATTTTAACAAAAAACAACCGAGTAACTTACAATCAAACAAGGCAATGTGCCCAAATAAATAAATCCCAGATTTGGTCCATAAATAAACTCCTATACCCAGAACTCACCATTAAAGAAATGCTATATATGAAACTGGCAAAGATTAAAAAGGTAAGTCAAAGTTATTCTTCTTACCTGGAAGCATGCTGCAGCCATGCAAGCGAAGTACTAGGATAGAGCCTGGACGTTCAGCTCTTTTATTCACGTTATCACTCCATGTAGCCATCAGATGCAAGGCTGCGTAGCATCTTCGGCTAGCCTCACCAAGAGAAGCACCAATCTGCCAGTTCCCAGCTTACCCTGCAACAAGCACGCAGGCCTGAGTAGGAGGCTCCAGCCATCAGATGCACCTGAAGGACTGACACATCTGAGCCACCTGAGAAAACTCCCGTGGGTAGCATTTCCATGTCTGCTGGTGTGGTGAGTGGCACAGGTGATCAGCTTTTGGCGCAGCAGAGGCGACGGGGGATTTACCCAAGCGGTTTTTCAGGGTAAATTTCTGACACAGAGGTCAGCATTGGGGCAGACAGAATCGCTGCCCTCTGGTGGTGAGGGAGGCACCATCAGCAATGGTGAGCTCTCACCTGGCCAGCTGCGGTAGGTGATTTGGGCCTTGCTGTGGGAGGCCTAGCCTCACACTGGCCCCTGCCCTCTCACCACTGGTACCCTTCCCCAGCCCTCTCTGGAGAATGCCTGTACCACCTCCACCTAGCTTCGACAACCAGTCACCTTTTACTGTATTTGCTTTATCCCTTTCTCCGTGTACATATATAACTTTTGTTCTTATTTTTCCTGGACCACTTGAAAGTTGTCCACTTGAAAGTTGTTGACCTTCTGACACTTTGCTCCTAAACACTTTCGGAGCACATCTCCAAAGCCTAAGTATAAGCTCCCACTGAACCACAGTACTGTTACCAAACCTAAGAAAATTAATAATTTCATAATGCCATCTGGAATAGAGTCTCTATTCAAATTCCTCCAGCCTAAGAATATCTTTTATAATGACTATTTTTCCAAACAGGATCCAATCTAGGTTCAGGACTGTAATTGGTGGTTATATCTCTTCAGTCTCTTTTAGTCTAGAGTACTTCTAACTTCAAAAAATGTATCATGATGTTGACTTTTTTGAAATCAGTTGTGTCATGGACACTTCTACAGTCCTAATTCATTGAATAGTTTCCTCTTTGTGGTGTTTTATTCCTTTCTCCTCTTGTATTGCCTATAAATCCAGAGTTAGAGAGTCCTGATTGGATTCTAGTTTACATTTTTTGGCAACTGCATTTCATCAGCAGGGCTGTGTGTATCACTGGTAGAGTGTTCCACTATCTGTGATACTCAAGTTGATCACTTGGTGAGGATGATCACTGCCAGATCTCCCCATTGTAAATATATGTCTTTTCTTTTTGCAATAATCTTGTAATAATAAACCAGTAGATTACCTCTTGTGAAGATCTTTTTCTTGAAAAACTTTTCGCCTTATGATTTTAGTATCTATTGATAATGTTTGCCTAGCAAGATTTTTTTTTTTAATTTTTTTTTATGTTTTTATTTATTTCTAGGAGAGAGAGAGACAGCGTGAGCAGGGGAGGGTCAGAGAGAGAGGGAGTCACAGACTGAAAGAGGCTCCAGGCTCCGAGCTGGCAGTCAGCACAGAGCCCAACACGGGGCTCGAACCCACGAACCGCGAGATCGTGACCTAAGCGAAAGTCGGACGCTTAACCGACTAGCCACCCAGGCGCCCCAAGATTTTTTTTTTTCAAGATTTTATTTTTAAGTAATCTCTACTCCCAACATAGGGCTCGAATTTACAACCCAAAGATCAAGAGTCGTATGCTCTGCTGACTGAGCCAGCCAGGAACTCCTGGCAACATCTTTTTTAAAAACTCTTTTTCTCCTTTACCAGACAAAATTAGTCTCCGTTACCTGTAACTAAGAACTCTGACTTCGTAAGCTACCTCCTATTAGTAAGAAACAGCATGGAACTGGAAGACCAAAAAGCTAGTATTGGCTCGTTAATGGGATGTGTCACTTTGAGCAAGTGCTTGGTCTTGCTTGTGGCTCTGACAAAACCAGTCCCAGTGCACTGTTCTCAATTTAGCCAATTTTTAATTTCTCCCCTCCATGTTCCGTGACTCTTCCCATCTATGTCCTTTTCCTCTGTGTCATTTTCATATTCAGGAAGCAGTGGGGCAGCGGGAAAGGGGAAGGGGAATAGGAGGGTGAGGGCTGAGGAGTCCACTACCCCCCCCCCCACAAGGCTGGCCAGGCAAGCCTAAGAAATCTGACTGCTGCGCTTCTCAGTTCCAGCTGCCTCACAGGATTCCAAGAACAATGCAATGGCAGCCTTCTCTTTGGAGCACTCACAGCTTGGTGGACTATAGTGCAGGTAGCTTTTGTTGGATGCCTCCATGTGGGTTTCTCACTTCCAACTCAACCTGTCTTCTCTTCTTCTTGATAGAAATGAAGCCCTGACACAATGTTATGGAGTAGATGTTGAATCAATACCAACGCATATAATCACCAATAAATATACACCTTTTTTGGCTACACACACACACACACACACACACACCACGCTCAAAAGACAATGTTTTCATGAGGTGGTACAATATAGACAGTAGAAGAAACTGAAACGCCTAGTGGTCACTCAGTTGCCTAAATTTCTAGACAGTCAGTGGCAGAGGCAGAAGCAAATCTCCAGTTACTGGATCATTTCTCTTCATCATAACTAAGTTCTGTGAAAAAAACCCTCATCCAGAAGGTGCCTGGCTTAGAGAAGCATATACCAGGCACAGCCCATTTAGACCTTATAATCTCCACTCAGACCACTGCCCACAGGAAGCATTTCTTACACTGTAGCCATGTGGCCGCCTCTAAGCCATGGCATCCCATTGCTGGATGAGTAAATGTCAGAGCATCCAAACCTCCTCGGGCGGGATGGAAGTGACCCCGAAAGTCCTGTACCTGATTACCAATTCCCGTAGATGGCCTCAGTTTTTAGTGTAATTGAGGTGTCATGGACTTCATCTTGTGATTTGTTATGGCCTCATTGATTAACGGGGGGCTGACAGAGCCCAGTGTTTCCCTGCTGTTCTCTGTGGCAGGAATGTTTGTTCAGCAAACAAGAAGGAAGGGGGTAGGGATGAAAGCTCAGAGACTCTGCTTCCCCTCATGTCTCTTCTCCCTTCTGGGTATCAGAATCAGCCAGGACTGGATTAATATGATAGGGGCTTGAGGACCACTGGTTCCTATAGTTTCCCAGAGGAGTTACAGTGGCCTCCTTCAGTTTTATAAGTAACTGGAGGCTTACAAAAATTTGTGAAAATTACTGACTGACTCCCTTAGAAAAAAGCAAAATAAAGTAAAATGCAGCCTGTTGGCAAAAATGAACCGATGGTGATCAAAGAAGAGTTTTCTTTGGAGAGGTATATTAACAGGGAAAGTCAGGAATAAACCTGGAATGATGGAAAGATTTTAGTTCTTGATCTGGATGTGGTTACACAAGCGTATTTGTGTGTGTGTGTGTGTGAGAGAGAGAGAGAGTGAGAGAGAGAGAGAGAATTCATTGAGATGTACACTAAAGATTTATGCACTTTACCCTGCATAAGCTATGATCTTATTAATTTTCTTATTAAAATATTGCCTGCTGTAGTGGGAAGAACACTGTATTCAGAGCCACCTCCCTCTCATTGTTTACATCTTGGCTGTCTTCACTTTTTCAGCAAGGTCTTCACTGACCATTGCCAGAGCAGCCTGCCCTCTCCCCTACACTCTATCCAATTACCTGGTTACTTTTCTTCATTGCGCTTGTCATCATCTGGTTATAGCTTATTTATTAATGTACTTATTGGCTATTCCTCACCACTAGAATATAGATCTTGTGGCAGCAGTTCTTTTGATTGTCCTGTTTCTTGTGGACTCCTCAGGAAATATATGTGGTTTGATGGACTGAGGTAGAGATACTTCAGGTGATAGTAGGACTCTGTTGTAGGGTGTTACCAAAAATAAGGCCAGGAGATCACATGATGCTCATAGTGAGGACTCAAGACTATGGCCAAAGTCAGGTTAGAGTTCACCAGGCGAAGGTCCAACAACCAGGCCAGAAAACAAAGTTGCAGTCAAAATCAGGCATAAGTGGTCATCAGGCCAGCTCCAAGGGCAACTTAGATGTGCTGAGCCACCAGTGCATACTCCAGTCTTTGAATAGCCATGAGGCAGAACAGCTTAGGGGATTGAGCCAGCTTCCTGAGGTGAAAATAGACTTGTGGCTCTCAACCAGGGCAGTTTTGCTTTCTAGGGGATATCTGGCAATGTCTGGAGACACTCTTAGTTGTCATAATTAGAGACAGAGGCCTACTAGCATGGGGGGGATGCCTACTAGCAGCAGAGATGCTACTAAATATCCCATAGTACACAGGGCAGCCCCACAAGAAAGAATTATTCAGTCCAAAATTTCAATAGTGCCCTGACTGAGAAACCCTGGAAGAGAGGGCAGGGCAGAGAAGTTGGAAATTCAGCTTTAAATATGTATAAATTCTATGTTCTTCTACTGAAGGTGGCAAGGGCCATAGATCTTCCATACGGGAAGAACATACCTATCTATAAGCATCCTATCCATATTCTATTCTAGAAAGTATTTTATTTTGTGGCTATCCCTTTCTCCATAAGCACCAGCAGACCAGACTTATTTTATAGCTGGTATTCTAGAATTTAAAACCTAAAAGTAGTCTGAGTTTTCCTCACTGAATGAGCACCTAGCTACTGGCAGCAGTGTCTGACAGCCAGTCATTCTTGGGCTCCAGGCCAATTTCTTTAATGAATCTCTCTAATTTAATTCATATTTCCCCACCTCTCTTTTAAGTACCACCCAGGCTCATCCAGCCTCATGTTTGAACCAAACACATTTAATGGCTATCCCTTCATTAAACATTACAAGCTCCTTAAGGCCTTGGCAGACAGGTGCCCCATTTGATAACCTAGCGCCCTGGCAAAGTCAACAGCCAGTGCCAAGTTCATTCCTCTGTTTCGCATCTTATAGCTGGGGCTGGAACCTCGTGGGCGAGACAGGCTTTATCACTGGGGAAGCATAAGTTTTCCAGGCCAATGGATTCAGCGCTCTGGCTATATCTCATGCCTTGACACTAGATGTCAGCGAAGGGTAATTGTTGTCTCAATTTAGAGGCCAGCTCAGGTAGCTGCTGGCACCCTTGGTTCATGTTTTATAGCAAAGGTGAAGTATGGCTCCGTTCCCACTGCACACATATATTACAATAAAAGGGGATATCGGCGCCTAGTGTTTTTAAAGGCTAGTCATAAAAGATGAATAACGAGGCAGTTTAAAGCTAAAAGACAGCTGCCAAGCTCAATGGCCATGATGGATGCTGAACACCCAGTGTGGAGAAAACCCATTCCTCCGAGACCACCATCCAAAAAATTAATTACTACAATTCAGCATCTTTAAATGTGCCACTTAATATACTGCTACCATAATTAAATTTCCAGCCCTGTGACCTTGAGACCATTTCCTGAGATAATAAATGAGATCAAGGTTTAATTGATGCGGATGCAAGTAGAAACTGTCCAAGGATGCAAAGAGCCTCCACACTGTGAGTCAAGGTTGGGGGGTGGGGCTGGGGTGGCTGAGGTAGAGCAGAGTTCTGCTGCCATGTTGAGCCCATCCTTCAGGGACGGGGCAGGGGAGGGGGTGTCTCTTAAACTTTCTGTGTTTGCCATCAGAACCTCACAGTGAGGTGGCAACAGCACAGAACTGGGAATCGAGAAGCTAGCGCTGGGGTCAGAGATGTGTTGCTAAAATTCTGTTTGGCCTTAGACCAGTCACTTCTTCCTGGGCACTGGAGGCTGTTCTCTGTAGGAAGAAGGGCTAGACAGCACACTCTCTGCAGTTCTTTCTAGCCCAAATGTTCTATAATTCTTTTTGGTAAGCTGTATGGAGGGACATTTCCCGCTCAGGAAAAGTGCCCCTACCTTACCCATCAGCTATCCTTTAGAAACTGTTCGGTAAGCCAGTAGGTTTCTCTGTCAACTGCCATGAGCGCTGATGGTGGGTGAAAGGGGTTTGCTAGTATCTCCCCCTGCAGAAGGTCAGTGTCTCAAGAGTCAAGTTCCTTGGGAAGGCTATGGATGCCCCCTTGTCCAGCTAACTTGGAGCATACTTAGGATATACTTAAGGCATGGATCTAGTTAAGATAAAAGCAGGAGGTGATTTTAAAGACTGGGTCCCTATGCAGTCAGAGAGTTGTGAGTGGAAGGAAGGGTGGGTGATCTTAACCCTGTGCGTTGAGTCTTGAGTAGTTTCAATTAAAAATTACTGAACACCAACTATGTACTAGGGACTGTGCTATATGCTGATCCTTGCCGTCGATTTGCTCATAGCGTTTTAGGGAAATGGGAATAAACAAATTTGCAACAGTGTCCTAGTATAATAATACAGATATGTATAAGATACTGCTGATCTGGGTGGGGCCTTACTAGTTTTGTCTTTTTTTTTAGTCCCCCATTTCCAGTTTCCAGTAGCCTTTCTGAATACCTGCCAGTTGACCGATCTTTGCAGCAGTGCCCCCTTCCCCAATATAAACATGGAAACTACAAGCCTTAATTTACCGTAGCCTCGGAAGGGTCTATGTTAGCCTTTTCCTCCTTTGGTCAATGCTGAATAAATCCTTCAACCTCTCTACCTGTGTGCACACACAGCATATGTCCAAGACAGTGGGTTTTTTACCCAAGGGGACATCTGGCAACATCTGGAAAATTTTGACTATCACAGCTGGGGTGGGGGTAGCTACTGGCATCTAGTGGTCAGGGATGCTGCTAAACATCTCACATCACATAGCACAGCCTCCCTCCACCACCCCTGTAGTCCTGGTCTAAGTTAGTCTATCTAACTTCAGCTCAACCAATTGAAGAGTAATCAAATCAATTCCATACTTATTGTGACTTTGGTCTTAGTATATCAAAATAACTGGTTTCACTGATTTTTTAAATTCGTGAATTACTTTGACATGAATTGGTGGAGGCACAGCACAAAGTGCTGCCAGTTGGTTAAAGCAGACGTTGAGTGTTCCCAGAATTCTGAGCCTCACACCACAGCAACACAGAAGAAAGCAATGATCAGGGGGGTGAGGATAAGAAGTTTTTTTAAGTTTATTTATTTATTTTGAGGGAGGGGCGAAGAGCAGGAGAAGAGCAGAGAGAGAGGAAGACAGAATCCCAAGCAGGCCCTGCACTGTCAGCATAGAGCCCGACTGGGAGCTCGAACTTAAAACTGTGAGATCACGACCTAAGCTGAAACTAAGAGTCAGATGCTTAACCGACTAAGCCACCCAGGTGCCCCAAGCAGTAATCAGAGGGCATAGGGATAATAATGGCAGATTTCTTTAAAAGGAAAATTAACCCAAGGACTGAGCCCTGGAGCACTCCACCCATGGGGTTAGGAAGGTAAGGAAGAGCCAGCAGAGAAACCTGAGGAGGAATGATCAGATCTGAAGACTAGAAGGAACACCAAACGAGAGAGGAGCCCCAGAGAGAAAAACACGTGTTCTGATGGTGTTTAAGGCTGCTGAGAGGTCAACCAAATGGAACCAGTGGGTATTAGTATTGAGATCATGGGATACTCTAGTAAGAGCTTGTTCGGAGTGGAAGGAGAAGTGATTTGAGGGATTTCAGCGGAGGATGAAAAGAAAGAAAGCAGAGACAGAGAGTATATACTCTATTTTGAGGAATTCTGATATAAAGGGAAATGGAGAAATTGGGCTATAGCTAGAAGAGGGTTGTGAGACCAAGAGGTGTGTGTGTGTGTTTGCAGTTAGATGGGAGATCTTATAACATGCTGGTATATTGATGGGAATGCTCCACTAGAGAAGAAAACATCAGTGGGTTGCCTGGGTGCCTCAGTTGGCTAAGCGTCCAACTTTAGCTCAGGTCATGATCTCATGGTTCATGGGTTCTAGCCCCGAATCAGGCTCTGTACTGACAGCTCAGAGCCTGGAGCATGCCTCAGATTCTGTGTCTCCTTCTCGCTCTGCCTGTCCCCTGCTCACACTCTGTCTCTCTCAAAAATAATCATTAGAAATTAAAAAAAAAAAAAGAAAATATGAGTGATGCAGGAGTGAAAGGGGATGCTTTGCCTGAACAATATTTTTGTGTTAGTGAGAAGGGATGGGGCTCAGTGTACAAACGAAGAGTTGGCCTAGGATGGCAGCATGGATAATTCACCCACAGTGTGGCAGTTATCTATTACTATGTTACAAATTTCCCCAAAATTTAATGGTTTTAAAAAAAACCAAAAACCCACATTCATTATCTCACACAATTTCCTTGGTTAGGCACCCAACAGCATCTAGGGTGGGTGGTTCTGGCTCAAGGTGTCTCATCAGGTTAGAGTCAAGATGTTGACCAAGGCTAGAGTCATGGGAAGGTTTCACTGGAGGCTGAAGAGCTGCTTCTAAGCTGACTCACTCATGTGACTGGCAAGTTCATTGGTGTTGACAGGAAGCCTCAGCTCTTGACCAGATGGACCTCTCCATACGGCTGCTTGAGTAGATTCATAACATGGCAGTGATCCAAGAAAGAACAGGGTAGAAGTCTCAGTGATTTTACAATCTAGTTTGGAGGTTATAGACCCTCAGTGTCTGCACATTCTGTTTATTAGAAACAAGTTATTAAGTCCTAGCCAAGGGGAAAAAACTTAGACTCCAGTTTTTGAAAATTCATTGAATGTCAAAGAATCTGTGAATATATTTTTAAACCACTACATATAGTAACAGGAAGGAAGTCGGCGGATATGGGCACAGATGTGGTGAGGGGGGAATTGGTAGATGTTCTTTTCTAAGCACTTGTATGTTTTTATTGGAATGGTAAGTGAAGAATGAGCTGGGAGTGGGCATGGAGAGAAGGTCTTAGAGGGTGGAGGAGAGAGAGAATATAGGATCTAGGAAATAGTTGATGAGATCAGGGAAATGAATGGACTGCTAGCACTTCCAAGTTAACTAAGTGTCCCTCTGGGGGAGTGATCATGAATTTGAAGGGCAGTGAATCAGCAGTTTGGGTGTCTTTCCCCAGTCTCCACGAGGGAAATCCCAGGATGTAACGTGAGAAAAGAAACCCCAACTTCCATGAAGTAGACCGTGTTTTCCCTCCCTTTTTATTTAAGTGTTAACATACAATTGTTTAAGGACCTTGTTTGTATTGATAAACAACATATTTGTTTGTTTGCTTCTCTTTATAATTTATTTCATTCTTTCATGTGTTCCAAAACTAACCACATTTAGGATTTTTCCTCCCTGTTCATTTACCATGAGCAAATGTGCATAGATAGGTGTGAATCATAGCCTCTCTGTGTCCAGAGCTGGTCGGGCCACACAGGGAGTCCTGTTTTCAGGGAAGACTTGGCATTTTAAGAGAGTTTAAGTTTATACTTGATAAACTGGGAAGTCTCAAGAAGAAAGTAGCCAGCATGACAATGTGCCATCTTGTCATGGGGAATGACAGAAGGAGCTGGAATGTCTTGGAAGTTACCTGGTCACTATCTTCAAACACCTGAGAGACGGTGCGGGGTTGGTGCTTCTGGCTCTCTTCAGTTTCTCAAGGATGTGCCAGTCAGGAGGGGTCCTCAGGGGTGATTATCCCGGAACAGGGTGCTTGTCACAGGATGATGGACAGAACGTGTTGCTTCTGACATACACCAAGAGTTGCTTTTCAGAGAGGATAAGGCCAGTCCACCCAGCTGTATATCGGTCAGCTCCCTCCATAATGGGACAGGTCATGGGAACTTATGCATGGGGTAGGCTGGGGCATGGGTGGGTGAAGCCCAATCCCGGGGTGTGCTGCTGGCTACCCGAGACTGAAGTTGGAGGACACAAAAACAAGGGCTCTCAGCTTCCTATTTCAATACTGCCTTCACTTGTGACCTCCCGCACGGGTGCTACGTGGCAAAGGAAGTGGCTGCGTTACGCTGCTGAGGGCCACACTAGAATTGGTGGTAGGAGTCCAGGCAGGGAAGATTTCTGTGCTTGTGAAGAAAACGTCCCAGTAGGTGGAAACACTTACAGCATGAAAAGGACTCGGTACAAGCAGTGAGCTCACCCCCTCTTTCAGGAAGCATCGGCCAGGCTCCTTTGGAAAGAAGGCCTGCACCAGGAGGGAGGTCCGACAGGCTGACTTCACTTGCAAGGCCTCTCCCACCTCTGCAATACTGTGATCTGGCCTCCTGGGGTCTGCTCCTCGAACAACTGTTTACTGAGCTCCTGCGGCGTGACGCCCTGTGTGCTGGACACCTTGTGCTTCACTTCAGGTGTCGTCGGGGTTGCCTCCCGTGCAGTCTCGGCTGTGGTGCCCAGGTGTCTGCAGCCACGGGTATGTGCTGCTCATGAGGTCCTTCGGAGATGTCCATCCTGGCAGAAGTTTCAGCTATAAACCAGCATTGCCACTGACAGTTCATCGTCAGACACCCTGGGCCACGGGGAAGCAAACCAACTTGCTGAAGCCTGTTTTTATTTGGTATGGAACATGACTTAAGAAACTGAGAATGTTTTCCAGAATCCTTGTCAGCTCAAAGGGTCTGATGTGCACTTTGTAAGTTGTCTTACATTCTTTATACACTTTTTTTTGAGGGGTATTTCCCAAGATGTTGTTATTTAATACTAAATCGTTGGTTTGGAAATTCTTCTTTGGCACTAAATGGATGTTATTTTCTCATAAAATATGATTTTCTGTAATTTGATTATTTGATATGAAAGATATTCACACAATTCACGCTTCCCTCTCTTGCCCACAGCTCAGTCTCCTCATGAATGACCAGTTACTAGTTTCTTATTTAGTCTTCCAATTTTTATGCATATTTAGGCCGATACACATGTACATATTTTCCTTTCTGTTTTAATAATATTTTTACATGATAGCATATTATGTATGTCTTAGGCATCTTGCTCTTTTCTCTTAATATATCTTCAAGATCTTTGCATTCCAACATATAGATAAATTTATTGTTCAATTTTATAGTTGTATAGAAGTCCATTGTATGTATATTGCAATAAACAATTTTATACAAGTGTCACATTTATGCAGGCAACTATATCTGTAGAATAAATTTTCTGGAAGAGGAAATGTATCAGAAGTCACGTGCACTTGTAGTTTTGGTATGCATTGACCCCTTGCCCTCCATTGGCCTTGGAGCACCATCCACAATGTATCAGAGTGATTGTTCAGGCATTAAAATAATTTTTTAACTTTTTAAATGTTAATAAATGACTTTGGATGTTTTTTAATGAAGGTTAAGCAAATGAAATCAACCTTTATCTACTTGAAACATATTTTCAAGAAAGAGAAATTGGAATCAGCATTACTCCAAAACAGAAGCCTATAGAGGGGTACCTGGGTGGCTCAGTAGGTTAAGTGTCTGACTTTAGCTCAGGTTGTGGTCTCACAGTTTGTGGGTTTGAGCACCGTGTTGGGTTCTATGCTGACTGCTCAGAGCTTGGAGCCTGGTTCAGATTCTGTGTTTCCCTCTCTCTGTTCTTCCCCAACTCATGCTCTGTCTCTCTCTTTCAAAAATAAATAAACTTTTAAAAAAATTTTTAAAAAAGAAGTCTACAGAGAATATTTTATGACATGAGCCCTGAGGTTAAATTTCTATTCCTATCACTCGTGGGTTCAGAGGTTTTATTTCCAAAGACCGAATGCTCAAGCTTCTGATCTCTCTTTTCTCTTCCTTTGTGGATCAGTTAAGTGAGTTTCGCAGCTCCCCTGATTGCCAGGAAGGGGAGGTTCTCTGTTGCACATCACAATGGGTTGTGATGATAACATTGGCAATGAGCTCTGTCGTTCTCTCTCTCCTTGAACTTATTTCTTTCTCCTGAGCCTTTGTCTCTTCCCTGGGCACACTCCTATCAGTGACCAGTCCCTTTTTCAAATCTTTCTCATTGATTTTTCTTCTCATTATTAGCAGACTCTTGAAACTGCCTTAACCTACATTCTCTATTGCTCTAAAGGGGTCTAACCCTTGCTTACATCAATTATCTCATGTTGGATTTTGCAAGTCAACCTAGCAGTTCTTGCTTAATAGAGATTTTAGTATAGCTGACTCTTGAACAACATGGGTTTGAACTGTGTGGGTCCACTTACATATGGACTTTTTTTTGTGTGACAAATACAGTATAGTACTGCAGATGGATTTTTCTCTTACAATTATCTTAACATTTTTTTATAGCTTAATTTGCTATAAAATTCAGTAGATAATACATATAACATACAAAAGAAGTACTAATTGACTATGTTATCATTAAGGCTTCTGGTCAAGAGTAGGCTATTAATAGTTGAATTTTGGGGAAGTAAAAAGCTATATACATTTTCAACTGTGAATGGGGGTCAGTGCCCCTCACCCTCACATTGTTCAAGGGTTACCTATATATCTCAACAACTGTATTTACATGTGGCCATTCTTTCCCCATCCAGGAGTAACATACATACATGTTTGGAAGGGGGCTCACTCCTTCCCAGTCAGTATGGGCTTCTAGTGGTTGAGGCCCAAGAAAAGGAGCCCCTCAGAGCTAACTGAGGTGACTGGCCTTTTAGCTTTTAGAATTTACTAGCGGCGGTTGCTACTTTAATGGAACAGTGGTCATTGGCCAGGCACTTCACATTCATTAGCTTGTTTAACGCCAGCCATAAACTCATGAAGAAGCTCCTGTTATTAATCCTATTTTACAGATAAGAAATCAGAGGCTTAGAAAGTTGGAGTTACTTACCCAAGGCCACAGCTCACAAGAACCCAAAGTCAACATCCAGTCCCACCCCACTACTGGGCACTCAACGGGTGACTTTGAACAAGTTTCCTACTCCCTCACTTTGCCCCTTCCACATTTAATTAAAAAAAAACACTCATAATTTCTCTTTCTTCCTTTGTTTTCAAATAACTATCATAGTGTTCTCTGTAGTAGGGAAGACCAATGAAGAAGAAATCAGCACTTGCCTTGACTGATGCTCAACTTCCTCTTTTGCATTGTAACCTCTGTGTCTCATAGGCTGCTACAAAATCCACTTCCAAACTTGTGGGGAGAGTATTTACTGAAACCTGAAGGGAAAGGGAGAGCAATGGGTAAATCATACCTTTTAAACACACGTTCCTAGATTCAACAAATGTCTAATGATCTCTAGCCCCATGATAGATAAATGATTGCATGAGTCCTCATTTTAAGGAATTTTTAAAAACCTCCTGAGGTTGAGGGAAGAAAGTCATATAAGCGACTATGATAGAAGGCACAATGAAAACAAGTATTTATATCGCACAAAGCTCTCTTGGTTACCCTGTATTATATCTCTTATGCATAGAATTCCATAGACAATCTTATTCAAAAGCAAGATTTCCCTTTAAACAGGAAGAAATTAGAAAAAAAGGGAACACACAAAATTGGGTTCCAAATTATTTCCTAGTGGATTCTTTGCAACTTTGACCACATTGGCTTCTCTTTAGTAAATTAGAGTGAGATGTAGAAAGATTAATGAAGGATGCCAATCATAGCAAAGCCTTCTCCACTATCTTAAAGAAAATAAAACTATGAGGGCAATATCATGAAAATAAAATATAAAGGTGTCCTATGAAGGAATAAAGTTCATCTTCAACAAAGAATCCTGTTACTTTATAGTCACATGTATTGAACCTTAGGAGCTGGAGTTCTATAAGCTATAAGCCATAAGCCCTATGCCTCCCCAAGAAAATAATAAAAAAAAATCTGAGAAATTCTGTTACTGCTTTCTTTTAATATATCCCAAGAGAAGGAGAAAAGATGGGTGAGAAAGAAAGCTATCAAATGATGCCCGCAAACTCTAAGTCATCCTGTTAAGCAGATCATAAGTAGATTAAGACCACTGACAGGTAGACAAAAGCCGAGCATGATCTAGCTAGAAGCCAAAAAGGGAAGCCCCAAACCCAAAGGTCATGAATTAGTCTGATTTTAAAATTTCACGTTGTTTAATTATAGGATTCCAATCGTTAAATTTAGTCAACCAGAAAAAGCCTTGAAAGATCGAAGTATACTGCTGTAGTGACAATGAACCGCCTCTAGGAACAAACACACTTTCCCCCCATCTGCCACTTAGGTAGCCTGTGCTGTCAACAGAAACCCCAAGATGGCATTCTTGCCTTATTTTTCTAAATGACTCCTTTGGCTTAAAAAAAAAAACCCAAACAAACGAACAAAAAAAAACCCACCAAACCAAAAACAGCAAAACAAAACTGTCTGAAATTCTCATGAGGTTGGGTGGCTAGCTTTGGGGGGGAGAGAGAGAACATGACATTCTTTCTATTATTTAATAATCAGTGTTGAGTGGGTCGAAAAGGTAGTTGTCTACTGGATATGATTTTAGGTAGGCTACAGAAAAAGCTCCTTGTTCACAATGATTTCTGCCTACTGGTCAGCCATGCTGCATACAACGGGATTCTGAGACCCACTTTCTATATGTTATCACTGAGGTTATAAGGAGGCCCCCCAGGTTGACATCTAGGAAGAGTAGTGCAGAAACAGATTAAGAAAACTGGGGGTGTTATCTAGTAGCAATCTGAAGGAAGAGGATGTAGAAAAGATAAACTTTGGTTGAACCAGAAACTGAGGGGAAATCACTGGTAACCCCTCAATGTGATTTTCTAGGTTAGAGCCTCTGTTCACCTTTTATTTAATTTTCCTAACAAACCTGCACGAGGCAGTCATATCACTGTTCCCAGATTCCATACAAAATGCAGTTTGGGAGATGCTCTGAATTGTCTAGCACTGTGCAGAATAAGCCCAGAGCAGTCGGGCCACTGGGATGATGCTGGAGAGAGTCACAATGGGGGTCATGTGGCCCCTCCCTCTCAGGCAGCTGCTTCCCAGTGATATTTAAACATACTCAACCTTCTGCCATCCCTTGCTGTGCTGTGAAATCCAATGTGTATGCTAGAGTCTCCTTGGTTCTCTTGATCTCTAAGCAGAAACTGACGCTATTGCTCATTCTCTTCTTAAAACATAAGTCCCCCTTAATGCTGAGATACTTGCCTGGTTTTCCTCCTAGCATCTGGCTCTCCCATTTCAAGTCTCCTATGTAGGCTTATTTGCCTCTACCCAGTCACCACATGGACAAGCTCCCCCTGGTCTCTCCTAATTCTATCCTTTCCCCTTACCTCACTCCATACATTTCCACTGCGGTAACTGCTAGTGACTTGCCAATTCAAATTTGAAGCCCTGCAATGAGAAACAACGAAATCTGGCCATGTGTAGCAACATGGATGGACCTTGAGGGTGTTATGCTGAGCGAAATAAGTCAGGCAGAGAAGGACAAATATCATATGTTTGCACGTATAGGAGGATTAGGAGGAACTTGACGGAGGAACAAGGGGGAGAAGAAGGGGGGAAATGGTGAGGGAAAGGGAGAGAGGCAAACCATGAGAGACTCTTGAATGCTGACAAAAACTGAGGACTGATGGATGTGGGGGGGAGGGGGGGATGGGCATGGAGGAGGGCACTTTGGGGATGAGCACTGAGTGTTATGTAGAAACTAATTTGACAATAAACTATTTGTAAAAAAATAAATAAATAAATAAGTAAATAAATACATAAAAAAAAAAAATTTGAAGCCCCGACCTCTCCTGTTAGCCCCAGACCTACTCAACATCTTTACATGGCTATCTAAAAAACACCTCAAATTCAGCATGTCCTGTCTCAGACTCAGACTGGGTCCTCTCATATTTCCTAATTAGGTGATTTGTGACAGCATCTGAAATGCTGTTTAAGCCAGAGACCTCAGATTGGTCCTGGGCCCTTTTCTCTTCCTTCCACCCAACAGCTATCCAATACCAAATCTTCTCAGTTTTATCTAAATGTGCGTTCTTTCCATCTGTGCCACTGCAGCTATACTAAACCTAAGCCACCACCAATTCTTGTCCACACTTCCCACCGTTCTCCCTATACACTCTGGTTTCTTATTAATCTCCACAATGAAATTAGAGTATTTTGTCAGAACATGAATCTGGTCATCACTTGTCTCAAAACACATTAGTGGCTCTCGATTGCCCTTATGATGAGGACCACAATCTTTAGCATGTTTTATAGGGTGTGGTTTGGGCCCTGCTACCTTTCTAGCCTCATCTTACACACTCTCAGCCCCTGTCCCCAGCCTAAACTTGTCCTATGTACTTTAACTGTACTGTTTCTTGCTCCCAGGTCCCCACCCATATCTTTTCATATATCAGGTCTCAGATCAAGGGTTATCTTCTCAGGCCCCCCTGACCTCCTCTTCTCTCTCTCCTGAGTCAAGTACCTTTGGCATTATCCACTTTCCAAGAATGGTTGCCACCGTTCAAAGTGCTCATCCCAGTTTGTCACTATGCATTCCTTGACATGATTATTTGATTAAACTGTATCTTTTCTTATTATAGTCTAGGCTTGATTTAGCTTGTCATTTTAATACTAACTACAAGCATAGGGCCTAACATATAATAAATGTTCAGTAAATATTTGTTAAGAGACTGAATACTGAGAAAGGAAATAGCAAGATCAACACCTATTTCATCATTTCACCTAGTTCCGGTCACACTATGGATTTTTAGGGAGAGCTGATATTATCTATATCACACTTCAGGGATCTTAAAGAAAAATGTCCAATTTGATCATCAAACAAGTCCCATAGTTGTTTTTAATGTAAGAAGCAAGGTGATGCCACCTTAAAAAAAATATCTGCCTACTGAAACTCCTATTTCTCTCAAATAGACATCCAGATATATCCCATAAGTTACCAAGTTGGGTTTTTGTCATCGGGAAAAGAAAAGCATTCCATAGATACAAAGCCTTGCTGGAGAAGATGGATGTCCTTGCTCAAATCAGAGGAGAGCGGACTGAATGCCAGTTGCTGAGAGTATTTGTGAAAATTTCCCTGGTAGAATGTGACTACTGGAAAGTGAGCCAAGAAGTAGGAAACCAGCAGAATGACGAATTGCACTAGGAAAACAGCCATGTTATGTAGGGCTAAGAGTATCTGAGATACATCTACCTCAGAAAAGGACAATGGTCAACAGCAAAATATCATCATGATATAAACATACCAGATAAATGTAAAAACACTACACATTTTCCTTAGGGCTAATCTGAGAGAAAGCTTTCAAAATTAAAGAAGCTACACTTGGTAAGCATAGGCTTCATGCTAAATCTAGTAACTGCTAGATCCAGTCCTTGCAGTTAAAAAATGGTATGTTTCCTCTGAAAACAAATTTGTAGGTAAGGAAATGTGACATTTCAGTGGGCCCCAGTTTTTATTGCATGCTTATACATCGTGTTTTCTCCAAAAGCACCTTATGGTTATGTTGATATACACACTGGCTTTCTGGAAACATGTCATTTAATTTATTCAAGCTACTTGTTAGTAGCCAGAGGTTTTAAAGCTTTTACCACTGTGGTTGAATTCAAAAACAAATTGGTGGGTTATTTCCTAAGCCAATTTGTTTGGGTAGAAGTTTAATAGATCTCTTTTAAAGCCCTGAAGTATACAGGAAGATAAATATCTAACTATAAACATAGAAACTAATGATGGATAATTTATCTTTTGCATTTACTTGTCATGTTTATTCATCAAAATCCACACATAACTACGAAAACTAAATAAATATTACTTTTCTTTCTAAAATATTAAACAGCTCTAACTTCTGATTCCAAGAAAAGCTAAAGACAAATACAAACTCTAAGAGATGTATTTTTAAAGGTAGAGATTTTTTTGATCTTCAGCCTAATTTAGGATCTCTGGGATAAACAAGATGTTTTACATACGCTGCTAGGAAAAATTGATAGTTCAAGCTTCTGTGTGTTATACTCGTTAAAATATTTGCATTCAAAAGCAAAGCCAGAATTGTAGCTCAAGGCTATATGTATATCTTTCCTAAGGAACATAAGACATAAATAGCATTTTGAATTGTAATTGTTTTGAAATCATAAATTTAAAGATACAGACATGCAATTTTTTTAAAAAAGAGGACACTGTCTTCTTTGGTTAAGCTTTCGCACTGAACGTGTGTAGACGCCATACACCAGCAGGGACTGCATACACAAGGAAGGTTGAGCGCCTGGCCTTAAGACACTTGGAGTCTAGTGAGGGCATACTGACTCTAATCTGCTAATTGCAGTGTAGTGTAACATGTACTGCAATTGTGCTAAGGACTGGCATTCTGGGAACAAGCAGGAAGAGCTGTGTCCTGGCTATTAGGGATACTCACTGAGATCCTGGGGCTTCTTTCTGACACATGCTAGGACTGCATTTCCTTACTTCTTTACAGGTAGGCATGACTTATTTTGGCTAATGAAATATGGGTGGAAGTAACACAAGTCACATCTAGGTAGAGATGCTTTTTCCTTCATGATGACTAGCAGTAAGTAGTCCAGACGGTAGAGGATCCCCTGGACTGGAACCCCAAGGGAGGATGACATGGAGCAGAGCCCCCAGTTAACGTGCAATGGACATACAGGGTGCATCAGAAATAAACCTTCATTTCTTTAAGCCACTGAGATTTGAGGATGTTTGTTATTGCAGCACAGGCTAACCCCTACTGACTAGGATATGCTTTACTCCAGACTTGGAGAACTAAAAGTTTCTCAGTGTGCACAAGGCTAAGCTGAGACCGAAGAATGGGTAAGAGTTATCCAGGTAAAGAAGTGAAGGGAAGAGTGTTCTAGAGGTAAAAGTACATGCAAAGCCTTGGAGCAGGATGAGAATTCTGCATATTTTAGAAGAACATTTTCTTCTTTTTCAAAACACAATAGAGCAGAGCAGTCCAACAGAGCTATTGGAGATTATGCTGAGTAGAGGTAATACTAATTACTTATCAAGGATATCATTCCAAAGGATTTCTAACTGGTTTATCTGGGCTCTTGGACACAGAAAGGAGAAATTAAGAACCAAATTCCTATGAGACAAAATAATGGTACTTGTCCTTTATGGAAAATTCACCAGCAAAGGTCTCTTCTTTCTAGAAGGGATATTTTTTTTTATTTCAATTTTTAAACTTTAAATTCTAGTTAGTTAACATATGTGATAAATTGACTTCAGGTGTAGAATTTAGTGATTCCTCACTTACAAATAACATCCAGTGCTCATTACAACATGCCCTCCTTAATGCCAATCACCCATATAACTTATCCTGTGCCAACTTCCCTCTATCAACCCTCTGTTTGTTCTCTACAGTTAAGAGTCTCTTATGGTTTGTTTTCTCTCTCTTTTTTCCCCTTCCCTATGTTCATCTGTTTTGTTTCTTAAATTCATATGAGTGAAATCATGTGATATTTACCTTTCTCTGACATACTTCGCTTAGCATAATACACTCTAGCTCTATTCACATTGTTGCAAATGGCAAGATTTCATTCTTTTTGATGGCTGAGTAATATTCCATTGTGTGTGCGTGTGTGTGTGTGTGTGTGTGTGTGTGTGTGTGTGTGTGTATAAACACCACATCTTTATTCATCAGTTAATGGACACTGGGGATCTTTACATGATTTAGCTATTGTTGATAATGCTGCTATAAACATTGGGGTGTATGTGCCCCTTTGAATCAGTATTTTTGTGTCCTTTGAGTAAATACCTAGTAGTGCAATTGCTAGGTCATAGGGTAGTTCTATTTTTAACTATTTGAGGAAACTCCATTCTGTTTTCCAGAGTGGCTGCATCACCAGAGTTGGCTGCATTCCCACCAACAGTGCAAGAGGGGTCCCCTTTCTCTGCATCTTTGCCCACATCTGTTGTTTCTTGTGTTAATGTTAGCCATTCTGGCAGGTGTGAGGTGGTACCTCATTGTGGTTTTGATTTGATTTCCCTGATGATGAGTGATGTTGAGAATTTTCTCATGTATTTGTTAGGCATCTGTATGTCTTTGGAAAAATGTCTGTTTACGTCAGCAGGGGTATTTATATTCCTTACTTATATTCTTGCCTCACTTTGTGTCTACTTCTTTGCATACAGACTCAAATGAATTTTTTACCTTATTAAAGTCTGTTATGTCTGTGTCTTGCACATCTATCACACTCTAAGCTCCTTGAAGGCAAGGTCCATATCATTTTTATTGTATTGTATTTTGCACTGTAGGTAGTCAATAATATCCTATTAAGACAGCTACCACTATTTTAGGAGTCTAAAACCAGATCACAGCCTTGACTAGCTTCTAAATGACTGCTTGAAAATGGAAATAAATCTCTGTGCAGAACTGGGGATATATATATCCATTTAAAAATGTTCCAGAAACATGCTGAAATCTTTGGTGACAGTGAAGGCTGTGGACTTATGAAATTTGCTGCCCAAGAACATAGATTTGAAAGCTACCACATCCTGGCTGTGAGACCTTGGGTTTAACTTTCATCATGTTGGTTTCCTAACTTGTGAATTGCAAGGAAAGTCTGCCCTACTCACCTCTCAGGAATACTGGGGGACTCAAAAAACAACTCGGAGAATTTTAAGGTGCTGTACAATATGATGTGATATTCAGGTTACTGTCGTTAGCAGTACGGTTCTTGGATCATTAGAGGAAGTGCGAGTTATGCAAAGCCTGTGCAGTTGAGTAGACCAGGGTTTGAGTTCTTTCTTCAATGAATAGTTCAATTTCTTCAATTAATAGTTGCAGACTCTTGGTCAAGCAATAAAATCCCAGCATACCACCAAATTGCCTTTGACTTACTAGAATGATGTACTTATTTTATACAAATACTTTTAGAGAAGGCTGGCCTTACTAGAAGGGCAATGAACTTCGAAATCATATAGGTAGAATTCAAATCCCACTGCCACCACTTATTAGACATGTGACTTGGCATAAGTTGATTAACCTAGAGTCTCAATTTGCAGATCAATGTGATGGTGGTGGTATCACCTAGTTTCTCAAGGTTAAGACACTACTCAAGTAGCAAGTGCTGATTATGCCTTTGAAATGTTAACCTATCTGTTTATCATCACAGAGCCAAGTCCATCCCTAAAAAATCTGAATTCATGCTATTCATGGCTCACTAAGACTCAGAAACTTGTACAGTGGTCATTCCTTTATCTCAACATAGAGAAATGACCAAATGAACTTGAACTTAAACCTCTTGTCAATCTGTGACTCACCAGACCAGACAAGATTGCTGTTTACCTGGAGGGATCCAAGGCAGCTCATGAAAGCTCATCATCTTCCCTTTCTCCTTCCTTTCTAGGGAGTGACAAGGACTTGATTTCCCTGGGGTCATTCAAGGAATGTTAGGAGAAAAAAAAAAAAAAACAGATCTGGTTCACATTCCAATAAAGACCATGGCGCCACACAGATGCCACAGTCAAAGTTTTGTCTGTTTTCTGAAGGACACAATCTTGGTCCATTACAATTGCTTGCTGTGGTCATCTGTCACGGTCTACCTGGCTGGAGGCTACAAGAAAGCTGCCCCGGAGGAGTGGGTCAGATAGGCCTCCAGAGGGAAGCAGATCTGCAGTGGGCCACGTTGCTCCTCATACATGACCACTGAGGTCCGTTCTTGACGAAAGGGAATGAGCAAGCTGTCTGCCAGGCCCCTGTGTTCGCCCTTAGTGTGGTTTGTGCACAGTAGCATCGGTATCTCCTGGGATCCTGTTACAAATGCAGATTCTCAGGCCCCATCCCAGACCTACTACCGGATCTATGTATTAATGAGATTCATGTGCACTTTATATAGTTTGTGAAGCACTTGGCTACAAAGTCTAAATAATGCCTGACACCGGGTGTCAAAGAGAGCAGTTATTTAGGAATTACTGGGGAGGAAACCCTCAAATCTCTTCACCAAGATTCTTAAACTAGATAAGGTCCTCAATTAATGAAGCCCAGGTCTCTCTGCCCTACCACACATGTATACTACTCTGAATGCTCTAAAGATATAATTCACTTTCTAACAAGGATCTTTAGATTTTGGGAGTTGCATAAAATCATATAGCTAGACAGTTGCTAAAATGTAAAATAACCTTCCTTTTTTGTAACTATTGGTTTTGCCTGATAGAAGTCATGCATATAGTCATATTTCAGAGAAATTACCATGCCTTAATGAGAACTTTAGGTTGAAGGAAGACATTTCAGTCAAATGATAGTGAAATTGATATGATCAAAATGAAATATGTGGCATATTTATCTAATCAGCTAGAGCTGCAATCGCTAACCATAGTCATTTACAGCTCAATCAACTCATCTAGTCATTATCAGCTAATGATACAATGAGTGATTACTCCCACATGGAGATAATAAGTGAGTTCATGAAAATCAGCACTTCTGTTATAAAGTGTGACAGGTAGGACTGAAAATAAGGTCTTTGAATGCCGTTAGTGCCTGGCTTACCTGACAAAAATTTAATAGGAAAAAATGGAATGGCAGAGTTCTAAGATGAGTTACAAACCTTTTGAAAAGCAACTTAGCAATGTATATCCAGAATCATTAAAATGTTCAGATCTTTTCATCATGTAAAATCTTTCTTCTTTTTTCTGTTAGCTTTAAACAATATCAAACTTTCAAAACTGGAACTGGAGTATGAAGAACCTTTCCTGTACTGTTTGAGGGTAAGTTGCTGATAAGATACCCTTGTCATTCTTGAATATTTCAGAGTGAACTTCCCACAAATGAATACATTCTCCCCCATAACCAGAATACAACATAAAAATTAGGAAATTAACATTGATACACCACTATCATCTTGTCTTCACACTCTATTCAACTTTTGCAAATTGTTTCAATAACGGCTTTATAGTAAAAGGATCCAATTTTGAATTACATGTTGCTTTTAGTTGTCATGGGCCTTTAGTGTCCTTCAGTAAGAAACAATTCCTCCTTCTTCCCTTATTTTTCATGGTCATGCCATTTTTTAAGATTACAGACTAGTTATTAGTTTGGGTTAGTCTGATGTTTCTTTACAATTTGATTCAGCCTACATGACTTTGGTAAGAATATCACAGAAGTGATGGCATGCTCTTCTCATTGAATCCTCTCAGGTGGCACATAATTGTGATTAGCCTCATTACTGGTTATATTAACTATAATCACATCATTGATGTGTTATCTACCAAACTTCTATACTGTAAAGTTATTTTTTTCCCTTTGCAATTAATATCTGTTAGGTAAGAAGTTACTTTGAAATGATAACACATCCTTTACCTCACTATTTATTTATACCATTTGTTTGTTTAGATTAGTATGTATTTATTCCTGTTTTATTCAATGGGTTTTAATCTGTTACTTCATTATTTATTTTGCTGCTCAAGTTGTCCAAGATTTACCTGGTGATAACTCCTTCAAGTTGGTTTTTATATTGTTTTGACATGTCCCTATTATTCTCTGAAGACTTTTTCTCTTTTTGGCACAAGAGGTTTTAGGCTTATCTTGCACTTTCTCTGCACCAGCCCAAGAATCTTCTATTTTTCCAAGACTCCTTGGTTCCCTTTAGTGGACAATGATATGTAGAATCCAAAATCTGGAAGCTAGATGTGCTCAATGCACAATGCACAGTGACACTGGGAGTTATGACTCCCAGGTCTCTTCAGTATCCAGAGCTAGAGAATGAATATCTATATATATCTAGAAATAAATAGGCTATGTATAGAGATATTTATATCTACATATTCATGCATCAATACAAACTGATACTTTCAATTTGAATCCGACACCACATGGTTTCTTGTAGTTTTCTTTTCAATAACTTCCTTCTTTGACAATGAGAAACTGCTTTTCCATCATTGTTGGTATATTTACTTATCTGAGTAACCCACCTGTGTGTAAGTAATCTCCAGTCACTGTTGCTACCCTTCATCCCCACAGGACACCCTGACTGTCCCTCTCTCAGCCTCCAGGACTTCCTTCATCCCACCTACTGTGCTTTGCTCCATTTAATAGCTTTTATGTTTAGCAGACTTAATATATTTGGAGTTCAATTTACTTGCTTTACAGGAAACTTTAGGAATATTTGACTTACAGAATCTTATTTAGCTCTATAAGTCAATCAGAACAGAGTTCTCTTAAGTTCTCAAGAGACTTTATAATCTAAATTATTGCAGAGATAGGAAAATATTTTATATTCACATAATGGAAGGTAAAAAGCTTTCTGAACTGTAGACACACAGACACACATACATATGGAGACTGTATATCTTCAGTTCTACGATTTTATTCAAAGGTTAATAGATAGTAACACAAAAACTCATAGGTCCAAATATCAAAGAACTGTTCACTCTCCCAATGAGCATGAAATTCTAATTGGTATGAGCTCAAAATAGACAAACAGACAAACACAAAAGAATAACAACCTAGATTGTCTGTTCTTTCACCCATTAGAGAATAGACCTCTGTAGTCCATTAATCCATTTACCTCTATTACCAACTGGTAAGACAATAAAACCAAATTTCACTAATTACTGCTGCCACCATAACTTATTCCTCATGTGTTAACCAGAAACAAAAACAAAATGTAAAATTAGAGGAGAGAAAGAAGGGGGAAAACTCTACAGAAACAAAGAGACAGAAAAGTTCAAGTTCAATTATTGCTTGAGATTTATCTCTGGAACCAAGAAAAGATATGTCTGGTCTTAAGCCACCCTTCACCCCTACCTCTAGCTCCTCCTAACAGGTGTAGCTCTCTGGCAATGCAGTTTACCGGGCTCTGTCAGGGAAAGATGATTCTGTCCTGGTGGCTGAATTCCAAACTGTTAAAGGATAATTAAGGATAATTAAAAAGAAACACACTCATGTCTCTGATACAAATACCAAGTGAATATGTATCAAAGGTTTCAGTACTTATTAACTAATAGGGAACCAGTAAGGTATTACAACCAGTTTCTGTGACTTTTAGAAAAAGGAAAGGAAAGGAAAAAAAGAGAAAGCTATAGAGGAAGAGAAAGAAAAAAGTACTTACTACATAATTTTAATTCTGACCCTTAATGCAAAGGAAAAATCTTGATTAAAAATAGTTTATGCATAAAGATGTTCACTTCAGTATTATATTTAATAGATGCAAATTGGAAGCAAGCTAATTGCCCATCGATAAGGAAATGAATAAACAATGGTAAACACATGGATTATTAAACAGTTACTAAAAATGGTGTTTGGGGACTTCCTGCTTACGAGGGCAATTTGAGCACACACTGACTCTAACTGAGAGCAACAAAATCTGGAAGCAAGAGTATGCAATGACTTCAGTGACCATATATTTCAGTTTACTTGGGACAGTACCACTTTGCTCTTGTTGTGTTATTAATCTGCCTTTTTGCTTTAAAAAATGTCTCGGTTTAGATGATAAATTATATGGTCACTTTAGTTATCATGGGTTGGCTGGAGGATCAAATATCATTCTCAGTAATTTTTCTGGGAAACGTCCCAGGAGACGACAAATAATTAGAGTCTTTCTGTAGTTTTTACACTCCATTTATACTTGGAAAGGTCAGAACAGTGGCTGGCATATTAGATGCCCTCAAAAATGCTAGCTATTATCATTGTTGTTATTACATTTGATGTGACTAGACAAGCTAAGTTCACACAGGGCACTTGCTATGGCTGTTCTTTATGAGAACAACCTTGGGCTTGGGACATTGCCTGGAGTCATCTGAGCAGTCATAACAAAAATGTGAACAAAACTCACAGGCACAGAGGTCACGCTCCCTGCAGTAACTGCTCCAGCTATAATAGCTCATTCATTATTTTCCATTGGTGTCTACACATAAGAAAACGACAGGATATTTAAACTTTTCCTTTCTCCACATCTTTGGTCTAAAATGTTTGAATAGGGACCTCAACAAGTTTCAGGTTCATCTGAACTCACGCAAGCAGACCAGCCCATATCTTGCAGAAAACTACTGAAAAGACAGAGCAATTCAAGAGAAAGGGACAAATCTTCACAATCAAAATATCTCTTATTACTGAAGCAACAGGATAAAACTGTAGAAGATTTCAAATAAACGTTCTCATCAAGATGCAGGAAGAATGTGAACCTATAAAGCTAGAGAAGGCATGAATAGAGCACTGTGCAGAAAATGCAGCCCAAAAAAAGATGTAATACGAGCACTGAAGCAGAAGAAGCAAACTACGACAATTATAGGAAATTGATCACTATAGATGTTCTCTCCTGACTAGAGGATTTATGAGAAGAGAAGAGATAAACTTTGAAAATGCGTAGCAGAAATTCAAAATATGTATACTAGGAATTCTAGAAGGAGAAGACCAAGCAGACAGAAGAGAAATAATAATCAAAAGTTCTACCAGATGACAAAAGGCTCGAATATTCAGAGCCAAAGGGTTAAGTGAGTGGCTGGGTAATTAATGAGAAAACTCACACCTAGACAGGTTTTGTTGTATTTCTAGGGGAAAAAAGGATTCCTGTAAGTATTTATAAAGTAAAATGAAACGTCACATTTCTTTACTGTAACACTAAATTTGAGAAGACACTAATAGAGCAAAAGCTACTAGAGGGCTGAAAAGAAAGGAATGTGACCTGAGAGTCTGACTTCAAGTGTACAAGTCTGAGAAGGATGTAGTCAGAAATGCAGATACATTGAAACTTCTAAAAACATATCTTCCTTTTAAAAATAAAAATATTTCAGATGGCTGGGCAGCTCAGACTCTTGATTTTGTTTCAGGTCATGATCTCATGGTTCATGGGATAAAGCCCCACGTCAGGCTGCACACTGACAGTATGAAGCGTGCTTGGGATTCTCTCTCGCTCTGCCCCTTCCCTGCTCACACTCTCCCTCTCTCTCAAAAATAAAAAAACAAACTTGAAAAAAAATAAAAGTAAAAATATTTTTATTAAATAAGTGAATCAAAATAAAGAACTCAAGAATAGATAAGACTCAATGTAAAAGAAATGGTAGAAAAACAGAGGCAATGCAAATGTTACAAAGCAGTCATCAAAAGCATCACAATGTAAATGTTGTACTAATCAGTCTGGATATAAAAAAAATCTCTGCTCATACTAAGAAAAGAAGATGAAAGGAGGTAATAATATGGGAAATTACACAAGTTTTATAGAAAGAAATTCATAATTTCTGTATAACATTAAATATATCACAAATATACATTGATATTTTAGGATATATGATATTCTCATGACCATGGGGTAGATGACACACAGGTGAGGCTCCGTGAATGACAACAATGGATGTATATATATATAAATATGCTAGGTATTCTCTCATGCCACTTCCTGACATTCTCAGGTATAACTGATTATATCTCAAAAACAGATATCAAATAATAACCACTATATTTGTTCAATATTTTTCTCACATATACACCTAAAAACAATTGTTTAATTTAAATTAAAAAACCCTGTTTCATAAACAATATCTCCAGTATCAATTTTTTTTTCAATTTTAGCAGAACATTAATTATCATTTCATGGGACATTAATTCTCGGTGGAACATAGTTTAAGAAATGCTGCTGAATATATAGGAAGATAACTACAAACCAAGAAAAGAATGATGGATACTTACAATAGAAAATGGTCAAAGAGCACTAACAGGTAATTAACAAAAAAAATAAATAAAACTGGCCAATAAACAGATGGAAAATACTCAGCCGTACTTCTAAATACGGACATTCAACTGAAATCTGATTTTCCACGATTATGTTTTGCTCCCTACCAATGAAGGTACTGCTTTTACATGGCTGATGAAAATACACATCAGATAAACTTTTAGAGTACAATTTGTCATTAAGTAGTAACATCTTGCTACAAAACTCTTCATCTGGGATGCACTTAAAGACTTATCTAAGAATGTTTAGTTCTGTCTTATTTCTAATAAACAAAATTAGAAAATGGGGAATTGGCCAATTAAGTTATGATGTGTGCACACAACAGAACACAAGGCAGTCTTTAAAATACTATGGAAGAGGGGCGCCTGGGTGGCTCAGTCGGTTAAGCATCCGACTTCAGCTCAGGTCATGATCTCACAGCTCGTGGGTTCGAGCCCCGTGTTGGGCTCTGTGCTAACAGCAAGCTCAAAGCCTGGATCCTGTTTCAGATGCTGTGACTCCCTCTCTCACTGACCCTCCCCTGCTCACGCTGTCTCTCTCTCTCTCTCAAAAATAAATGAAACATTAAAAAAATTTAAAATACTATGGAAGAGTAAGAGTGTCATGAACAAAATCAAAACTATTATAATGAAAAAATAAGGCTTAAAACAATGTAATTCTATTTAATTTTTGAAATTTTAACAATGGCTATTTTAGGTGACTGAAAGTTCTGCGTTCTGTGCTTATTTTGATTTTTCAAATAGTATTTTTATTTATTTTTCTAATAGTATTTGTTAAAATGATGAATAATCATTGTTGAGATTCTATAAAAAATTTGGCAATATGTATAAGGGCATTAAATATTTGTTATTTGCTCTACCAGCAACCTAGCCTAAAATAAATATGAAATGCAGACAAATGTTTGCAAGCTGTAATGTTACTTAAATATTATTTACAATAGTTAAAAACTGGAAACAACTCCAATGCTCAATACTGTGAGTTGATTAAATAAATTCTGGTATTGTCCTCTCATAAAATTGTAGGCAGTTGTTAAAACATGTGGTCAAATGATTTTTAACAACATTGGAGAAATACTTATGATACAGTGTTAAGAGATAGAAGCTGGTATTCAATTTATACAATCCATTCTGTAAATATAGATTCTATAAGTAAACTATTGAAATGCACTGAAAAATACTGAGAGAGAATGCACTAAAATTGAATAGGGATTATACCTACGTGATTTTAAATTTTCTTCACTATGCTTCCCTGTATTTACCCAAACTTTGAGCAAGGAGAATACATGAAAATGATATGGCTGAAACAGGTGAAAAGATGGTCTGAACGTTGTGCTGCAGCAAGATGATTATGTGTGATGAATGAGAAAAAGAAGACAAGCTCAGCAGTACCTTCTGTGTGATGGACTGACAGCCTGGGAAGTCCTGACCACCAGTGTGGCTGTATTTGGAGATGGGGACTCTCTGGAAGGACTCAAGGTTAAATGAGGTCACAGAGGTGGCCTATCTTGTGATAAGATTAGTGTCCTTACAAGAAAATACCACAGAGATCTGGTTCTCTCTCTTTCCCTGAGCTCATGCTGAGGAAAGGACATGACAAGAATGCAGCCAATAAAAGAGGTTTCACCATAAACTGAATCAGCCAGAATCTTGATCTTGGACTTGCAGTTTCCAGAAATGTGAGAAATAAATGTCTGTTGTTGAAGCAGACTCATAGACTATGAGAAAAAAAAGAAATCAGTCTTTTTAAAATGGAAGGAAATCTCCAAAGAGTCCTGGAGTATTGGTGCTGGAATACCTCCTTCTCTGGTTTCTAAACACAACAGGAATAGAGCGGGTTATCTGGTGATGAATTGTGGGTCACCGGGACAAGTCTGAATGCTTCCGGTGGAGCACAATCTCAAGGTAGGCCACCAGGGTGTGGCTGCCCTATTCCTGAACTATTGCCTTCAGTGCGGGTGCCTGATTTTTAAAGGTCATAGGCCCAGAAGAGATTAACTAGATCTATGAAGGCTTTTCCAGAAACAATGTCTAGGCTTGAGAGGGAACAGTGCCCTCAAGTAATAACACCCAACACCTTTGCTGTTCCCTTCTTCCTCTCAGATTTGCATAGCAACTCTCTTAAAAAAAAGATGGGCTTTTTAGTGATTATATATCAGACTTCAACTAACTTTCTTTCTTTCTTTTTCTTTCTTTCTTTCTTTCTTTCTTTCTTTCTTTCTTTCTTTCTTTCTTTCTTTCTTTCTTTCTTTCTTTCCTTCCTTCCTTCCTTCCTTCCTTCCTTCCTTCCTTCCTTCCTTCCTTCCTTCCTTCCTTCCTTCCTTCCTTCCTCTCTCTCCCTCTCTCTGTCTCTCTTTCCCTCTTGTTCTTTCTCTTTTAGAGAGGGGCAGAGGAAAAGAGAGAGAAAATCTCAGGCAGGCTCTGTGCTTGGCATGGAGTCCAACACTGGGCTCGATCCCACAATCCTGAGATCACAACCTGAGTTGAAACCAAGAGTTGGATGCTCAATCAACTCTGAGCCACCCAGGCACCCCTAGATTTCAATTTTCTTTATCCTGCTCCATTCTAAGTTAAAAAAAGAATAGGTGGTTTCATTTTCCATTTTTGTAGAAAGAGGTAGTAAAGAGCGGTGGTGTCACACATAATCTTATTAGCTGGCAGGAAACAAAAGTGAGCAAGCAAGAGGGTGTGTCAGGAAAGATGGCAGGTGTTTGCATGCCAGAGAGTGGAATGCACACCAGGTTATCAACATTAACGTGTTCTTCCTAAAAATCTCAAGACTTTTTCATTAAGTGGATAAAATTCAAATAATGTAATCTGTGCTTTTGCAAATTAGCCACAAACCATCTAGTTTCTCACCAATTACTTGATATTTTTATCTACCTCTAAATGTTACTGACCTAAAAAAAAATCTGATCAAAGGCTGTAGAAATTCTAACCCCTGCAGCAATTATTAAATTGGTCCACTCTGTGTCCTATGCTGACAAATTGTTATACTCTAGAGCCTGACGACCTACAAGTGTCTCAATTAGACGCATGGATGTAGCAGCAATGTTTTAAAGTTGTCTACACTTGACTTCACTTCTTTAAAACAATAACCAACCTGCTCAGCCTCCTAAAAGCTTCTCAAACCTAATAAACAGAAATGTCTTTCCTTTTCTACTCTAGAGCAAATGTGAGGGCAGCCATACCTCCTGGGTAGACTCATTAAATGAAGATAAGCACTTTCGTGGAATAAATCTCTTTCTTATAACCAGCTTCTCACATCAGGCTTCTCCTTATGCTGTGAAGACCCTTGCATTTACATAGAACCTTCTTATATATTCCACCCCTTCCTCCATGTCTGCCCTAATGGGCCTTGGTGGTCTAGAACCTTATCAAATGAATCAAGAAGGGCTTGATACTGGATGCCAAACTCTGCCAAAGATTAGCAATTAAAGCCTTTGACATCTCTTTAGGCCATGAAATTGACCTCTTGAGCAAACAATGGAAATGTAAGTTATGACAATGTAATTTGGTATTGAGGAAAGTTTATTTCTGTCTTGAAAGGTTACCTAATTGATATGTCTAGATATCACGTTTCACAAAAGATTGTGAATCTCCCAACATTAAAGTCGACTTATGCTTTCCTGCTGTCTATACTACAGTGCCAAGCACTATAAATTGTTAGGTTGAAAATAATTTTCTATCTGAGTCAGTGGCAAACACGATGTTACTATTTTTGTCCAGTGAATTCAGTGAACAAACAGAGGGAACTGGGTGTTTTGGGACAATACAGATTGCTTTCTTGTTTTCCTACTGTGTGTTCCTTATTAGAATAATGTGCTTATGTGTGTATGTTTGTGTGTGTGTGTGTGTGTGTGTGTGTGTGTGACAGGCAAGGTAAACTTTCTCTCAGCCTAAATGACAACAGAAGCAGTCTTACATCTACTTTCCTGAGAGCTTATATCTGAAACAGCCGCAAATTGCTTCAACAACCATTTAAGAGAGGCCATTTTTCCTGAACGAAAGTTAAACCATTTGCCTAAGTATTTATGGAGCTCCTTCCCTGTGTACAGTGAGCCAGGGTTCCCCACGCATGGAACAGTTGTTAGTGCTTCTAACAGCTTCCATCCCACCCATCAGGCTCTAGATCAAGCCCTCAGCACCCATCTTTGGAAAGAGATGAATCTGAATCTCTCCGGATGGGAGATGAACTGCTCTTAAATCTCTTGGGCTGGTTCTGAGGATCTCTCCTGCTGCTCTTCCACCCACCCCATTCAGACCCATACTTTGTTTGCACTATTGTTTGGTACATGACCGATACTTATGCTTGGACGTTGTCTCTCAGGGCGCTTCTTACCCACTGCCAGCTCCTAGTCTCAGAACCTGTGACCATATCAGAGCCTCAGCCTTCCCACGTGTTCAGTGGGCAAGGTCAGACTATGCCCTAAAAGGGCATTTTAGACTTGACTATGTCACATAGGCACAAATAAAGATGGGCCTCCTACAGCAATGAAACCTAATTATGCTCATGAAAGATCTGTTACAACTTTTGTGTTTATTCATCGAGGCTTGTAAGGGACCTGTAGAAAACAGTACCCACGAGGACCTGGTCTATAAGCAAACACACACACATACACACACGAGAGAGAGAAGGAGAGATGTGAAAACGTTTTGTTCTCTATTTGCCCTGTTTGACCAGTTATCCCTTCAGTGAGGTCTTCCAATTACAGCCTGAACAGAAAAAGCCACCTGAAAGAAAGTAGGAACAAGGTGATTTCTTTAGTATTTCTGGCAGTTAAGAATGTCAAGTCTTGATTCTCAAGCCGGAGTGTCCTGAGCGCTTGTAAGCACATCTTCCACCTTGTTTTAGAGCTTCTTAGAGGGTTATTCTTTCTTTCCTGCTACTTCCCTTTGTCTTGCCTGCTGCAGAAACTTAACAGAAAGGCCCACATGGCCCCTATCTGACAAGTTTATGATAAACCACTGGAGACAGAATTCCTAATATGTCTTTGTGTGGGTGAAAGGGAATCGTGATGTGAAAAACACTCAGCAAATTTCTTGGCACATAGTAAGTATTCAATAAATGCTATTTGTTTGTATATTTATTTGTTTGCATGTGTCCTTACCATGGTTCCAGGGAGGATTTCAGGGAGTTTACAAAAATAATCCTAGAGTTTCTGACATAATCTATGATTCTGGGCTCCAGAGTAAAAATATGGAGAACAGTCTCCCTACATTTTCCCTACATCTTACCATTCAGCCTGACCAGGTTCTGCTCATGTGTCTTGCAAGGCATCTTCTGTTTAACTTAATACATGCATCTCTAAACGTCTGGCCCTCAGAGGGGTGCCTGGGTGGTTCAGTTGGTTGAGCAGGCCACTCTTGATTTTGGCTCAGGTATGACCCCAGGGTCATGAGATTGAGCCCTGTGACAGGCTCTGTGCTGAGCAAGGTTCTCTCTCCCTCTCTATCTCTTTCTCTCTGCCCCTCTTCCCTGCTTGTGCTCTCTCTAAATAAAAAAAAAAAAAAAAAAAAAAGTAAAAGTCTGGTCACAGAGAAACAGTCTACATAGTGTACAACCTCTCCATTGAATCTGCCACCATTCTTGGGGTTTTGGTCCTTAGAGATAAGTACCACCCCTGAGGTGTAGGCAGAATCGATACAATTTGGAAGACTATCAAAAGGATGCCTGTGTTCAATCAGACGGCATGTGCCTTGACAGAAAATACATATTGAACAATATCGGCAGTTTGACAGAGTGTTTAGTCCATTTACATTCAGCGTTATTATTGAAAGATAGGATTTAGTGTCATTGTGTTATCTGTAGGTTTCATGCTTATGGTGATGTCTGGTCCTTTGTAGTCTTTGCAACGTTCCACTCACAGCGTCCCCCTTAGGATCTCTTGCAGGGCTGGTTTAGTGGTCATGAACTCCTTCAGTTTCTGTTTGTCTGGGAAAACCTCTATCGCTCCTTCTATTCTGAATGACAGTCTCGCTGGATAAAGGATTCTTGGCTGCATATTTTTCCTATTCAGCACATTGAATATTTCCTGCCACCCCCTTCTGGCCTGCCAAGTTTCAGTGGACAGGTTTGTTACTGCCATTATGTGTCTATCCTTGTAGGTTAAGATCAGTCTGTCCCTAGCTGCTTTCAGAATTCTGTCTTTATCTTTGTATTTCAGGCAGTTTGACAGAGAACCCAATCAGAAGGAGGAAGCAAACCTTCCTTGCATCTGAGCCAGGGAACTTGATAGTACTATACTGCAGTGGGAGTCACCTAGGGCCTCGTGAGGAGATGCCAATGACATCTTTTTTTTTTTTTAAATGATAAGACACCATGTATTTATTAGAATAGGTTACTGAAGTATACGGAATAGAAAGTGAAATACCTTCTCCATCTCCTCACCTCTCTCCCTCTCCCAGCTCATTTCTTCTCTCCAGAGGATACCTGTTAACAGTTGGAGATATGTCCATTCTGATCATCTTCTATCCATTTAAAATCATGGAATACATACCACCTGTTTAAAAATATATAAATAGGATCATATTATATGAGTGTATATTTCGACCACTTGTTTTCACTTAAAATATGTCATGGAGGGGCGCCTGGGTGGCTCAGTCGGTTAAGCATCTGATTCTTGATTTCAGTCCAGGTCATGATCTCACAGTGTGTGTTTGAGCCCTGTACTAGGCTCTGTGCTGAAAGCTGAAAGCTGTGCTCTGAGCTGAAAGCTCAGAGCCTGGAGCCTGCCTTGGATTCTGTGTCTCCCTCTTTCTCTGCCCCTCCTCCACTCGCACTCTGTCTCTCCCTCAAAAATAAGTAACATTAAAAACATATGCCATGAAAATCTTTCCTTGACATTATAGTTTGATCTACTTTTTAAAAAAGAGGTGTATTCCAAGTATCGCTAAACCATAATTTATTTAACCGTTCTTCTACCTATATATGATTAGGTAGTTTCCAATACTTTGCTATGCAAAAAATGCTATAATAAACAGTCTTGAATCCATATCACTGTGTACAGGTGTCTGGAATGGCTTGTCAAAGGGGCTATACATTTTATTAATATTTTTTTGTGTTACCAAAAAAATCTTGTTATATACTTTAACAAGTTGTATATGAGATTACTTACTTCCCCAAATCCTTACCAACAGGAAATAGGATTGATCTTAAGGATCAAGAATGACATTTCATCATTCTTATCAGCAAAGAAAGCTGACTTTGAATTGTCCAAATGCCACCTATTAGTCCCATATTCTTAGACATGTGCCTGACCAGAGCATGCTTCCTAGAAGTAACAACATGGTAAGAACAGGGCCAGTGGTGGTGCTTCCAGATTTTTTATCCAGGAAAATCCTGAAGGCAGTGGGGTGGTGGCCAGGAGACTGCTCTAAAGCTGTTTTTGCCTCAGAGGCCACCTGTTCTTGATACTGTATGTTATGTGACTTGGCTTTGGGGACACTGATGAAGATTACGGAACGGCTGCAACATCTTCCTGTCCCTTCCACTCCCCACCCCCCACCTTCCAGCTTGGGCAGATATGGGAGGCTGCCGCCACCCAGTCAGCCTGAAACAGACAAATTCTTGGTGGCAAAAGGAATGTTATATTCACATTCACTTCCATTTATACCACAGTAATTTCCATTTCTTGGGCAAAAAACTTTAAGACTGAGATATAAAATGCCCAAGCATTCTGTTTTTTATTTCACTTCCTCTCCTGGCTGCCTGGAGGTGGCTAATGCTGGATACTTTTATATCAATGCCTTTAGCTTCTATGGGAAATAAAATTTCACATTTATAGAATAAAACCCCCGTAGAATATGTTATCCCAGTATAGGCTGATGACTATTACAGTTCCTAAAGGGGGCTTTGAGTTTGATGTGGCATGAACTATATTTAGTTCTGAACAGAGATAGCCACTGGGGTGGCCTACTTCCCTATCAGTTTGAGAAATGACCATTGTACCAAATGATTTGGGGAGAGCCAGAAAGAGGGCAGCTGGGGTTTTCCTCGCCGTGAAATCAAAACACCTCCCAAGTACTTCTTCTTTTAATCCTGAACACAAACTTCATTCTAATTACACTACCGACCATAGTTGAGCAGTGTGAGATTCACTGTGAAATGAATATTACTAATGTAAAAAAAAAAACCCAGCATATCCGTCTTTTAAAAATTTAGTATCTTAATGTGATCCATGACTTAGTCACCTTTTGTACTGCTTTCTGTTTGATTATAATTTTATCTATTAATCATGTTAATCCAATAGACTCTGCCTTAATCAAATGTGAGTCAATTACCCAGTTCCTCAAATTATATTTTTTAATGAAAGACATTTTTTAAAATTGAATGCCAATTAGGGCCAAGCCAAACTTGTTCAGAAAGTTTGGGTTATCGCAGAACAGTATGAACCCTTGACTATACCTGTAATTCCAGTTCCTTCTGATGAGGGCGTGCTGTGTGCTTTTAGACACAGCCATTAACCTCTCTGCAATTCCCGGTTTTCCACCTGTGAAATGAGGATAATGATACTTCTGGCTTGGGAAATGATTTTATGACTCTTAGTTGAAAAATGCAGCTAGAATACCAATTTTGTTTTTTAAAAAAAGCCTTACGTAATTTTGCTCTTAATTTCTTACCATAATTGTTTTTGCTTTTCCTTAACACCAAACCACTTTCTGACATTATTAGAGAGCTATATATAACTCCGTTGAGAGGAAAGTCAGATTGGGAAGGGTCTCTGCAGAGCACATTCTTCACCACGGATGACTGTGGACAGAATGGCCAGGGTCCTCTCCCCACGGGGGCCCCTGGAGCTCTGCTGGGAAAGCTGATAGTGCTGCTTCCTAGGTCAGCAGACGAGAACTCCAGGCTTCATCAAGGAGCATGTTATAGACACAGAAATGGGGAGGGAGGGCAAGAGTGCAGAGACGACTAGCTCATGGTATAGGGGTTCCATGGATGGGTGTCTGGGGTCCTTGTGCTCCATTGATCCTCCAGAATGGAAGTCCAGAGCTGTTATGAATTTTCAGTAAGATTCTAAATGGAGTCTACAAACCACTGCTTCAGAATCAAACTGACTATGAGGTCAGGGGCCCAAATCCCGGGCTGGGACTGATCCCGGGGCTCATCTCCACCCATGTGATAGGAGAGGAAAGAGATCTCATCAGCAGACAAGTGTTTCTGCTTCTGGTCTGCAAAGCTGGCTGCCATTATACTGTCTGAAATTAGGGATCTGGACTTGTCAGGAAGAGGGCTCTTTCATAGCTGTTGAAGTTTAGGGAGGTAATGATAGTGATTTCATTCTCTTTCTTTTTGGCTCCAAGTACCCTACTCCTCTGGTATTTCGCTCTGTTGTTTAGTTGAAATCACGTTAGTGTATTACAGGTTGATCCAGCTGAGTGCATTCTGCAGAGAAACAACAAGGAGGCTGCTGGTCGTTAAGAGCTCTCTTAATGGCAGCCAGCAGCATGGCGCATCAGTGCTTCTTGATGGACAGCTAGGGACCGCCATTCATTTCTACTTTCTGTGCCGCCATGGTTCCAAGGCAAATCATTCGTATTAATTAACACCAAGGAGGGGCTACCTGGGCAGAGAGCTTCTGGTCCATAGAGGTCTGGGCAGCTGGCTGGGTAAACGCAGATGTTCCGATCCTTCTGCTAATAAGCGTTTGAAGCCATACCACTTGAACTGAAGCCCCACATTCTCAAGGTGCTCAAGGCCACTTGGAGATAACATAGCTATTTCTGAGTTGTAATGCTGCTGTTAAAAGTTCAGGAGCAAAACTTTCCATTTGTATATAATTAGAATGAAAGTTTTTTGCATCCTAGTCTGTGTGATTATCTGAACACCTCTTTTTGTGATTCCATCAGGCCCTGGTGTTGACGGCTGCCACAGGGATGCAGGGTTACTCACTGCCAGCGGGCAGCATGAAACTCAACCCTGGGCAAACATCTAGTGTTCTAGAATGCTCTAGTAGTCTTGTTGTTGACTCTGAATGCCTGGATTCTGGGTCCTGACTTTCCTCCACTCTAGTCCCAGCAAAGGGGCCAAAGAACATCTTATGAGAAAAAAAGAAAGGTCTTACCATGCTTGAGCCAGATAAATAAAACTTTCTCCAAAAATTTCTCCAAAATTTACAATTCTTTTATATTTTTAGCAGTGGAATACTTAGGTCAAATAAAGTGAATATTTTGAGACTTTTGAGAGTCAAATTGGTTCCAAGGTATTGTGTTAGTTACAGAGTTTATTTCCAGCTGTATATTCTCCTTTGAGAATTATTTTTTAGGTATTTTGCCCATTTATCATATCAATTTTAATTTTTCTCTCATCGATTTGTGTGAACTCTGTACAAACTAAAGATGCCAGCTCTCTGCAATATTTTTTGCAATTATTGTCCCAAGGCTCCTGGGAATTTTCTTGACATATAGAACTTTTTGCATTTATTAGATAAAACCCATCCAGGGAGCCCCTTTCTTTTCTGACTTCCTCTTCACAGTTATTAAGAGTGTACAGTGTGCCAGGCACTGTGTGTGTCCTGGCCTCCAAGAACTTGCAATCATTATAGGAGGATATGATGGCATAGAAAATTTTACCATATTGGACAGGGGAGACTTCCATTCTGGAACAATGGCTAGCTGGGTATTCAAAGGAAGCCTTTGGCTACAGAACAGTACAAGGATTCTAGAATTAAATCCTAGAAAGGACACACTTTTGGACATATTGCTAGTTTTACAAGAGGTACAGGAAGTCTCTAAAGATCTCTCCCTTTCAAATATAAAAAGGGTAGAAGAGAGCTGAAGTGGCAGCAAGAAGGAGGGTGCTTACCTGACCACAACGGTGTGGTAGACGGTTATCTAGCCTTGGGCCAGCCAGGATGAGAAGGCCAACCCGGCACTACCCTTCGAGCTGGGCAAGAAGGGACCTGCTGTGGGCCATGTTTTAGAGAAGGCTCTCACATCACACACACACACACACACACACACACACACACACACACAGTGCTGACACAGCATCACCATATGCTACACAACCACTCTCACAACTAACTCCATTAAGGCTCCAGGGAAACAAACACTTGTTCAGGACAGCATCTAAACAAAGGGTGATAAAGTCTAACTGTGGTGAGGTGTGGGTTGTTGGAGATGGATATTGCTTTAGAAGGTAGGAAGGATTCGAGTGGGTGGAAGCCTTTTGGTAAAAGAAAAAATAAGTTAATCTACTTGTTAAATCTTTTCCTTTTGAGTGAGTGCAAAAGGTACTCACACAATAAATAGTGCTCCGTGGTCTCAAGTGTCCTTTTTTTTTTTTTTTGTCTCTCTTTGTGTCCAGTGTGTGGTTGTAAAGGGACTCACAAATTATCACAGTATTTGCGACAGCTGCACATGACTAGAAAAAATTTCCAGTATTAAGCGACTCATATTGCTCTTTCATTCACAGATTTGGAGGCTTAACATACCGTGTGCAAAGTATGATACCTACTGATTCATTATATTAAGAAGTAGAGATAAATCAAGGACTAGATTACAAATGATGTTATACGCATATATAACAATAATTAAAAACTCTAAAATTTACACTAGGAAGTTTCAGTTTTCTGAAATAGTTTTGAACTGTAGATTTTGATGAACAAATACTTACATATATACTTTGAGTGCAACTGCAATCTATTTATTATTTTTTAAAGTTTATTTATTTTGAGAGAGAGAGTTGGGGAGGGGCAGAGAGAGAGAGCAGGCTCCACCCTGTCAGTATAAAGCCTGACATGGGGCACCATCTCACCAATTCCAAGATCAAAAGTCAGATGCTCATCTGACTGAGTCACTCAGGTGCCCTTATTTTTTTATTTTTTAGATCATTAATGTTAGTGGATAACAAATGATGTATGTGTCTTGATTATAATATAATAAGTGCTTTTTCTGAAAGACAAATTCCAAATGATTTCACTCATGTGGAATTTAAGAAACAAAGCAAATGAGCAAAGGGGAAAAAACAGAGAGAGATAGAGAGAGACAAACCAAGAAGCAGACTCTTAACCATATAGAACAAACTGACGGTTATCAGAAGGGAGGTCGGGTGAAGGGGATTAAGGAGGGCACTTGTGAAGAGCACCAGGTGTTGAATGAAAGTGGTGAATCACTATATTGTACACCAGAAACTAATATTACACTGTATGCTAACTAATTGGAATTTACATAAAACTTAAAAAAATAAATTGATCAAGAAATATTTAAAAATAAGTGATTTTCCTAAAATGAAGGCAAGAAAAACAAATCTAATAAAGTAAGTATACAATAAATTATGAATCATGGTAGTTCTTATTTCACTCCTTGGGCAACACTCATTAAACTCTCAAAAGAATATCCAGGCAGGGCCCCTAGGTGGCTCAGTCGGTTGAGCGACCAACTTCAGCTCAGATCATGATCTCATGGCTCGTGGGTTTGAGCCCTGCATCAGGCTCTGTGCCGACAGCTCAGAGCCCTGAGCCTATCTTTGGAATCTGCGTCTCCCTTTTTTTTCTGACCCTCCCCTGCTCATGCTGTCTCTCAAAAATAAATAAAACATTAAAAAAAAAAAAAAAAGAATACCCAGACAGGTGCAATAATAATTAACTTCCGGGGTGCCTGGGTGGCTCGGTTGGTTGGGTGTCTGACTCTGAGTTTCAGCTCAGGTCATGGCCTCACAGTCATGAGATAAAGCCCCATAGGGAATCTCTCTCTCTCTCCCTTTCTTTCAATCCCTCCTCTGCTTGCATGTGCTCTCTTGCTCTCTTTCTCAAAATAAATAAACATTTAAAAAAGAATCATCATGGGGAGCCTGGGTGGCTCAGTCGGTTAAGCGTCTAACTTTGGCTCAGGCTATGATCTCACGGTTCAAGCCCCGCATCGGGCTCTGTACTGACAACTATCCGAGAGCCTGGAGCCTGTTTCAGATTCTGTATCTCCCTCTCTCTCTGACCCGCCCCTGCTCATGCTGTCTCTCCCTCCCTCTCTCTCTCAGAAAGAAATATAACATTAAAAAAATAAAAAAGAATTACCTTTAGCTGTTATTACAATTTTGCCAACTTTCAGTGATATAAAAACCATAATTTTACACAAAACTTTCTACTTTGTTAGGTGAAGGTATATTTTTCAAAGTAGGGGGATACAAAATGTTTTATGTGCAGTTTGTAGGCTTGATTTATAGTTTTTAAGCATTTAGATATGGAAATATAGACATCACATTGTTTGCTCTTGCCCCAGCTGCCAAACATGTTAAGAGAAGATTTCCCTAAATTTTCAAGGGGTCTGAAGTGGTCAGATTGATGGCTTTTTAAAAAGGGTCTGTGACATGCACTGTGAAAATTATACATGTCAAAACTTTCACTAGGATACAGCAAAAGTGGTATTTTATACATTTAAGTACTTACATTGGAAAGGAATTTAACGAATGAGGTCTAATTAAAAAGCTGTAAAAGGTAGAACAGAATAAACTAAAAAATGTAAAGAGAAGGATATAACAAAGGTCAAAACAGTAACCAATGAAAAATACAAATGGTAGAATAAAAGAACCAAAAGTTGCTTCTCTTCAAAGACAAACTAAATAGAGACATTTTTGGCAACACAATCAAGAAAAGAAATAGAAATAACCACTATAAGGAAGAAAAAGGAAACATAACTAGACATACAGTTGAAATTTTAAATATAATTAAGGAATACTACAAATAACTTTATGCCAGCTGAATTAAACAATTAGATGTAATGGACAGACTCCCAGAAAAATACGACTTAGCAAAACTGATTCAGTAAGAAATAGCTTCAACTGTCCCTTAATTATAAAAGAAGTAAAAACAATCATTAAAAATCTTCCCATAAAGAAAATACTAGTTGAGTTCTAAGAGACCAAATAGTCAACAAACTGTTCTAGAAATACAGAAAGAGGAAATACTTCCCAACTAATTTTATGAGGCTTTATTTGTGACAAGAATAGAGAAATTGCTTTTTCTTTTTTAATGCTTATTTATTTTTGAGAGAGAGAGGAGAGAGAGACAGAACATGAGGAGGGGAGGGGCAGAGACAGAGGTAAACACAGAATCCAACGCAGGCTCCGGGCTCTCCGCTGTCAGCACAGAATCCAACAAGAGGCTCAAACTCACAAACTGCGAAATCTCGACCTGATCTGAAGGGGGACACTTTGAGCCACCCAAGGCTTATATATCTTTGTTACCAAAACCAGACAAGGAGAGATGGACAATGGAAGATTATTGGATTTTTATGGACTTTCAAGTCCATACATTTTCATTTGCCACAAGAGGTTTGATATATAATTAAAAAAATATTTATTCATTTTTGAGAGACAGAAACAGAACACAAGAGGGAGACACAGAATCTGTGAGAACCCACAAACTGTGAGATCATGACCTGAGCCAAAGTCGGACACTTAACCAACTAAGCCATCCAGCCACCCCTGATATATATTTTTAAACTTGTCTTTAATTAAAAATTTTTCATTTGAATTCATCTAGAATTTACTTAGATATGTGATGTGAGATGAACACATCTATACACACATTTCCCAAAGAGCCAATCTGTAGTTCTCTCACTAGATAGTAAATGTTTTCTTTTCAGAAAAAGTGAGAATTTATTACCAGGAATTTTTATTAGTAGGCATTTTTAACACATGCTGACTCAGTTACTTGGGGTTTATCCCTGGTAAACACTGATAAAAACAGATTTTGGTGCCGCCACACACACACACACACACACACACACAAAGTGAGAGAGAACCAGGCAATCATTCAATTTAAGTTAAATTTAGTCTTAAAATTAACCCACTTTATTTGAAGAGCTTGTGTCAATAACTTACTATTCACCTATCTTTTTAATTACCACAGTGACAGTTTAATTACCACGGACAATTAAAACAGTTAGTATTATTTTGAGTTTTTTATGTTATAATAGATTATTTCACATTAAATATTAAATACCTGTCAGTTTTCATTTCCTGTTAATAAATTCCCACATTCATCGACCTCGAATATTATAACATTTTCTAACACACATACACACAGAGGGAGAGAGGGAGGGAGGGGATGGGAGCGGGAATAGAGAGGGAGGGAGCCCAAGCAGACTGTTTCAGGCCTTTGCAGGAAAATTATTCAGGCAGCTGGTATCTTGTTGGCTTGGGATTCTGATTGATGATGGACAACATAATAAATAATCTATTTACTAACTCCTAACAACTAAATAATGCCCTTATTTTTTACCATAACTGAATTGCCAATACAGTATTGACAAAATGTCACAGGGCTGGGGTTAAACTGACCTCATGTCACCATTTTTCTTTAAACAGCATCAGTGAAGACCCCAGAAAAGACCCTTATTACTCTGATTAATGGAAGGCACTACAGGTTACCAGTGAACTTGGTTGTATTTATTTATTTACACTTAATTCACTGGTAAGGGGTGTATGGATGGGAATCCAGCGGGTAATGGAAAACACAGTAATTTTTTTTCTGCTCTCCCACACTGTCTACATAAATGGCTGCTTTGCATATTGCTGGGTGCTTACTGGTGCAGGCAGCTTCTGTTCGCCATTCCACATGGCAAGCGTACAGTGTGTGTGGCAAAGAAATGGAATCTTCCCAGGGTTGAGCACAGAGTTTCACTCCATAAATATTTGTCAATCTGGCTTGGCAACCATAGACCCTACAGAGTAGATGGTGACAGCGAGTAACGGTCTATGACTTTGAAGAAAGCAACCACTTAGAATCTCCGATGGTTCCTTCCAAATATTGTACAACACTAGTTTAAAGTTTACTTATTTATTTTGGGAGCGGGGCAGAGAGAAAGAATCCCAAGCAGGCTCCAACACCGTCAGTGCAGAGCCCAATGTGGGGCTCCAACCCACCGAACCACGAGATCATGACCTGAGTTGAAACCAAGAATCAGAAGCTTAACCAACTGAGAGTCACCCAGGCACCCCATTCAATACCAGTTTTTAAAAAATTCCTTCATCTCCATATATGTAGCATCATGGTGATCTGCTAACCTTCACCTCCCCGGCAACCCCTTCAGTTCAGGCCCTGGGTGGGTGATGCCTCTGAAATCATCTCCCTGTCACTAATGTAATCCTCCCTTGGCTTCCACAAGACACCTATAGCTCTCACCACACCATGGCGCCACCACTCGCACGTCTACTTCCTCTAACCCCACAGACCCACTTATTTTTTGGAATTCAAGAACTCAGGATGCACTGCCCCAAAGCCCCTAGTATTTTGGTTCCTGATTCAGTTCTGACTTCAAAACTTTGCCTCCCAATTAGACTGTAAATTCTTTGGTATGAGTTTCTGTCATACTTTTAACGTAGCACGTTCTTGAACTCAGAATAGTAGTTTATTAAGTGTCTGCAATGTAGTAACATCTGCACGAGAGTACAAATTTAACTTCAAATCGTGTATGTGTGTATGTATGAAAGGGAGAGATCTTCTTTATTCACCAATGTGTGCTCCTTAGAAATACACATACTTTTGCTGATTGCTCTGCAGCAGAAAAACAATTCATAAAAGTGACAAGCTCTTTGAGGCACTATGGAAATAATCACTTATCACACTAGCTCAATTACATTTCTTACTACTGATTAAGATTAATCTGGACCTTTGTATGAACAAAAATTTGGTTGCTGGGGTGGGATTTTATAGCTGTATCACTATAAATTTATATCCACCATATAAAAATTGTCAATGTATATAATTAACTGTCAAAATATTCCCTAGGGTTAACTGTCAACTGAATTAACTAAGAAATACAGTTAGGTTTTAACTAGCCATTTTTAAGGCCTGTAGAATTAGGTGCAGAAAGCAGGGTGATAATTTCATATAAAAAAGTGCCTCTTCTCAACTTTTAGGTTCACATTAAATTCTAAATACATAAATATATACTTTCCAATAAAATATCATTCCTTTCTTCTACCTCCCTTCTTCTATTCCTTCCTTTCTTTTTGTATCTTTGCAACTTATGTTTTAATAGTAAAAAGTGAATACTTATAGACAAGAATATTTGTCAAGGATGGATTACCAACTTTTCCAAAACCTAAATTTTACCATTCCCCAACTTTCAGTATTATTTTTGAAATGTTTACGGGAAAAATCTCTCAGCTATGTGTGACATGAGTTCTTTTCATTATATTAAAAACAATCTTATCAAATAGTTATGAGCTCATAAATCTGTGAAAGAAATTGGTTGTGGTTGGCAGATGATGACACTCAAAATGCTGTTCATACATCTTTTGAAATCTTTGAGCATGGCTAATCTTCTCTCTCTCTCTCTTACACACACACACACACACACACACACACACACACACTCTGACTATACCAATAAATCAATAAAATATCATACACTTGGCTATGCCTAAGCTACATTTAGAAGTGATAGAAGTTTCAATTATTTGATTGCATTCATTTGGTCATAAAGCATCAGAATAAATTATGGAAGAGGCAGTTTATTTCCAAAGAATGAAGCTATTCTGACATTTTAACTGATGATTATTTGATGTACTTTCAAATAGTAATTGACTTGATACCAAGTTCCTGGTCATCTGAATCCTGAATAAGTTGAAAATAAAATGTGTAAGGTTATAAAGAGTATTAGACTGTTTTCCAGTTCTCATTCTGAAATCCTTTTTGGTTTCAGTTACCTGCCTTGAATGGGTGCACTGATCTAATGAACTAAAGAATGAATATAGCTTCTCTTCTTTTTGTGTTACAGAGCCAGTTTAACAGATTTCGGAATGATCATCTCAAGCATTTGAAGAAACTGACATCTCTATCTACTTTTATCTTATTTAAAAAAAAAGGAATTCAGTATTAACGTATTATGATTAAGACAGTTTTGTGACACGGCAGCTCCTTAAACAATGGGACTTGTTTTTAATATGGGTCCATATCCTACCAAGGGTAAATAATCACTCCCTAAATCTCAGTCTGTAGTTAAGGATTCCAGTGACCAGGTTTGACATTTTGCTGTGTGACCTTAAGCCAGTCACTTAAACCCCATGGGCTTCAGTTTCCATATTTATAAATAGGCAATAGTAATATCACATTTAGTGGGTTATTTGGAGGATCCAATGAAATACTGGATGTGAAAATGCTTTACAAAATATTATACTATCAAACTGCACAACTATCAAAAATGCATTACCAGTATTATGTTTCTATCACATACTGTCCACATAGTGTGTGATATTTATGCAGGCTTAGAGAAGAGGAAAATGTTACTTCTCTGGACCAACGGCTATGCATATCCACCTTTATAACAGCATTTGATACACACAGGATTTTCTTGACTTCTCTAAGCTTTTTTGGTCAGTTATCTCAAATAAAAATATGTAGGAAGCATGCAACCTAATATATTTGTATGTTATACATGTTTTAATATACTGTGGGCCTTAAAAGTCATATGCAAATAAGAAGTAATTGTTGGGGCGCCTGGGTGGCTCAGTCAGTTAAGCCTCCGACTTCGGCTCAGGTCATGATCTCGCGGTTTGTGGGTTTAAGCCCCGCGTCGGGCTCTGTGCTGACAGCCAGCTCAGAGCTTGGAGTCTGTTTCAGATTCTGTATCTCCCTCCCTCTCTGACCCTCCCCTGCTCATGCTGTCTCTCTCTCTCTCTCTCTCTCAAAAATAAAAATAAAACATTAAAATTTAAAAAATTAAAAAAAAGAGTAATTGTCTAAGGATGGAAGAGACTTAGGGTGTATGTATGGAAATTACTCAAAAGCAACAAGGGAAATAAAGAGGAAAAAGACACACTCCCTTTCTAACAAAAATAAAAAAATTGCTAGAACCTCAAACTATACAGTAAGTGGAAGAGTAGTGGAGATTACTTAGGAATACATTAAGAAAGAGGATACTGCAGCACAAATCTTGGAAAGAGGAAAAAAAAAAAAACCACACTTTTCAAAGGTAGAGGTTTACCCTGAGGTGGAAAACCTAACATCTTATATGCAACAGCAAAAACCGAGTGCATAAGCTGGCAGGAGGAGTACCCTTATACTTGGTTTTATTCCAGAAGAAAAAAATGAGCTGTGAGAGAAATCACAGAGACAAGTTATATTTGTAGGAAGCAGTTTATCTCTGCCAGAGGGGGAGAAAAGTAACTCTGCTTTGGAAAAACTTCATAGCTTCTAAACCCCATTGACTCAAGAAAACAAACTTAGACACAAAACTCTGCAACATAAAAAACGTTCCAGTTGGCTTTGGTCCTTCCCCAATGTGAACTTTTGCAAGTACCTGCTTGAGGAAACAACCATATTGCAGAGATGAAAAGTCAAGAAGAAACAATCAGAGGGCTAACAGAGGCAAGGAAAACAATGAAACAAGTAGCAGATAAGCAGCAGAAGATATTGCCACAAGGTGGATGAAAAGTATGACCAAACTTTTTACCAAAAATCTCAGAAGCTTGGTGAAGCAATTGATTCTATGAAGGAAGAATACAAATCAGAGATGCAAGAGCTCAGTGAAGAGATCAAGGGGCAACAGAGGGGAAGGTGAAATGTGATTTGGCAGAGCTTAGGAAAAAGGCTGAAGGAAAAAAAATCACCAAAGAAATTAAAGTGGATTTGGAAGAAGCACCAGGAGACTAGACACTGTTAAAAACACAGTGGGGAACAGAGGATAGAAAAGGAAGGTGGAGGCAAAGGAAGGAAGGAAGGAAAGAAGGAAGGAAGAAGGTAAGTGAGTAAAAGCGAAGAGTTTAAGATAAAAAGGAAGAGATGGAGAGGGTAGGCAAAGGGAAGTCAACGTATGTATAACTGGGGTTGCTGAAGAAGAAAGCATTGTGTCATAATTTGAGAAAACTGACCTGAAATAGAAGAAATTTGTATCCACATCAGAAAGAACACACCATATTCTGGGGAAAATGGACTCAGAACAGTCAACACTGAGACATATCCTAGTACAGTTACTAGACTTCAAGATAACACAACAGCAACAACATTCCTTGGACATCTGGGGAAAGAGTCATTTTTTTAATTAAAAAATTTTAAATGTTTATTTATTATTGAGAGATAGAGACAGAGCACAAGCAGGAGAGGAGCAGAGACAGGGAGACACAGAACCTGAAGCAGGCTCCAGGCTCTGAGCTGTCAGACAGAGCCTGATGTGGGACTCAAACCCATGGACTACGAGATCATGACCTGAGCCAAAGTTGGATGCCTAACTGACTGAGCCACCCAGGTGCTTCAAAGAGTCATTTATAAAAGGGAAAAGGGTGTGCTGGCCTATGACTTCTCCACAGAAGCAGTCAATGCTAGACTGACTTCTAAGTCAAGGGAGTAACATCTATGGCAGTCTCAAGAAAAGAATGTGTAACCTAAAGATGTTACTTGGGTAGAAGGACAATAGGCAAATACTTTTGAACATTCAAGAATTCACGGACTATTGTTCCCATCAGTCCTAACGAAGGATTAGCTTAGAGAACAAACTTTAGCCAACTGAGATATAACAGAAAAGGGATCAACACAAGCACTGAATGTATTAGCACTGAAATAAATGTGTGGTTCTGATTACAGAGCAGAATGTAAATATTTTGTGCCCTAAAAATGCAGACACAATAAAAGCAATATAAGTTGGGAGAGTAAGGGCAGAAGCAGCTGGAAAATAAAAGCTAAGGAAATTAATACATGAAAACTTGTGATGTGGCTAACAGATTATTTTAATATTAAATTGATATAGGCAAGAGTGTAACTAATTGTACAAAAAGGGAGGAACACTAAGAAAGATGAAATAATTCTTAAAAGTTGGGTGGTGGAAAAGAGGATGGGGAAGAAAGGAGTACATATAATTTTTCATGCTCTGAAGAATAATTTTTATATCAATAAAGCATTTTGGATATATTGGTTTAAATAAAATATATTATTAAAATTAACTTTACTTATTTACTTTGACTCTTTTAATGTAGCTACTAGAAAATTTAAAATGGCATAGGTGGCATGCTTGGTACTTTTGCTGGAGAAGTGAACTTAGGGAGAACAGAGGTCAGGCTCTATACACACCCTGTGTCCATTACAAACTACGGTAGAGCTCAATACAATTTTGCAGATGCTAAATACATTTTGTTAAGCAGTAAGTAAGCTACTAATTCTTTCACATCATTAGGGACTGAGTGGGCACCGTCCATGGATAAAGATATTGCTTAAGATATTTCTCAGAAACATCACGGAAGGAAACAGAAAACATCTACTGTGAGACTATTTACTCAACACTACATTCAAAGATTAGGCTGCCTGTATGCATTACAATTAAGTGTTTTCAAAATCGCCTTAAGGGTTAGCAAATAGAAATTAGGGAGGAGGGTAAGGGTGTCTGGGTGGCTCAGTCAGTTAAGCATCTGACTTCAGCTCAGGTTGTGATCTCATGGTTCATGAGTTTGAGCCCCGCATTGGGCTCTGTGCTGATAGCTCGAGCCTGGAGCCTGCTTCAGATTCCGTCTCTCTCTCTCTCTCTCTCTGCCCCTCCCCTGCTCATGCTCTGTTTCTTTCTGTTTCTCAAAAATAAACAAACATTTAAAAAAATTTAAAAAATAAAAGAAATTAGGGAGGAGCATTTGGCCATTCGCAGTGTGAATCATTGTTACCATACGACTTGGTTAAAGATAACCCTGACAGCTAAAACTCTAAAGTCTCATGTATATATAAACCTATTTTCAAGAGTAAAAAGGAGAACCCTATTTAAATTTCCATATTCATCTGTCTTGGGTTAGTATGACCTTGAAAGAAGATTAATGAATAAGGCAATATTTGCAGTATTATTTGAAACAACAGAAAAATTTTTTCTTGTTAAGACAGATTAAGTTCTTTAAGAGAAACAACCTATTGTTAATTTCATTTTTTATATCAATTGAAGTAAATTAGCCACCTCCAATTTGATATCATAGATTTAGCATTTTTCCCACTGGAAGGATATAGGCTTTACTCTTTTCATATGCTCACTTATTTTTTGGAAAATATAAGTGATTTCAATAACAAAAGGTATAAATATCAAAAAAAAAGAAGAAAAAAAAAGACAGGAAAAAATGGAAGAAAAGAAGAAAGAAAGGAGGGAGGAATGGGGAGGGGGGAAAGGATCGATTCTAAACATTCATCCATTCTCATTCCGATCCAGTCTAGAATGGACCTAAATCATGCCTATTACAAGGTTGGCAAGACATAAAAAAGGCAACAAAACAACATGATTGGATTGACTTCATGTCTATTAGCTACAAGCAAATGACGCAATTACTAAATATGAACCCCCAAGGCGAAATAAATGAGTTGATATTAAACCCAGAACTTGAACTGTCTTTGAGTTCTCAGTGGTATCGTATCCTTTTGTGTATTTTAAACTTTAAAATACGAATTTGTGTTTTAGGCTTTGAAAGTGCATGATATTGGGTGTACATAGAATGCCATGCTGCTTCATATGCAGCAGTGTGTCCTTCTTTCCTTCGCTATCCTTAGTAATATTAGAAATCTTTTCTACCCATCTCTAACCTAGTGGTTCTCAACTGGGGGTAATTTCGTCCTCCCCTGGAGGACATTTGGCAATGTCTGGAGATGTTTTTGGTTGTCACAGATAGGGTGGGAGTGCAAGTGGCATTTAGAAGGTGGGGGCTGGGCTGGGGATACTTGTAAATATCCTACAGTGCACGGGACAGCCTATCCAAATGAAGAATTATCTCAATCAAAATGTCAAGAAGTTTGAGGTTGTTAAGAAACTTTGTGCTAATCTGAAAGAGATGTCATTTTTGGTTCAAGTCAATTTTCCCTTCGGCAGCATCCTTCAGGAGGTAAACTGAGCCTTCAAATTTCAAAGAGCTGGCTTCAGTTCTCCAAGTTTCCATCTACATGTCTACATAGATTCATTTATTCACACATTCATTCAACACTTTCTAGGTTAAAACTTATTTTTAATATTTATTTATTATTTTGAAAGAGAGACAGAGTGTGAGCAGGGGAAGGGCAGAGACACAGGGAAACAGAATTGGAAGCAGGCTCCAGGCTCTGAGCTGTCAGCACAGAGTCGGATGTGGGGTTTGAACCCATAGGCCATGAGATCATGACCTGAGCTAAAGCTGGTCCCTCAACCGACTGAGCCACTCAGGCATCCCCAACACTTCCTAGCTTAATTAGGAATACAAGCACATCATATGCAGGGTAAACAATATTTTTCAAACTGAGACACCATTGAGGGTTGTTTATTAATTACACTGGACAAGAGGAGTAAGTCAAGAATGTTCTTGGTAAATCAGATCACATGATCACCTTAATCCTACGGCAGCATGCAATGTCCAAAATGATAAAAAAGCCACAGAGGAACTTCTAAAGGCAGCCAGTTGGGCAAAAGGTGTTTGGACCCTAGGACCAGGCATCGAGGCAGGGGTCTAAGATCATTCCTGGTTTGTGTGTTGATGAGACCATGACATTTTACAAAAGCCAGTAGGAAACCATTTCCACTACCATAGGGTTTGGTATTAGAAAGGAAGAAATAAGCATAAAACTCAGGACATCCAAAGGATACCAATCCTGCTAGAAGATATTATAAAGGACATTTTTTACAAAAGCACTTACGTACAATGCTTGCACATAGTATGTACTCAACAGATGTCTGCTGAAGAATAAATCTCTGGTCTGATGTGACATGTAAAGAAACTGTCTCTATTTAAAGTATGTGTTATTTTAATTCATGGGATTTCCTAAACATATGTCTAAGATGCACAAAGTAGGACTTCTGCACCACAATAGAAACTTATGAATTTCAGATTTGTCAAAATAAAATAAAACTGTTCAGGCAAGGTAAATAGATGTAAGTGCCAGCAACATCACTTTCCTGTTTTCCTTCTGATCTGTAAGGTTACTAGTGGATGAGATCATCTTTTATTTATATTGCATGTGGTAAAATCTTGAAACAGGATTTTTGCACCCGCCATACTCTCCCTCCATAATTAAGCCTGTAGGGCTGGCTGGCTGATATTTTTTAATGCAGAGCTTGTCAATTTCTGTTAACACTAATTTAGAGTTCATAGCGCCATACAGCATGGAAATGTGAGGGCAAAACAATTTGTCTAAAAAATATTTTGAGGAGTTGAACAAATTGAAGATCATCTCTGTGCAGACTGCCGAGCATTTCTATTCCGATTACAGCACCGATCTCCACAGCAGTGCGGGGAGCTCACCTTTCGCGGCACGCACATTTGATTTTCCCAGGTCCCTTTGCTTTGCCCTCCCTTTCCTTTCATTTATGCGCTCCCGCTATAAATAAATGCCTTTTCCCTCCTCTTTGCCATGTGTTGTCTTTTTAATTATGCCCCAAACTCTAATATAGTCAGCCCAGATCTTGTTTGGCCATTAACTTGGGAAGAAAAGAGGCTGCCTCCTGCATTTCACAGGAAACATTACAAGGGCAGACCAGGGGCTTTCATCTCTTCCCACCTTCAGCAGACAGAACAATAGGCGGCTATAATCTTGTGACACCCACGCCTAATTTATCCAACCAGAAGACAGGTAGCACTCTGCACTGCTGCTCCTGTCTGAATAGGTGCAGTAAATACTCAGCTTAATAGAAGCGTCTCAGGCAGGAGGGCAACATATCACAGCGTGGCATTTTTATAATCTTCCTGGCATGCCGACAGCCAGGAGCACAGGCCAGCGCATGTTCCCCCTCAGTGGGGCTTAGGATGCATGTAACTGTTAGATGGTGACACACTGTGCCTTTAAGCAAGTTTAACTGTTTTATATCCCCTCTGATCTGCAGCTTTGTACATCTGGTAAGCTGTCTCTTAAACTTCTGTGGGCACATCTGTGGAGCAGTTTCTTGAAGCTTGCTGTGCATGGTGGACCTGGAGCGGGGTTTCTTTGTGACTCTCTGCTGTTTATCTGTGAGGAGTTTCTCTGTGACACTGCAGGGCCACAGCTGAATACATCATCCTGGCCAAAAAGATAATAATAACCTGTGACAGCCAGAGGAATATACCTAGCCAATGTGGAACAAAAATCTTGTCTGGAGAAGCACTGATTAAAAAACATTTATTTCTCCTAAGTCTATGGGTCATCTGGGCTTTGGCTGAGGTCCTCCAGAGAAACAAAACTGATAGAAAATATGTAGATTCATGAGAAGAGAATTATTATAGGAACTGGCTCATGAGGTTACAGAGGCTGAGAAGTCCCATGACATGTGGTCTGCAAACTGGAGAACCAGGAAAGCCAGAGGTGTAATTCAGTTCAGGTCTTCAGACCTGAGAACCTGGTGCTCTGATGACTGACGGCAGGAGAAGGTAGACATTCTGGATCAAGAATAGAGAGTTTGAATTCACCTTTCCTCCACTGTTTTGCTCTATCTGGGCCCTCAAAGGGCTGGAGCACACCCACCCACATTGGTGATAGCAGATATTCTTTACTCAATTTAGTGATTCAAATGCTAATATCTTCCAGAAACATCCTCAAAGACATGCCCATAAATAATGTGGTACCACCTATCTGGGCATCTCTTAGCCCAGTCAAGTTATACAAAACTGACAATCACAAATATGTAGGTTGGATCAAGTTCTGTTCCATGTGTCTCATTGTCCTTAAACAAGAGGTTATCCAAGACGCCTTCTTTCTATGTTGAAATGCAACTTGTTTCAAGTCTTATATCTCCACCTCATTTCCCATTGACAAATCACACGGATGGCCAAGCCCAAATCAAGAGACAGGGCAGTACACTCTACTTATGAAACCAAAACAAGTCACAGAGCCAGGCTTAGCATCAACAGGGCATCTCCCAGGAAACTGAAGGCGAGGGGAGAAGTAAATATTTGCCAAACAATAACCTAATCTAAAACTCTGTCCCTGTCTATGAAATGAAGAAAGTGCAGCTATTTGCTAAATTATAGAATTACTGAGTCCATCAGTGTGGGTTCCATTTTTGGAAGATGCCACGGACACTATGAAAGGATGAGTAACTGCATAATCTTGACCATGATAAAGTGGTCATCTCTATGACCTGTCAGAAAGATTCACCAGAGAATTTTGAGAGCTTGGTACTGACTCTTCAAGTCTTAGTGAAATATGTCATGGTTTGAAAGTTGACCTGCCAGGTGTTTGCAGGTATTTAATATTTGTCTCTGCTTTTAATGTTGTAAACTTCGTTTGCTCAACAGACCTGTGTTCTGGTCTTTCAGCATTTCTGGTGTCCAAATACTTAAATAAATGTGTGTGAAAGCACTTGGGAGTTATATTAGGCTTGATATTCATTAGCACACACCAGGATGGCATACAGCTGGCATCCATTCTGAGTAGCTGAGTGATCATTTGAGAAGGTTGATGCCCTTACCATACCCTTAATTAAATATTTTGAATATCACCATTGACTGGATATACTTACAGTCTGTGATTCTGGCTCTTAGGCACGTAAATTATGACTTTGGATCTGCTCATCAATTCTTCTCAGAGAAAATGTCTTGCCCACAGCTTTGACAGAATATCAGCTTTCAGTTGAATTATAAAGCTGATGTCCCAACCACACTTTCCATCGTGGCCACAGCTAACTGGGCCATGAATGGGCACCTGACCAAAAGATAGCTAATGACTATGTTTGGGTCTATTAGGTAGCCTGTTATTAGGTTCCACTTTAAGTGCATTAGACCCATTAGATTCTTCTATTGTAGAATAATGAATTGGGAATGGTGGAATAAATCAGATGGCTAAAAATTCATCCAGAAGAATGAGATTTTTTACTGTGTTTTGAAACCAATTTGTTGGAGTCCATCTGCCTTTGTTATTTATTGTAGCATAACAAATTATCCCCAAATTTAGTGGCTTTAAACAACAATAAACAACTTTATCTCACAGTTCCAGGCAGGGCGTAGCTGGGTCCTATTGTGTGGTTGCAATAAGGGTGTTGGCTGAGGCCACAGTCATCTCGAGGCTCATCTGGGGCAGGATCCACTTCTCAGCTCACTAATTGTTGGAAGGATTCAGTCCTTCACTGACTGTTGGACTAAAGGCCTCAGTTTCCTGCTGGCTTGTAGCTGGAGACCTCTCTCAGTTCCTTGCAGTCGGCCCTCTCCATCAGAGCAAGCTTGTGCGAAGGGCCATGGACAGAATGTGAGCAAGATGAAAGTGAGTCTTCGTACGTTAATCTCTGAAGTGGCATCTGTGTCAGTCAGGGTTCAACCAGAGAAGCAGAACGAGTAGAAGATACATGGTAAGAGATTCATCACAAGGAGTGTGTATGTTGTGGGAGCTGGCTATGCAAGAGATGTAGGGCAGGACAGCAGGCGCTCTTGGGTGTGGGCTGAGCTACAATCCATAGGCGGAATTTTTTCTCCTTCGGGGAAATCTCAGCTCTACTAAAATCTTTCAACTCATGGAGTCTCATCTACCTAGACTATGTAGGATAATCTCTGCTACTTGAAGTCAACTGATGATGGACTTTAATCACATTTAATACTTTCATAGCAACACCTAGATTAGTATCTGATTCGATAACTGGGGACTGGAATATCAAAAAATTCCACTACAACAGCTTTTTGCTTTTGCCACATTGTATTCATCAGAAGCAAGTCACTGGGTCCAGAACACAAAGGAAGGAAATTACACAAGGGAAGCTGAGATCGCTGGGAACCATTTTATAAGGCTATCTACTGCGGTATCTTGTTTTCTCACAAAATAACTTCTGCAAGGGCAAATGGTTTTAAAAATGTTCCTAACTCCAGAGAAATTTGCAAAGCCATTTACATTTTTTGAATTAATTATAGTTAAATGAATGAGGTCTTATTCAGTGGTTAATTACACAGGTTTGGTGGGCAAACATAGTTTGTAACTTCAAGTGAACAAATTCAATTCTGTACAACAAACATTCTAATAAATGTGTTTTTTTCTAACAAATATTTATAGCCTCAAGGTTACAAGTCAGTGTTCCTCAGAACTACTGAAGCAAACCTCTATTACAAGAAAGTCCTTTGGTCTTCTCAGTTAAAATTTTTGAAGATTAATATGTAAATACTGACCAGTGTTCTTCCTTATCTTTTAAGCAAAAGATATTGGGTATTCCGGTACTCAGCATTCTCAAAATCTGTCAACCAGTTCCTCACTTAAAGTACTTTATTAAAGATCATTAAAAGCAACGGCAAGTGGATTCTACTATAATTTTAACCAAGGTGGAATTAAAATATTTGGTGCTGGGGCGCATGGGTGGCTCAGTCAGTTGGGCGTCCAACTTCCGTTCAGATCACGATCTCATGGTTCGTGGGTTTGAGCCCCGTGTTGGGCTCTGTGCTGACATCTTGGAGCCTGGAGCCTGCTTCTGATTCTGTGTCCCCCTCTCTCTTTGCCCTTCCCTGCCTCAAGCTCTGTCTCTCTCTGACTCAAAAATAAATAAACATTAAAATTTTTTTTAAACATTTGGTGCTTAAAATGCACTGGTCTAAGAGAGCACTCTATTGTGGCACACCACAAAATGATAATGGTCTTCTCAAAAATTTTGAATTCTAGTTAGAGATGAGATATCTACCTCCACAAAACTTTAAGTTGTAATATAAAATACCAATAGTGTAGATCTAGAAGACTTTCTAAAGAGTGCTGTACGCAGTAAGTGCTGTGCCTTCTGAGGGATTGCTACAGTGTGAAATGATCTGAGAAGTCTTTATGGAAGACTTGATCTGGGATTTTAAGGATGGCAGGTTTCACAGTTAGAGGGGCTGGAGAAAGCAACTGATTAGTCCAGAAATATTTATTGCATGCTTCATCATGATCAGGCACTATACTATGAGCTGAAGGCACAGAAGAGAAGAAGACATTCCTCTGAAGGAGTCTGTAATCTAGAGACGACAAACAATAAGGAATAGCTGCAGGCATCAAGGTGGCAAATGATAAGCTATGACCCCCCCCCCCACCAAATAATTTACCTTTGTTATCACCATCACAAGAAATCTAAGAGACATGACATGGTCTTTGAAAATTAAGGCCACTCTTACAATTCACTCTGGCCTTGGGAGAATGTGTCCTCTTTAAGACTCACGGACATGCCCATTGTCCCAATGGGCCTGCCACTGCCTGTGTCGGGGGGTAGGGGGGGACAGAGAAGGGGCAGGTTGCTCTTGCGTTACTTCCTACAGTACTCTTCAAAAGCCACAGCAGTATTGCTACTTTCTAGATGTCACTGGCTGGGGGCAGAAGCTCGGAGACAACGCTGATCAAAGGGGAGAGAAAGAGGCTGGAATAGAGCCAGGAAGAATGGAGCTTCCATAAGGACAAAGGGTACCAAGGCCACAGTGCTACAATCTTTCATGGAATAAACCTCATTTTCTGATTTGCTTAATATTCTGTAATCAAAAAGCAACCCTGCAGAGGAGAGATGATAATAGATACTTACTATACAGACATTATCTTTTCTGTTTGTTTTTAATTTATTTTTTTTTCTTTTTTAAACCATGAACTGTTGGTTTACTCTAACACTTAGTGTTAAAAAATGAATGGTTGCTTGCTCTATACTCTAATGCTGAACAAGCATTCTCATTTCTAATAACTTGAGTTTTAATGACTCCAGAGGGCTTAGTAAACAGAAAAACCTTTCGCTAATGCCACATAATAATATCATCAACAAGTCCTGTGCTATGAAGGTCCTGATGTTGCCTTTACTTTTGATTACCTAGCTCTCAATCCAGACTTTCTGAACATTCAGAATATAAAATGAGGGCTACTTGATTCAGGAGCAAAACAGGTCCTTTTTTGGTACAAAGTCTCCACTTTTTTCTGGTTGGCTCCAGGCTGCAGGGAGGTAGTTTCCAGGCACTCACCCCAGAGCGGCTTTAGAAGAAAGGAATCTGAACTTGATCCCATATAAGCTGGGGGACCAGGAAGGGGAATGGGGAAGATGTACTTATTTATTTCAGTGCCTTTACATAGAGATGAGGTCCTTATCTCTGCCTTCCCCTCAAGCCTCAGAAATCCCTACAAGGGGGCAGTAGGATCAGATCATACATTTAAATTATTTTCAAAGATGTCAAGCAATTCCAACTTCTTTAATACAGCAACCTTCCAAAGGAGCGATAAATCTCCAAACCGGAGAGGCTTCTCCCTTTAAAATTTTGGCTGGGAAAGACTGATTATGTGTTTAAGCTTTGGAGCTGTCTAAAGCTTTGTTAGGCAAATCAGTGACCAGACCATCTCTCCTAGCTCAAAATCTACAGCTCCTATTTATATATGATGAATTGGCTAGGACTTCTTAACACAAGTCATCATCAGGCCTTTGCAGATCATCCACAGAGCCAGGGACTTGGTTGAGTTGCTGGCAGACTTTTCACTTCAACAAGCCTCACTACTATAATGGAAATCCAAAGGCCTGGAAACAATGTACATTGCTTCCCTGACTAATTTTATTATGCAGACACACACTTAATGGCTCCTGTTACAATCGCATCCAGGGTGGGAAACAGAACTGGATTGTGACGATCACACTAAATCGACAAGGATTATCAGTCATTAAAAAGGAACCAAATTAGCATCAAGCAGTAATATTTTATACTTATCAAATCTTCTGCTGGTCAAGGTCCATTACTGAGCGACACCATAAAGGCAGGAACCGTCAGCTCATTCTCCAGAACATTTAAATCTCTATTGTATTTGTGTAGGATATAATTTCTGGTAGCAATAAAGCCTAATAAAGGTTATACCCCAATGAATAAAGTGTTAATAAATTGACCCATGACATTTAAATGGATAATTATGTTTGAGATAAAGGAAGAATCTCTTGTTTCTGTGAAGAAGGGTTTCAAGTTGTGCCCAACCGAAGTTACCCATCAGCCACAGGATGGTTCTACACGGCTTTACAGTGCTATAAAATATTAATTTTGCTGGTTACCATTGTATTAGATTAATTATTCATCAGGCCCTCCCAACAACTCCTGTCTATCAGAATCATCAAGGCTTAAATGTAAAATGTTTCCACATGATAAGAAAATGTATGGAAATTAACTATCACCTGTACTTCTAAGCGGGAGTTACAAATGCTAAGGTTTATCTTCCCCTCAGACCCCTGCCACAGCGTTGTCAGCCTGTCGTGAGATGTTATCTTCACTTGGTGGCAAAGTGTACAAAAGAATCGGGGAGCGATTAGGAGACTGAAGGAGTTGTTACTGAACGTGATGGATTAGATCCAACTGGACCAGTCCAACATATGTTATGTACTGATGCCTCTCAGTTCTCATTAGGGCTGTGCCACAGACAACCAGCAAAACCTATCGGAGAGAAACAAAACAAAGCAGAAATGCTGCAGGGGTTGCAAGCATGGTTCCCCGCAGTCTCCTGGGTAAGGCTTCTCCTCTGTCTTTCCTATACTGCATTAGGCTCAGGAAAAAAAGACTTTTCATGTAACACTAACTTATTTCATTAATCAGTTAATATTTAATTTGTGCATTCGTTCAACAAACATTTATGCATTCATACTATGTAGCTATTAGGCCCTTTTGAGAAGATACTCGTTATGTGTTCTCACATAAATAGAATGCAGAAGATGTTATTAATTCTGAGAAGAAATCCCAGAGAAGCCAGCCCCCGAATGCCATCTCGTTCAAGGCAGGGTTTTATTATTCTTTAGATGTTGGGTGCTTAGCAATAAATCTTCAGTAGGTAAATGAAAACAATGGGTTTTTTGAGGAAATTTCCTTCCAACGATATGGTGGACTAGAAACCCCAAATAGATCTCCCTGGATAAATTATAAACAACTCCTTTATAAATGCATTGTTGAGCTGGAAATAGAGTAAGGAATCCTCAGATGACAAAAACATAGTGAAGTGGGAGTTTGTAGAGCAATGACGTCAGCTTTCATTCTGGAGAGCTTCTGATGGAATCTGGCAACTCTGAGCTTCCATTCTGACTAATATATAGGAAAAGGGAGAGAGGATAAAATGTATAGCCCACCAAGATCAACAGTCTAGTAGGGGATCCCTGCATAAATTTGGGATCCTGAAGAGTTATAGCATAAGAGAAACAGTGAACTAGAACAGTGAACCTACAGAGGGGGATTACAAAGAAAACTGCCTTTCCTGACCTTGGCTATGGGAAGAGGGGGAACAAAACTTTTTATAACCACAAAGAAGCCCACACATGGATTTGTCACCCAAATCACACTTTGAGAACATTCTGATAAACGCCAGGCCAAAAATTTAGTTTAACATGGTATAAGGAACCTGGATGAAGCAAATGTTAAACCCTCTATAGAGGTACATACTTGGAACTAAGGCTTTAAAAATATCCATGAAGTCTCAGTTCACAGTAAAATAATGATATCACCATCATCAATAAAAAAGCAAGATATCACAGATGACAGCTAACAGAAATGTCAATCAGGAGAATACTGGAATTTCAGATGCAAAATAAAAATAATTATATTTAAATATATTTAATATGAATAAGGGACATTGAACCTTAAAAATGATACAGGAGATATGAAAAAAGAACCAAAGGGAATATCTAGAAATAAAATACTGAATAACTAGAATAAAAATACACAGTGGACAGAACAGATACAGCTAAAGAGAAAACTAGCAAAATGACAGAGGTAAGAAATGATTCACAATGCCATGTGAATCAAAAACAATTGAGACAACATGAAAATATTACAGAGAAGGTAAGTTATATGGAATATATATGCATCATCAGGGTTAAAGAAAGAGGTGAAAGAAAACGTAAGAGAGATTCAAAAGATAATGGATGAAAAATTTCCAGAACTAACAAAAGACTCCAATCTTCAATTCCAAGACCCCAAACGTCTAAAGCAGGATAAGTAAGGAGAAATCCACCTATGGATAATAAAATAAAATCTCAAAACAACAAGGAAAAGGAGATGATATTAAAACCAGCTACGGAAAAAAGAGAGTTCACCTACACAGGAATGTCGCTTGGGCTGACAGCTGATTTTTCAACAGCCACAACACAATCCAGGAGGCAAGGAAATGACCTATTGTTCTGAGAGAAAAAAGATAATTGTCAAAATAGAATTCTGTACTTGATAAAATTATCTTCCAGGAGCAAAGATACTCTCAGATGAGCAAAACCAGCGTTTTCCATCAAAGTAACAGCATGAAAGGAAATTCTAAATAATATTCTTCAGGCAGAGGGAAAATAATCACAAATGAAAATTTGATATCCAAAGAGAAAATGTAAGCACAGAAATTGACAAATATATAGGTAAAAGTAAATGAAAATTTACTTTATAAAACAATAATTATCCAATTTGTGGGACTGATAAAAAATGAGATATAACATATAAGAAGAAAACAGCAAATAGGATAGGAATGATCACTTTAAAATGTTCTCAGCTCCAGGGCTCCTGAAGGGCTCAGTTGGTTAAGCAGCCAATTTGGCTCAGGTTAAGATCTCATGGTTTGTGAATTCAAGCCCCATGTCGAGCTCTCTGCTATCAGTGCAGAGCCTGCTTTGGGTTCTCTGTCTCCCTCCCTCTCTGCCCCATCTTGTGCATGCATGCTTTCATAAACAAACAAACAAACAAACAAATGTTCTAAGCTCCCTTTATTGTTTTGAGAAGGGTAAAATATTAACTTTGTATTTAAAAACCTTAACTACTTATATGTTTAAGGAAATCAGTAAAGGTACAGCAATAGAGCATAAAATTTCCAACTTTGGAGAGAGTAAAAATAGAATATGGGAAAGATAAACATAATCAAACCTAAAAGAAAGGCAAGAAAAGAGAAAAAAGATAAACACAATAGGAAGGACAAATGAAAAATACAAAATTAGGGAGCATAAACAAACCCAAACATCTCACTAATCTCGATAAATTTATAAGACTATCCACTTAAACTACAGAGATTTTCAGAGGATTAAAAACATAACAATTATAAATAACTATAACAATTTATATGACTATAACAATAACTAACATATAGTAACATAGTTTTTTTTTTAATTTATTTATTTTTTTTATTTTTTTTTTTTAACATTTTTTATTTATTTCTAGGAGAGAGAGAGAGAGAGACAGCGTGAGCAGGGGAGGGTCAGAGAGAGAGGGAGTCACAGACTGAAACAGGCTCCAGGCTCTGAGCTGGCAGTCAGCACAGAGCCCGACGCGGGGCTTGAACCCACGAACCGTGAGATCATGACCCAAGCGAAAGTCGGACGCTTAACCGACTAAGCCACCCAGGCGCCCCATAGTTTTAAAATCTTTAAAGCAAACACTGACAGAGCTACAAAGAGAAGATGAAAAAAACCCACCTGTGTCTTTCTCTACTATTTGTAAGACAGATAATCAGTAAGTGTGCAGTAAATCTAAGCATAATTAAGAAACTTCACCTAGTGGATAAATCCGAAGCACTGTACCTGACTGGAAAGCTCACATTCTTTTTCTATTTGTTTTCTACTGCTGCCATAACAAATTAACACAAACTTAACAGCTTACAACACCACAATTTATTATCTCACAATTTTATAGAAGTCCACATGGGTCTTACCAGGCTAATACCAAGGTGGCAGGACAGCTTTCCTTCTTGAAGGCTCTGGAGGAGAATGTAATCGCTGGCTCCTGCAGGCTGTTGGCAGAATTTAGTTCCATGCATTTCCAGGACTGAGGTCCCCATTTCCTTGCTGGCTGTGGGGCTAGAGTTGTGCTCAGCTTCTAAAGGCTCATTCTTCGGCTCGTGGGGTTCCTTTATCTTCAAAGCCAGCGATGGGTCCCCAGTGGTGGGGACCTCATCTCTTCTATCACATCTCTGACAAACACCAGATACCTGTCCTAGAAATCAATAAGACAAGGCTAAGTTGATAAAAAAAAAAAAATTAGGAAAACATTTTTAAAAGTACCTGAGAAAAACAGACACAAGAATGGCAAACGAAACAACAATATGAATAGATGCATAATGTCATGAATAATCAGAGATATAAATGAAAACCACAATGAAATCCACTTTATATCCGCAGGATTAGCAAACATGAAAAATGTTGAAATACTGGCAAGGAAGTGAAACAATAGAAATTCTTACAGAGTTTAACAGGCATAACCACTTATGGAAGCCAGTTTTAAATTTCAAAGTTGTTACATATATGCATACTCTATGATGTGGCATTGTAATCCTAGGTTTGTACATCAAGCACTGGTTCTCAAAGGGAAAGTCAGGAGATCATGTGTCTTAGAATCAATGGGGAGTTTGTAAAGATGCAGATGCCTGGACTCCACCTCACAAGGATTCTGTTTTTTCTTTTAATGTTTACTCTGGGGGCGCGGGGGCGGGGGGGTGGAGGGAGAGGCAGAGAAAGTAGAAATGAGAATCCCAAGCAGGCTCTATGCTGTCAGCAGAGAGCCAGATATGGGGCTCCATCTCACAAACCATGAGATCATGATCTGAGTCAAAATCAAGAGTCAGAAACTTAACCGACTGAGCCACCCAGGCGCCCCAAGATTCTTGATCAGAATGCTTGGGGTAAAGTCTGGGGGTTTTAGGAGTGCTCTAGGCAATGCAAATGCACAGTGAAGTTTGAGATCTACTGCTCCAGGGCATCCTTTGCCTGTGTATGAGACACATTTAGCAGAATTTATAGCCGTAGTGCTTTAAAAAAAGAAAAGAAACTGCCCAAATACACACCAACAGTAGAATGGGATAAATTAATTATGGAAAATTCATACAATGCAAACCAATCTAGTAGCTACATGCACCCACAGGTTGAATCTGAGGTACATAAAATAATGGAGTGGAAGCAAAAGAATATATACAATATAACTATAAAATACCAAATACAAGAGTGTGCAAAGGCAAACTATATAATTATATGACTTAGGGATACATACATAGAAATTTGGGGGTACATACACAGGGGATAATCAGAAAGAATTTAGGATAAAGGTTTCTTCTGTGGGGAGGAAGGTGGATAGCAGTAGGAACAGGCCTACGGGACTTTTGGGGACACTGATAATGTTTACAAATGGGTGTTTACTCCATGGTTGTTCTTTATAACTTACACATTTGATACAAATATACATATATAAGTATTCAAAATATAGCACAAAATTTTTAAACAGTGGGGGGAAGTGGTTGAAGAGACAGTGATTAAAAGTTGATTGTTTACTTAGCAAACTTAGTTATGAACGCTTCTGAAAGTGCTTTGGACAACTGTTTAAAATTGTCGGTGACCATCATATTGGTCTCTAGGGCAGAAACTATGAAAAAAGGAGAGCTAGCAAGGGAGGGCGGGGAAAGAGCTCTGCAACATTTGGGAAAACATCTCTAGACTTTCCAAACAATTTTCATTGACCTGTCAGCACTTCAGATAATTAAGGAGAGGTCCTTGAGAGGATGAACCACTTGATACTGAGTGTGCCCTGTCTTACGCTTGATCACGCTGATGGTGAACAAGCCAAGTGCCAGGCAATAAATATGACCTTCTTAAAGACCAACTTTCCCCTCATGCAACCTGCCGTAGTCCTTGATAGATATTGTTCCAAAGCTACCTCTGACTGCACTGAACCTATCATTTAATGCTATCTGTGTCATGCTAAGTAATGTAGCTTCTCCAAATTTCTATTTTTTTCCATGAGGAATTAATATCCTGGTTGAATCAGTTCTCTCATTTCCATAGTTTTATAAGGTCCGATATAAACTAAGAGCTGATTTTGAAAAATAAAAACGATGAGGAGTAGTCTCATCTTTCTAAAGATGGTATTTCCTTTCTGAAAATGGCATTTTTCTTTTCCTTCCTTTATTGCACTAAAGGATGGAGAGCCCACACTTCATCTCTATGAAACAGAACAAGATCCACATAGAAGTGCTTTCTAAAAGTAGTCCTGAGATGTGATCTAGAAGACTGTGCCAGGCTGGCTATAATAACAAAGTTATGTTGGGCTTTGTATTGCATTTTCTATTTGTTTGTTTTTAAGATCTTTCTTCCGATCGACAGAAAAAAATCCAACAGACCTTAAGTATCTTTGCATTTACAACATAGTTGTAGTCATCTCTTGATGTATTTGATGTGGACTAAATACAAAGGATGCATTCACCACCCACCAAGAATAGTCACAATGAGGAGCCCTAGATGGGTGGGTTTAGAAAAGGAGGGCCTGTATTTATTTTGCTCTCTAACTTAGAATCACCTCTTCACAAGGTCAACTCCTTAGAGCACCAGCATAGTCCAGCCTTTAGACATACATGATCTGAATGGCTTGCTTTCATGACCTGCCTTTGTTAATCACAAGCTATGTGACTTTGAGCACCTCACTTAACCACTTCTGTATTAGTCAGGGTAGACTGTTATAACAAAAAGTAGAGCATCTCAGTGGCTTAACATACAAACAAGGACTTGTCACTTAAGCCACAGTTCAAAGTAGGTTGGATAGATTTCCTCCAAAAGGTGACTCAGGGACCCAGGGTCTTTCCACTGTGGTTCTACCATCCTCACAAATGGTCTCCAAGGTCACTGGCAGAAGAGGGAGGAAGAAAAGCATGGAGAAGTCTTACCCTCTCTTAACTGTCCCAGTCTACAAATGACACATTGCTTCTCTCACTTTCATTTGGTGAGAATTAGTCATGTGGCTCCATCTGTTTATAAGGGGCTGGGAAATGTAGTTTAGCTCTGTGCCCAAAAAGAGAAACTGGGGCTGGTAAACATTCTGTTCATTGCTGCCACCAATTCATTATTTGGGGGCTTATTTGCTTTCTCTCTAAAGTTGGGATAATTGTTTCTGCCATGCCCTAACTCAGAGAATATCGAGGAACATGAGAGCATAAAACAAAACGAGAGCATGATCTAAATAAGGCATTGAAAATGCAGGAATTCGCTATTATTCTATTATTTCTAACAATGAATTGGGTCCGGGGTTCAGGTTTCAAAATGACTCTCTATGGAGCCCAAGTAGGTCTGCTTATTCAGTGCTGACAGAATCGTAGACTTGATTTATAGGTAGGATTTCGACAGACATTCCACCCATTTTATTTATGATGAAAAGGATGAAGTTCCAAAGGAGGTGATGCCAGCAAAAATTTCACATTGAAGGGACTCTTGGAGATATTTCACACCATTAAAAGTGCAAAGGATAAAATGTTGGAAGCTGACCCAAACTTAGAAAGAAGTGTAACTATTCACCAGGGCACAGAAAAGATGCTTGCTCCAAATCATGAATTAGATGATGAAAAGAAAGCAAGCACTGTTTGAACTCCTTTAAAAAATCCTTTTTACATGTTTATCTGTCTGAGAGAGAGAGAGAGACATTGCGAGCAGAGGAGGGGCAGAGAGAGAGGGAGACATAGAACCCAAAACAGGCTCCACACTCTGAGCTGTCAGCACAGAGCCCATGAACCGTGAGGTCATGACCTGAGCCTAAGGCAGATGCTTAACCAACTGAGTCATCCAGGCAACCCTGTTTGAACTACTTTTGACTAGTTTCTTACCAAGAACAATAATTGAGTTTAACGTTCAATGTTTCTAATGTTTGAAATCACAATGCACTAAGTATTAGTTTTACTACTTTTAAATTCTCCTTATACATTTGCAGTCAACAGTAAGACAGATTTTAAATGTTTTGACAAAAGTGCTCAGAGGTAACAAAAGCAACTGCCATTTTTCTCATAGTTATCGAGAGTGACCTGCTCGGTTATTTTTACACTTCTGCATTACCCTGAAAAGTAAGGACTGCCTGTACAGTATGTTGACTTCATGTATGTGTTTCACCAAAAAGTCGTGCCTACAAAGCCAAGCATTTTTAATGTGGCTCATTTTCATTAGAGTTCCCACCCTTTGGGAGACAGTTTTGCCAATGACAAGATGATTAACACTAAGTAAGCTTATTAAGATCTAAAAAGGACTGTTAACTGTAGAAAAATAGTTCCTTAGTTGAAGAGTTGTCAGCAAGTCTAATTTATTAGCTTGTCATATTGTGTGAGTGGGGACATAAATCTTGTATTGGTGATCAAGATGAAAAAGACCAGAAATGCCTGCCATAGCAGAATTCTCTACATTCTTCCCGAAGGTAAACACATACATCACCTTAGCCTTCTAGGTGGGAAAGTGTGATTACCGACATCCAAAACTATGAAACTCTATTATGGATGTCATGTGAGTGAAAGCCGCATACCAGAACCCTAATTTATAATAGCACTGTAATGCCAAAACTGGGCTAAAAATTCAAAATGCTAACAAACCACATAACACAACCCTTCTATAAAGTGTTTATACTACCTAAAGTAGTATAAATGAGACCAGCCATAATCTCCTTGGGGGGAAAAAAAAAAAGAGCTAGGAGGTGTTTATCCAAAAAAGTTAGGGAGGTGAGGTCTGTGGAATGGGTTTTAGGTCTCAATGACTCACAGAGTCATCTCAAATTCAAACCAGCATGAGAAAAGTAGGAATCTACCAATCAAAGTCCAGAAGTCTAACCTCAGGCATGGCTCATGTAGGTTCCCAAAGACTGCCAGCAAATGTGCACCTTGCCATCTCTCGGCTCTGCTTCCTTTTCAGTGTGTCTCTCTCAAGAAGGCAAGATGACCACTGCGAGTTCCAGGCCTACATCTTCTGGCTTAGCAACTCCAGCAAAAAGAGAGCTCTTCTATTCCTAACAGAACCATGAAAGTCCCAAGACTCCTCCCATCAGGCTAACTTGAGTCATGTACCACCCTGGATTAGTTACATTGGCTGGAATTAGAACATACGTCTATCCTGGGGCTGGAGAGGAGGACAGCATGAGCCCATAGTGTGGCAAATCGCATTGGCTGACAGTGGGAAGGGGGTCCCAAGAAAAAGGATAAATGCAAATAGGGCAGGCAAAAAGAACGGATGACCACAATGGAATCACATGGAACCTGAGGGTTTGAAGGACTCTGAAGATCAAATTCCAGACCAAACTCTACCCCTTACGAAGGGAGGCAGGCTACAGGACTCTGAAAGGTAATGATTCCATTTCTGCTTTTCCTCCTCTCATGGCAGGGAAGTTACTTCCATAGATGAACAGTTCTGCTTTGTCAGCGTTCTTATACTGCTGCCCAAATTCACCTTGCTGCACTTTCTCACTTGGGCCTAATTTCTGTCTCCAGGACTGTGAGAAAAGCAACTCCATGGTCCCTGAACTGGTGGACACAGCTAGTGGCATCTTCTCTATCAGTCTTCAAAGGCTTCCTCCCCAACCTGCATACACGTAGAGTTAGGAGGTGTTTATCCAAAAAAGATTAGAGATGTTAGGTCTCTGGAATGGCTTTTAGGTGTTAATGAATCACTGCGTCATGTCCAACTCAAACCAGCCCCAGAAAAGTAGGAATCCGCTGGCTCACCCCCCACATACACTCAGAGGTGGACGAACTGTGAAGCTCCCAAAGTTGAGGCATCAGGCCCCCCACCAGCACAAGATGCCCAAGTGCCAAGAGTTACGGAGGGTTCTAGGAGGGAAGGGGAGGAGAGGGTTCCATCAGAAAGCACCTCTACTTAAATATTTCTGGGGAGCTGTCTGGAGCCCTCAGGAAAAAGGGACCTGAAGCTATAAGGCTCCAGTAATTTGTTGTGATCCTCATTCAAAATAAATACTCAAATTCATATCTAATTGTGTACTGGTAATTTTATATTCTCTTTTTTAAGTTTATGTACTTACTTTGAGAGAGACAGAGACAGCATGCACAGGGAAAAGCAGAGAGAGAGGGAGAGAGAGAGAATCCCAGGCAGGCTCTATGCTGTCAGCACAGAGCCTGATGTGGGGCTCAATCCCATAAACTGTGGAATCACAACCTGGGCCGAAACCAAGAGTCGAACGCTTAAATGACTGAGCCACTCAGGCACCCCTGTATTCTTTTTCTTAATGAAGACCTCCTCCTCTCAAAATTGTACAAACTGAGGCCCCCAAATCTGGATCTGCTACCATAAGGAGCCTCTCTCCTCCCTTATCAGTCCTTCTTAGGACATGGTTTCCAGGTATTTTACTCCCGAGAGCAGCCCTCAGCTTTTTAAAGGTGGAAACAAAATGCCACAGCGATGATCTGGCAGGCGGGGTTGGAGAGGGTCTCATTGCCTTGTTCTGGTGCCACTGGTTTCATTATTGCAGGCCGGGTGGTGATGAGTTAGTCGTACACACGCACCACACAGTTGGCTTGCTTCCTCTGTGGTCTGTGCAAAACGCCAGCTCATTTTCATCCTCTGTTGTCTTGACTGGTAGAATTCTCAGTTAGTGGAAAAATATTCTTAATTGTCAAGGTCGGTCTGAATTATTTCCTTGCGTATGAGCAACACTGCCCTCTTTGAGGGACAAAAGTTAAAAACCCAACAAAAAAGATCTCTAGAATGCAACTTCTGGGTGAAAAGGGAACATGAAATCTTACTTGAATCCATCCTGTTTGCCACCCGCATCAGCTGGTACACTTTAGTCAAAATGTTTACAGGTAAAGCTGTTGTGGCCAGGCATGTGTGGAGACTGACTCATAAAACTAAAATTCTCATAGACCATAAGCAGCCCTAAATGCATACTTCTTTTAATTTTTTAAGGTGACCACCCAATAGTTTTTACATAGTTAATACCTGTTAGTGAGATTTGAACTTTTTATTTGCCCTATTACTGAATTGTAGATAGAACTGATCAAAACCAAGCTTCAAGTATTCTAACAAAAGAAGCTTCTCTTCCATATAATTTAAATACACTTCTGGAAGGGCTAAAAGAGTAAATCAAAGTGGATTTATACTTATCTTGGTCTGGTCCTTTGCTTTGGCCTTACTGGATACACCACTACGTTTTCTCCAGCACTGCAGAGTCAAAGTGTTCATTTAGCACTGAGGTGGCAAGGAGGTTTCCACCAGTGAGCAGCTCTGAGCTACTAGTAGTGACCTGAAGCTTTACAATGAGAAAGATTCTGAGACCAGATCTCGATGCCTCAAAGGAGTTCTGTGATCAGCTGGTATTGTCTGTCATGAGCACCAGAAACAGAAATTGGAGCATTCATGTGTATTTGCCATCTGTGATCAATTAGCTTAAACTCCCCTGAGGTTAAACACCTGATTCATACCCTACACGGCATTTGGCAAATAGAACTTCATGATTATTGAATGAATGGATATGGGTTCTACATTTTGCTTTGTAAGAGATATGCAATAAAAGCTCTGTTAGCCAAAATTCAATTAATTACAATCTCAAAATGGGTTACCCATTTCCAGAATCAAATCAGATAAAGGAATAACAGTGAAACCTATATATATTTAGAAACTAATCTTCGGGGCTTCAGTCCAGATTGAATGCAATTCTCCAGCTTTTCTTGATCTGCAATCTTAGTTATTATATAGCAGTAAATGATATTCAGAATTTCAGCCTTGGGACTTGCAAGGACCCTCAGGTATCAGTTTTTAAGATCATTAGACTATGGTTATTAAGTCTAGAAGGTGGGCCCAAACATTTCAAACAGTGAGGTTTTATTTGTTTTTATTTTATTATTTAAAATAGAAGGGCCCTAGTTTCATTCTTCTGCATGTTGCTGTCCAGTTCTCCCAACACCATCGGTTAAAAAGGCTGTCTTTTTTCCATTGGATATTCTTTCCTGCTTTGTCAAAGATCAGTTGGTTGTATACTTTTGGGTCCACTTCTGAGTTCTCAATTCTGTTCCATTGGTCTATGTGTCTGTTTTTGTGCCAATACCATACTGTCTTGAGGATGACAGCTTTGTAGTAGAGGCTGAAGTCTGGGATGGTGATACCTCCCGTTTTGGTTTTATTTTTCAGTATTACTTTGGCTATTCGGGGTCTTTTGTGGTTCCATACAAATTTTTGGATAGTTTGTTCTAGTTTTGAGAAGTATGCTGGTGCAATTTTGATTGGAATTGCATTGAATGTGTAGAGTGCTTTAGGTAGT
>NW_024080681.1:3241965-3559473 GCF_003009895.1 Hyaena hyaena
TGGATGGACCTTGAGGGTGTTATGCTGAGCGAAATAAGTCAGGCAGAGAAGGACAAATATCATATGTTTTCACGTATAGGAGGATTAGGAGGAACTTGAGGGAGGAACAAGGGGGAGAAGAAGGGCGGAAATGGTGGGGGAAAGGGAGAGAGGCAAACCATGAGAGACTCTTGAATGCTGACAAAAACTGAGGACTGATGGATGTGGGGGGGAGGGGGGGATGGGCATAGAGGAGGACACTTATGGGGATGAGCACTGAGTGTTATGTGGAAACTAATTTGACAATAAACTATTTGTAAAAAAAAAAATAAAAAAAATAAAAATAAAGAGGTAAGAAAAAGTTAAAAAAAATAAAATAAAATAGAAGGGCCCTTGGTTAGATAAATGCTCAAAGACAGTAAACTCCTTTGCTAGACTGTAAGCTCCTGGAGGACAGAGGTGGTTGATTCAGCTCCATATTCTTGTATCATCTAGCACATTTCCCTGAATATTTGGCTGCTTAGTAAATATTTGCTATATGAATGAATGAACAAATCTTTGTGGGGGGTCAGTTTTCTTCATATGTTCTGTCCATTTCTCCAAGAATTTTCCTCCCTGACAAAGGGGAGACCAGTGACATGTAAGGTGTCCCAGTTTAGGACCATGAAAACACTCTTTAGAGCTAATCAGGGGGTGCCTGGGTGGCTCAGTTGGTTAAGCATCTGACTTCGGCTCAGGTCATGATCTTACCGTTTGTGAGTTTGAGCCCCGTGTCAGGCTCTGTGCTGACAGCCAGCTTAGAACCTGCAGCCTGCTTCAGATTGTGTCTCCCTCTCTCTCTGACCCTCCCCTGCTCACGCTGTCTCTCTCTCTCTCAGAAATAAATAAAACATTAAAAAAAATTAAAAATAGAGCTAATCAGGAGAGTACTGGCAGCTGAGTTGGGGCCTGGAAAGAACAACTAGACTCAGAATTCAGAGACTTGGGTTTGAGACTTTGAACTGCTGACTCTTTGACTCTCAATTTGAGCATCTGTAAAATGGGGATGATAATACCTAGTCTTCTTCTGAAGGTTGTAAACAGGGTCAAATAAAATACATGAAAAGTCCTTAGAAAAATGACGAAAACTCCATAAAAACAGGAGACATCAGTTCTTCTCCTTATTCTGCAACTAAGTGGCTACACAGCTTTGGGCACATCCCTTCACCTTCACCCTCAATTTCTTCATCTTAAATTTGGGAGGGTTGAACTAGATGCTCTCGAGTGGTGCTTTCAGCCCCCATGTTATGTACACACAGCTGGGGCTCTCAGCTCTGGCAAGAGGAAAGAGCTTGGCTGGGTCAAATTCTTTCCTGAACAGACTCATAGAGATCATTTTATGCATCTGCCCATTTACAAGAAGCAGCCAGTCGAGGCAATCAAATTGCATTCTCGAGAGTGAGCCAGAGGAAAATGCATTTTTGGATAGTCAGGAGCCCTGCCCTTGGTGCTCACAGAGCTTCATCTGGGAGTCAGAGAGGGTCAGAAACCAAACGAGGCACTCACAGAAAAGCAGGGGACAGTGTTGTTTTTAAGCACTTGCTGACTCAGGCACTTTGTTAGACACTGTAAGTATATTCTCTCAATTAGGCCGCATAACAATTTTTCAAATTAACCATTTACCCACCCTCCAGATAAAAGCTCCCTGAGGTTCAGACATGTTAACCCAACTGCGAAAGGATTTAAATAAACTCAAAGCCGTTTGGCTCCCAAGATTTTCCTTGTAGGATTCTACTCCTAAGGCCAAAACAAAGATAGATGGTTCCACAGCAGAACTCCACATGCCCGGAGGCAATGGTTGTGGCACTGTCTACAAACGGTGGCAGGCACAAAACACAGAGAGGAATAAACCCAAACCAAAAGCACCGGGGGCCTCCCGGAGACACTGAGCACTGAGCTCTGTGTGAGCACCAACTTCTGACGTCACACATGCCACTAACGACCCGCTCCCACACCTCAGACTTTCAGATTCAATGCTGCAGTGGGTTCATCTCAAAACACTTCCCCAGGTGTGCATCTGCTCAGGTACCTGCTCTTCCAGACTGCGGCCTTCCCCATTCAGGGCTGAGGGACCAATCCCCAGAGGAAATTTCTAAATTACTCAATTCCCTTTGCCTGTACTTATATCCTAATGATAGGACATTAAGATGCAAATTACACAGAAACTTAGTAAGCAAATCATGTCACTTTCTAATGGTTACATCAATAAAGGCTGCCGAGAGGCACCACACTGTTGCCAAGCCCCAGGAATGATTTCAAAGGCCCACCTGCAAGCCCTGGGCACAGTGTGTGTTAGAAATTTTATCTCACCAAAGTATTTACGGTCAGGGGTTCTTTCCTCCCCAACTGGCTGAACTTCTTGATACTGTCTTCTCTGTGCTTCCAGTGATGATGGGGCTGTGTGCATGTGTGGGTCCTCAGGGGTGCTGGTGTTTTTGCCAGTGTGGTTTATAAGGTTACAAAGGGGAACTCAGTGTCCTCTGAGTAAAATACTCTCACCACCAAAACATGACTCAATTACTACTTGACATTTTTATTGCTGCCATTTGTCTCCTCCCTCTTCTGCTTTCCTTTTTCCTATTTTTCCTTCCAAGAATTGCCTGTGATTCCCTAAACTAAGCTCTTGTTTGTTTGTAGCTTGCCCATATAAAAATTCATCCCATTACAATCATTGGCTTTTACAAGCAAGTTTACTTTAGCCACCGTATCTTAGAAGGTCAAAAGGGGGCGCCTGGGTGGCTTAGTCGGTTAAGGGTCCGACTTTCGCTTAGGTCACGATCTCGCGGTTCGTGGGTTCGAGCCCCGTGTTGGGCTCTGTGCTGACTGCCAGCTCAGAGCCTAGAGCCTGTTTCAGTCTGTGACTCCCTCTCTCTGTGACCCTCCCCTGCTCACGCTGTCTCTCTCTCTCTCCTAGAAATAAATAAAACATTAAAAAAAATTTTAAAAAAAGAAGGTCAAACTGTTCATTTTACATTTCAGCATCTCTGCTTAACCAAGGACCAGTACAGAATATAGAAGTTTAATAAATGTTTGATTGGAAAATATTACAATCCCCTCAATTTCACCATCAAATTCTTACTTACATGATTGTCCTCTTGGAAAGCCAGAAGCCCTGGCCTGTGGTCATAATTCAGTCCCTAATTCGCTAGTGATTCTGGACAGATCATGTCCCCTCTTATAGGGACTTGCTCTCTTAATCTACAGAATGACCAGGGTGATAGTCTCTGCAATTCTCTAGATTAAAGTCTGTAAGGACACAGTTCAGATCTGTTGTGCTCACTTTTGCCAAGATCTAGACCTGCAGGATGTAGCCCATATATAGAATATGGCAGGCTCTCTGAGACTATTTGCTAAAGGGAAAAATTAGGACTGCTGTGATTCTAGGTTGTAAATCTAAGGCATTGTTCAATTGGACTCTGAACTTATATTTGCTGTTACAAACAAAACTATACCCAAGTGTTTCAAGTTTTTCTAAGTTTATTCTACCCAGGACTCAGATGCTCTTCTGCACATTCTGGAAGCTTGCGAGTCATTTCACAAACAAAATTCCACATCTACCTCCAAGTTGACTCACTGGCTTTCTGCTGTGTTTCTCACTAAACCAGATGATGGCCTCACAGGTGGTAAGGCTTTGTAGGGAAGCAGGGACCTGGTGCCCATATGAAGAATTCAAGTCAATTCATCTCAAAATAAGTACTTATTGGATGCCTATTGAGACATTTAATGCGTAATATTAGTTTGGGGAGGAAGCAGGTACCAGGACAGCCATTTCTTGGAGCCCTTAATAATCAAAGACCTAGGACATGTCCATCTGGATCACATAGCTCTTGGATCCTATTTTTAGATCCTATTTGCAGTGTTTGCTACTTTCCTGGAAGTCCTTCTCACGTTCACAGTTCACAGCTTAGACACAGTCACATACATACCATACATACATACCATTCAGTTTTATCTCCTGATCATAACATTGCTTTGTGCTGTTTTTCTACTTGTCTCATTTAAGTTAGAGATTTTTTAAACCTGAGTCCAGAGATAAAACCCTGAGTCCAAAGGGGGCCACCAGTACTGAGGATTATGTGCAAAGTTTTATGTGTATGAGCATTTTTCTGAGGGAGGGTTCATAGCTTTCAACAGATTTCCAAAGGATCTGTAACCCCAACATATGAATTCTCAGCCCATTGGCTGCTATAAGCCCTGGGAAGAACTGCCTTGATTCCAAGAAGACATATTTAATGGAAAGGACAGTCCCATGAACTCCACTCACTTCTCAAACAGAGCAGTCAAGCTGAAGGTACAAAAATTCAAATTCATCAAGTGAGCTGAAAAGACAAGAAAGCAAGCAAATGCCAAGTTCTCATACTCATTCAGATAGTGAGGGGTCAGAACTCCTTCTTACAGTTTTTATGATCCATCTGGGTGAAGTACCATGGACAAAAAAACCTGGGCCAGCCAAGCAGAGAGCTGAACTTGAAGTAGATCCTATATCCACATTGTTGGACCAGTATTGAGCAAGGGAAGTGGAGGCAAGTGTGTGTGCTGTAAGAGAATGATGGCCACTGATATCTGTGTAGGGTGATTTTGCACACTTGACCCGTGAGCACATGCACACAGAGGGCTCTGGCCTCTAGGCTTCCTGCATCTCATGTTGCGTTGCCTCATCAGTTGCCAGAGTCAACAGAATCATGCAAACCAGGGTGCACTTTCCTCTCCTCTTTTGTAAATTATGTATCAAGGAAAGAAATTCATGGTAATTTTTTTGAGGGGAAAAATACCCCATACAATGCCCTGTACGATGGGCAGTCCAATTTTCTCTTAAAGGTTAGGAGAGCTCTCTGGAAGGAAGTCTGGACCCCAAAGTGGGGGTAGAGTTGGCAGACAAAAAATATGGGCTTGGTTCACAGTCAGCTGTCTGCCTGGCCCAGGCCCTTAAGACAGGGTCTTTTGCCCACACTGGTTGTAAAAACTGGTAATAAAGAGATTGGAGTGTTATGGTTTCAGTCTCTGAAAAGCCTCAGTCTTCCTGCTTGGTTCTCTTCTGCACTGCCTTCATCCTTTACTTCCTGGGCCTCCATGACCCTGAACTTTTGGCTGCATTTCCCATTCCTGGTTCTGCTCTTGCCTCTTAGAGAGGAGGACCATCTTGGCTGGTTCCGTTTTAACCAACTTCGAGTGTGTGCACTTGCTTAAGGACAGTGGTATAGGGGGCAGGGGGAGGACATGATCTGCATAATTTCTAGCAGCCAAAAGTGATTCAGAAGAACCTTAAGAATTCAAAGGTAAAAAGACTCTAACTTTATGATAATGAAAAATAAATGGGGTGCCTGAGTGGCTCCGTTAGTTGAGTGTCCGACTCTTGATTTCTACTCAGGTCATGGTCTCAGGGTTTGTGGGATCAAGCCCAGCGTCGGGCTCTGTGCTGACAGTGTGGAGCCTGTTTGGGATTCTCTCTGTCTCTCTGTGTCTGTGTCTGTCTCTCTGCCCCTCCCCTGTGTGTGCGCGCGTGCTCTCTCTCTCTCAGAATAAACAAATGGGGCACCTGAGTGGCTCAGTTGGGTAAGTGCCAACTTCAGCTCAGGTCATGATCTAATGGTTTGTGGGTTCGAGTCCTGCTTCAGGCTTTGTGCTGACATCTCAGAACCTGGAGCCTGCTTCAGACTCTGTGTTTCCCTTTCTTACTGCCCCTCCCCTGCTCATGCTCTGTCTCTCTCCCAAAAATAAACAAACATTAAAAAAATTTTTTTCAAGAATAAAAATTTTTATAAAAGGAAAATAATTTTTCATATAAATTTGCAAAAGATTCTGTTTGAATGCATAGATTTGGTGGTTCCACTTCATCTCACCCCTCCCCCTCAACACACAAGAAACCATGCTATTACATGAGTGGCACATCTATGTCACAGTGAGGAAATCTGACTAGGGAAAACAGAGCAAACACAAAATTTTACAAAAAAGAATACTCAGGAAGTAAAGAGTTCTAGTTACCTGAAATTTCCAAGAAAAGTCTGGTTAAAAATTCTCATTCTCTGTATCTTAACACAATAAACTTATTTTAACTGATTTGCTCTAAGAAAAATAACCAGAGGTCCACAGAGACTGCCGCATTGTGTACTGTAGTGAAGATATCTATGCCCAGTGAATGACTTCAATGCGTATCAAGCCCCTCGGATGCCCCTGGAGCCAGGGGAGAGCAGAAAGCAGTCTATGGGACTTTTTGGAAATTTGGCAGGGCTGAGCCATCAGCCGTACTTAGAGGCGGCCAGTTTCCTAATGTGTCTTCGTACTGGGTTTCTCTTCTTCCCTACTTTACACATGATGCCCTTTACTCTTGCTCCCTATGATTGCACTTACTAAGAAAGCACAGCACAAGACCACTTCAAGTGGAAGTGCACTGCTTTCTGGAAAACCTGGCCCACAAAAAAAATTTATAAAGCTAGTGATTCTCAATGGCCTTTGGGTAGGGGTATGTGTGTGTTATAATTTCGTGGGGAGAAGAGAGGGAACCATTCTTTTCTCCCATATGACTTATGACACTTCTCCTCTTTCCACGCTGCATCAGTTTAGGGGCCAGTCAGTAAGTAAGAACAATATGAAGAGCTGGAACAGAAACATTTAATATAAAGGTGTCCTAACTAGTCAAGGTGATTGATTACTAAAAGGAGTAAAAGAAAACTTTAAAGTGTTCAGAAGCAGCACATCCAGAGAGCAGTGAAAGGAAGGAATGAATAACTCATCCCCTGTATGGGTAAGAATGGACCTGCTTGTGGCAAAGATCTTTGCCAGAGGTGTGGGCTGGAAATAGCCCAGAGAAGCAGCCTGCCAGGTGGTGGAGAAACTTGCCAGAGGTGGCAGAGGGGAGCTGATCCATAGCAACGGTCTCTGGGTAACTGGGTAATGGGAAAACCTGCCAGAGGGTGCAGGCTGGTGGAGCTGATCCATGCAGGATGCTGAGATGAACACCACCAGGCCCCACCACACTGACCTGCTGGCACCTGTACCAGGAACAGGAAGGGAAATGCCTCCCCCCGTCTGGCTTAAAAGTGGCACACCAGCACCTTCTATTAACAGAGCCTAACACCCAGTCAGCTGGCAAAGGAGAAATGTCCAGCTCTCAGGTTTACCAAGAGGGGAAAAGAAAGGTGAATTCAAAGCTGAGGGGTAATGGGTTGGTAACTGGCACACCCACCTTCTCTGTGTGGGAAACATTCACTCTACAATGCTAAGTTTAAAAAGAGGAAATAAAAATGTGTGCTGTATGTAAAATATTATCAATGATTACTATTTAATAACACAATTAAAATTTATTCCTCAGACTTGTCTGTCTTACCTGAATATCCTGTAAGTAATCAAGTGTCTTATTTTCATCTGGAGAAAAGATTACCTTAAAAGATTCTCATTCATTACAGTTTTACTAAATTCTGTTAGTAAACATGAAACTCGTTATTATGCAAATATACACATAAGGTTGAAAGGGGCTTAGGGACATTCATGGATCTGTAAAGGACAGTGTTTTGGAGGACATGCCAAGCAGTCTCCAGTTTGATTAGCCCAGACTCTCTGGCCCTACATAATTTGGAACAGCTTCCCTCTCAGGCTGCTTGTGGATATCCCACACTACACACGTAACATAAAAAGGGCAAAACGTGGGGCACCTGGGTGGCTCAGTTGGTTAAGCATCCGGCTCTTGACTTTGGCTCAGGTCATGATCTCATGGTTTGTGGGTTCGAGCCCCACATCTGGCTCTGTGCTAATAGTGTGGAGTCTGCTTGGGATTCTCTCTCTCTGCACCTACCCCTCTTGCATGTGATCTCGGTCTCAAAATAAATACACAAACATTAAAAAAAATAAATAAAAGGGCACAATACAACAGCATTTACCACTTAGCATGCTGGATGGCGGCAACAACATTCCCATGCTGCTGCCCTTGCAAACTTTCTGCCGTCTTGGACACTGGAACCCACTCATCCAGATCTTTACAACGTTCATCTTTGCTTTGGCTAAAAGTCCTCAGATTTTGCATTTTTCCTCCTGCCCTTCTAGGTAGCTTTCCAGGTCTCTCACCAACCTCCCCAGGCTTTGAATTTAGGCTACCAGGAGTATCAAACCAGGGAGGTTTCTTCTGCCCTCCCCACCCCCATTTCCTTCCTACTGTCTTTGTTCACGCTGGTCCTCCACCCAAACTGACCTTCTGCTCCTTTCACCCAGCATCTTTGGTTGTGTCTGAAGACTCAGTTCCAGGGTCACCTTCCTAGGAAACCACCTCCCATGAAGGATCCAGTGAACACACTGCTGTAGAGTGCATTCTGCATTGTTTTGAAAACATTAGTTTAGGTGCTTTACCTCCCCAGGTCTGTCCTCAGAGCTGCTTCTTGGCATCCTCAGCCTTTAGGACAATGGGCAGTGTGCAGAGTCGGCACTCAATGCCTGGTGGGGGAACTGAAAGGTCTCCACCCCCTGAGCCGCTAGTCCTTTCCTGCCACTCATGCCCTGGCATGAAGAGCCTCCGTCAGGAGAGCCTGGGCCAGAGGAAAGGGGGAGCAGGTCTCCTGTTCTGGGGACTGCCAGCTCCCTCCTCATCAAGCTTTTCTCAGTAGTGACAGGCATAGCTGCACATACAGACACACTTACTCCCCAAAACACAGATTTCCATTTAAAAAATACAAGAGGAATAGAAAGAAGCGAATGTCATTCCTTCCAAGAACTATAGGTGATTTTTACAGGTTCAACCTGACATTGTTGAGGGGTAGGGGTGGGGGGGGGTGAGCAAGCACTGTCTTCATAGCTGTGTTGAAAGCTCCCTTTCCCTGCACTCTCGCGAACTGTGCCCACACGTGCAAACAGCTACCCATCTATCACTTTCACCTGAAATATACAAACAGGTGAAGCTGAAATGAGCTGGGATGCCTTGGGTTGTCATTATCATACCCTCCATTTCCCGCCCTGGAGACACCATCACTCACACAATGGAGCATGCTTTCCTGTACTCACAGGCCTCTTCCCAACTTACAAACCACCTTCCACATATGTCAGCTCATGTGACTGTCACCCAAAACACTGTATGCGGCAGCAAAATTCAGAAGTGTGGATTGGATTGTTAGGAGCAAGGACCGAGGGTGGGTGGATGTCCTCGTGACGTCACAGGTAAGCAATGCAATCATCCCCACAGGGCAGAGGCAGAACTTGGTCAGATGGGCTGATGGGGTTACAGCCTCCCTTTAACCTTTGTTCCCCTCTCAGGGAAGTCCCTTAAGTAGAGCCATGGGCTGCTGCTAACACCTGCTATCGCATGACACCCAATAAGTACTTAATGTACAAGTGAATGAGTGAAGGAAGACTGGTCTCCCTTTAAGTACTTTCTCATTAAACTAGTTATCCCATCTCAGCCTGATGGATACAAACTCTGGAGAAACGGATTTCCAAATCCAAGCAGAGCTAAAGTTCTGTGCCAGTTCGCAGCAGAGAATGAAGGAAGCCAGAGAAACATGTTCAATGCAGCCAGGTAAAACCTATACTAGCAACTGTCTCTATAAAATTCAGTTCTCCCTCCCCCTTCTGTGGCTGGAACATTGTCCTCATGTTCATTTCAGATTCTCAATGTGAAGATGGTACCTTTCCTAGTTGTCTACAGGGTATCCCCACAGGAGACCCATGCCAGGAAACTTCTGCCACTTTCCAAAGACAGGATCGTGGAATTCAAATGCCCCAAGCTCTCCAGTATCTCACCAAGTTTCCTGGTTACTATTTTAGGGAAACTTAGATTTCTGGTTCCACGTCTGACTAGTCTTGCTTGATGGAATGTATGTATAATCCTGTTTCAAATCCAGATTCTGTTTAATCAAAGTCCTGGTTCATTAAATGGGGATTCTTAGGTATAGGAAGGAAGGGAGGGAGGGAGGGAGGGAGGCGGGGAGGAATGGACATGGCGGGAGGGAGGAGAGAGAGGAGGAGGAGGAAAATGAAAGATAAGAAGGGCAGGAAGGAAGGTGGGACAGACGGAGGAAGGAATGGAGGAAAGAATGCTTATCAAGGACACAAAGCTGGCCCCCAGTGTCCTCCCAGGGGGCATCTTGAGAAAGGAAATGGAGCATATGGGAGGAGCGGTGGTGAACTTATGGGAAGTTTCCACAAGGAACGTTGCTGTGAGGACTGGGCAGGCAGAATGTCGCAGGTACGAGCAATCTCCTCTAAAAAAACAACACTTGACTATGAAGAGAATTACATAAACACGCAACAAATGTTTTAATAATTTAAAATATTTAATATTTAAAAATAAATTTTTAAAAGTTGGTATCAGGAGCCACAACTATTGACTTTACTCAGTGGAAATTTCAAAACTACCTAGATAACTTGAAAGTCACCTTTAGACCCCAGCTGGTTGTCACCTATATGACATATGTGGGTCATATTTTCCTTTTGCATAAACAAGAAGCTCCTGCTGGGTTTTTCCACCGTCTTTTTGTTTCTTTTACACTTTTGTATCCTTAGCCAGGGTCTGGCATAGAATAAGGATTAATAAGTAGTTATTGCATTTGTGAAAAACTTGTAAAGGGAACCATAGGTCTGGGATTCCAGAAGCAATCCTGCTACTGCCTTTCTTTGTGATTTTGGGAAAGTCACTTTATATTTCTGGGTCTCAGTTTCCCTAACAGTAAACTGAAGACAACAGGGTAGTTGACAATAATAGCTAAAAGTGACTGATCACTTTTTACGTGCCTGGCACTGTTCTCTTCTGTGCCTGCATTAGGTCATTTGATTTTCACACTGAGACCATGACTTACACATGGATTCTTTCTTTCAAGTCACCTCATGCACAGTTCTGAAAAATCCCCAAACAAGTGTCCCAATGATCTGCAAAGAGATTCTAAAAGGAACACAAGTATCTCTGGCTGGAACATGCATCATTCTCACCTGGATGACTTTTGGGTACAGAACCATGAGCCTTGTATCAACTTTAAAATCCTTTCCTTTGCACATTTCAAATTTAAATGTTCTCTCATTCAGGAAAAACAGTGAGCAGAGTGTGTAGGGAAGGCGGTGGGGAAAAGTTGGAAAGAAGAGAAAGATGGTTAGAGCTGGTCTCTCTTGACTCCGCAAGAATGAAGGCAGGCAGAAATCCAGGAATCTACCGAGAAGACTCCACTTAACCCCTACCCCACCCCCATCATCCAAGTGCATAATTAGGATAATTGATAGCCCTGAGATAAATTAATTCACTCCGAGTTTTGCTCATGATAACAGGTATGGGATGTGGCCAGAAGGGACGGCGGATTAACAAAGATGTCATTACCCGTCTGCCTCCAGGGAGCCCAACCTTGGGTTCCAATCAGTCCAGGCAGGGCCATCTTCCTTTAGTCTTGCCAGTTTTAAAGCTGAGCTGTGGGGGCACCTGCGTGACTCACTCAATTGAGTGTCTGACTTTAGCTCAGGTCATGATCTCACGGTTCTTGAGTTCAAGGCCCACACTGGGCTCTGTGTTGAGAGCTCAGAGCCTGGAACCTGTTTTGGACTCTGGGTCTCCCTCTCTCTCTCTGCCCTTCCCCCACTCATGCTCGGTCTCTGTCTCTCAAAAATGAATGTTTTTTTTTTTTAATGTTTTATTTATTTCTAGGAGAGAGAGACAGCGTTAGCAGGGGAGGGTCAGAGAGAGAGGGAGTCACAGACTCTGAAACAGGCTCCAGGCTCTGAGCTGGCAGTCAGCACAGAGCCCGACACGGGGCACGAACCCACGAACCGAGAGATCATGACATAAGAGAAAGTAGGACGCTTAACCGACTAAGCCACCCAGGCGCCCCATCAAAAATGAATGTTAAGAAAAATAAAGCTGAGCTGTGAAATAAGACTAATTTTTGCCTAATTCAGGAGGAATGGGCATCCTTCACAATCCTAGAAACATTCTGTTCTTAGTCCTGTGCAGTTTCCTCAGCAGGCATCCAGTTGGCCAACGCTCCTGGGGCTATGTCAGAAGAAACAGTGGGAGCAAAAAGGCTTTCTTTAAGAGAGTTTTCAATTAATTTGGAAGAAGATACTTGAATAATGACTTCTCTGGGAGTCCTGCTATTGAAATACTGAACAAATTTCACAGCCATCGTTTCAATATTGGCCATGAAATTCTTGGTCAAATGTTACTGGGAGACCATCACCCTCCTTAGGCCCCATCTTATAAGGGATAAATACATTTCTTCTCTCCTATTTATTGTACCAGGAGCTATTTAAAATTTTTTTAATGTTTTATTTATTTCTGAGAGAGAGAGAGAGCAAGCGCGAGCAGGGGAGGTCAGAGAGAGAGGGAAATACAGAATCTGAAGCAGGCTCCAGGCTCTGAGCCAGCTGTCAGCAAAGAGCCCAACACGGGTCTTGAACCCACGAAGTGTGAGACCATGACCTAAGCCGAAGTTGGACGCTCAACTGACTGAGCCACCCAGGTGACCCCAGAAGCTATTTTTGAGAGGGCCAAATTTAGTGGCTAGATTGCCCGACTTAATTCAGAGAGACCTAAGTGAATCCTGGTGCTGCCATGTACTAACTAACTGTGCAAGTGCTTTACTGTCCCCGAGCTCCATTGTCCTCACCCATGAACCTACTTTGATATCTTTTACAATTAAAACATATAGGGTTGTTCTGAAGACTAAATGAGATATACATGAAAAGCTCAGAACAAAGTCCCCCCCCCCAAAAAAAAAACAATCAATTGTAGCTGTTTATTATTAATACCTTCATTATCATCCAGGCTCTTCCTTCTACTGGAGTGGACTTGGTAGTTTGGATGAGAAAGTTCAAAATTTCAAACTCAGACTAAAATAGATTTGCTTTTCATGTTAAGTTCTATCATCACGAGTGGAATTATACCTGTAGAATGCACTTTGAAGGATGATTAGTGCACTGAACTCTATGGATCCTGAGCACACGTACACACACACACACACACACACACACACACACACACTGAATCACATTCCATAGGTATGGTCCATCCTTCCTCAATTTTCAGAAGACATATGGTTTCAAATATCCATGACAATGAGCCCAAACTCCTGATCCTGCCTCTATGATCAACTTTCTCAAAAACAGGGTAGTTTTGGGTGCTTGGGGAACAGAGGTGATTGCCTTGGAATCCTTGACATTCTCTAACTTGGAAATCAAAGATAAGTAGGTTTTTCTCTCTTTTCTCTCCTAGCACAAGAAAAACAAGTTTCCTGAAAGTACCTGTTTTTACACTCAGATACCTGATCACTGTGAGGGATTATATCAGTCACCATACTAAGAGCAGCCCAGGGACTTGTCAGACACCAAAAGGAGGTTGCCACCTCTGGCTTCCAGCCAAAGGCTCTGGAAGTCACCTTCTTGTGTGCTGGTTCTGGTCTGCTCCCCCTGGGCTCCTGGCCCTGTGGAATGCAGCCCAACACCAGTGCTAGAGACTGTTGAGCTCAAACCCAAGGGATCCCAGGTCACCTCCCGTCAATGGCCCCACCCTCTTCCCCTTCCTAGTAGCCTCAGGTGGGGCCAGACTCTAACTACTCTCAGCATGGAGAGGTGCTAGAGTGCAGGCTCTTGGGTTTCCAGCTCTCCAAACTGCCAACTGGAATCTTTTTAGAAACAGTCATGTTTATTCTTCTTCACTCTCCCCCTTCATGCGTGTTAGTGCTCATGTCTCTCCCCAGGCTGTCTCTCTGTCTGGGAATTGAGTGAATCAGCAACACCTTAGCACAAATTACACCAACATGTCACATTGCCCAGGGACACACACATTTTAGAAGAGATCTGAAAGAGTGAGGTACCCAAAAGAATGGTGGACTTTCAAGCAATGGGTGGTGGATGGGGGATAGTTTCAAGGAAGGGGAACCTTCCGATGCCTGGGTAAAACCTTTCCATGTAGGCAACTGTCTCCTCTGCCATGTTAAGTGTAGTCATTTCTGGACAGAACTGAAAGACCAATCCTCCTGGATAAAGAACGTATCAAAATATCTTATTTTTATTTCATTGTTCTTATGTATTGATACAGGCCCATGGGGGAATTAAAAAGCAACATGTTGATGTACCAGGTAGGAAAAGCAAAATGCAATACTTAGGTGTTAGGCGGAAGGGCAATCTGGGTTGTTGGGGCCCTGGGTCCTCACCTCAGCTCTGCCACTTCCTCACGGACCGAGGGCAAGTCACCTAACTTGTCATACCCACCCTGAGCCTCAGTTTCCTCATCTGCATGAGGGGATGACAGCACAAGGAACCTCATAAGGTACTATGAGAGTCCAATGTGAAAATCCATGTGAAGGTACACTGTAAATGAAAAAGCACTCTGGTCATAGTAGCTGGTGTTATCAAATTCATAAAGGATTAAAGGCTCTTTGAGTCTGCAGTGATGGGCATGAATCTGTCAAAAGCACAGAGTGGTGCAGGGGGGGAAGGAAGGAGAGGTTGTTTCATGTAAGGGGTAATCTTAAGAGCAAATGAGGCAGGATTCCAAAGTACTTTTGTATGTAGGTCATAGTATAGATTAAGTTGTATCTTATTTTGAGAGAAAAAGAGGACTGGCATATTGTTTAGTCACTTTTCTCTGGCTCTCAAATCAATGCTTTGGTGATCACTGAGCACAAATGCTGACTATGCCCTTATTTTATCAGAAGTGAACAGACACGGCTCTCCATGCATAGTAAGGGATGTTGTCTAGTTGAGTACCAACAGCTGGCTCTGCAGATGTCAACAACAGCTGCATTTTGTCATTCTAAGATGCGGATCTCAATTAATCTCCCTCCTTCTTTGTTTTTGGAAACTTTGACATCTCCACATAAAACGATTTTATCTTCCCGGTTAAGCTCATTACACCCAGATGTATCCAGTCACCTGTACAAACTTACATTCAGTTTGCTCAGGAATCAGAAATAAAAATTAACTTTCGTGTCAAATTATTAGTAAGAGAAAGCTCAGTGAAGGCAAAGATCCAGTTTGCTAATCATTTCCAGAAAAGGATCTGAATACATCAGCCAGCTAAATCACCTGGCCCCCCCAGAGATATTTCAGCAGGAAATCTGTAAATAAAATGGATAGTCAATATTTCATACTACATTTTTTAATGACAGGTCTGTATGGCAAGGCCATCACTCTACAGACGTAAAAAAAGAAAAAAGAAGAAAAAGGCAACTTAGTTGGAAATGAAAACAAAGGAAGAGGTCTATGAGAGCTGAACTATGATTGTAAGAGTGGCGACTGCTATTCAGCCCTGGCCAACTGTCACTGTCCAGCTCTGGGTGCTTGTTCTATCCATCACAAAGTACCTAATGCAGTGGTACTTATGGGCACTGTTCAAAATGAAATCCAAATACCCAGCAGAGCAGAGCAGATGCTGATGTAGACAGACATGGTTCTGGGCAGAATTTGTCAGAGTCAATGGCTGCAGGGCTAAGCCTTGGCTGGCATGTGCTGGTCCTCACTAGGTGCATTTGTTAAATGTATATTTGTCAGCTATAGGGTTGTTTCTGCTTTTGCTTGCAGACTCATGACTAGTAGAAACTATCTAATACAGTAGATAAGGGGGACAAGAATGAACTAGGGATACTGGGCTGCTTTGGTGGCTCAGTCTGTTGAGCATCCAACTTTTAATTTCAGCTCAGGTCTTGATCCCAGGGTTGTGGGATTGAGCCCTATGCTGGGCTTCATGCTGAACATGGAGCCTGCTTAACATTCTCTCTCTCCCTCTGCCCCTCTCCCTTGTGCTCTTTCTCTTTCTCTCTTTAAAATTAAAAAAAAAAAAAAAGAATAAGCTTTGAATATTCAGTTATCCTCACATTCAGAGAGTTTAATCACTAAAGCCTGCCTAATCTATGAAGAAATAATTTATCAATGCCAGTACCTTCTGTTCCCTCAATCTGACAGAGAGAGATAAAGAGGCACATGTGAAAAGTACCACTAGGAATAATCATACTGGGGCCTCCCCACTAGCAAACAAGGTGGGGGGATAACTTTGGGGGTAATTTATACAGGATCATCTGTTAATTCATACTGCCTACTCCTAACCATCTCCTGGGGATGATACCACAATGAACTTTCTTTGTCCAGGACAACCTGTTTATCTGAGTTGTCCATTAATAGGGTCACCCCCTCTGCTCAAAGACATGGCATGTTCCTTCCAGAGGATGATAGGGAAGTATTTACACCAAAGTATTACACCAAAACAGCTGTGTGTTTGTTTTAGCAGAACTTCCTGAATCAAATTATTAAGCAGAAACTCAATGGTAACAGAAAATGTTGGTGCTCTGATCAGAATGCCTCAGATCCATTTTTACTGTGAGTCTGTGTATGAGACAGAGAAAGAGAGAGAGAGAGACAGACAGACAGACAGACCCCCCCACACACACCTTTTTGGGTGTTAGGTTTTCACTTCCAATAGCCAGCACCATCAGCTGGTTGGGGGAGCCTGCTTTGCTTCATATCTGACAGCCAGCACTGTCCAGTTATCCAGGCCATCTCGGGCAGCTCTTAGCTAACAACTGACAGAGGGGTGTGAAAACTTCATCTCCCCAGCCTCAGAGTGGGACAACTGACAGTCCAGACATCTCCAGCAGAACCAGGCAGAAGCTACCCTCTGCAGGCTTCTGCCTGAGATCATACCCTTCTTTGGCTTCCTCAGCATGACTGAAAGAAGAGAGAGTTTCTATTACTCGGCAGCAGTGATGTTGTCTGCCTCAGCATGGAGAGGGGGAAAAGAAAGAACTAAAGAGGCACAGAGGGTCTGAGGAGACTCAATGGACCCTCAATCAGGACTTCAAATTATCATCCTGCTATAATCCTTGTGCTTCTGGGGGCAGCAGACCCACTGTATCCTCAAATGTAAATCAAAACGATATTTTAAAGTCATTTCTGTGGCATCCCTCCATGAGAAGAAATAGTAGCAAGTGAGGTCAGGAGATGAAATATGTGTCAAGAAGAGGATTCTTAGCAAGTGTCTTTCTTAGTCAGTGGTCTAGGATCAAGTACTGGTCATCAATTTCGCCAGGCCTTTATGATTTGTTCAGCCCACCAAGAGTGCCCTATGCTTGCACCGTGGAACTCACGGCTCCCCTGCTCATCCTTCCTGAACCACCCTCAAGACATATTCCTTATGTCCGGCTCAGTCCTACCTCTGGCTCCTCAGCTCCTAACTTGGCTCTTCCTTCCTTGGCTTTATTATCTCTTTACTCTTTGGACCTGACACACAGCACAGCAGCTCTACCCAAAGATGGTTCTAGGACTCCCCAGCTCTGTAACTGAAGGCACCTTGGAGAAACACCACTCCTGGTTTGGATATTCGAACTCTCCTGGAATTGGAATGCTGGAACTGACCCCACTAGGATGATCTACCTAAGGCAGGGTTTGGCTTGATTAGTGGAAAGAACCTACTCTCTACCTGCTTTTCATGTCACTTACCTTCATTTGACTTACTTTTCTGTCTCCTCCTACTGAAATAGAAGTCTTGTGAGGGTAGGATTTTTTTTTTTTTTTGGTCTGCTTTGTTCTCTACTGTACTCTCAGTTGTCAACACATAGTAGATGTTTAATAAATATCTTTTTAGGGAGCCTGGGTCGTTCAGTTGGTCCAACTCTCGGTTTCAGTTCAGGTCATGATCTCATGGTTTCGTGGGTTCGAGCCCCGCATCACACTCTGTGCTGATGGTGTGGAGCCTGCTTGAGATTCTCTCTCAATCTCTCTCTCTCTCTCTCTCTCCCTCTCTCTCTGCCACTCCCTCACTCATGCTGTCTCTCTCTAAAAATAAATAAACTTTAAAAATAAATAAATCTTTTTAATATATTTTGTAAAAAATTATTTTTAAGAACCAAGTAAATGAAGAAATATCACCATCTTCTTAAGATCCTCTTTTTATAGTACAGTCTTTTTTTGCCTAAATTTCAAATTGAAATATAATAAATTAACCAGTTTGGTTTCCCTGTATTTAAAGAGAAGAAAAAGGGAGGTAAAAGGAAAGAATGAAAGACATGTTTAAACAAAGTGTGCCAATGTATTAAATGTAATCTTTAAGATCAATGCAAAGAAAATAAATTATGGGGAAAAACATTTGGATCTGGAAGAGTATTCTTTAAAAAATGGTGCTGTCCAAGTAAGAAATGTATGTAATCAAATTAGTTTTAGCATGTTGATATACAGTGTTTTTTCTTATGCAAGGCACTAGGTATAAAAGCATATCAACATGTTACAGAAAATGTAAAAAAGAAAGTACTCCATCTAAAGTTAAAGGCTGTCTAACTGCTTGCCACTGTAGCCACTATTTCTACATATTTAAGTGTTAATAGAATATTGAGTGGGCTGACTTTTATCAGTATTCCTTTGGGAGGACACCATGACAAATTCTTTTCTTACATTTCCAGCTTATCTCTGCCTTCACTGTTGACAATTCTAGATGGAATAGCCAATCCAGGTTGTTGACTGAAGATTCCCAAGCAAACTGAATTACATAATACAAATAGCTAACATGAAATTGTTCAGAGGTCCTACCTGAGCAATGTGTACCAGGCCAACCCTTGTACCTAAGGAAGGCTGAATAAAATGAGAAACAAACAAAGCCAGTTATTTTAAAGTATCAAGAGCAACCAAGGCAGCCAGTACTAGAAGGGACATAGAAATGCCAGCAGGGAATTTGAAAGTGATAAGAGGGAAGGTAATAAAGTAGTAAGGTGACTTGTCATGTCAGTTACTACAGTGGTTAGCTGGATATCAGTTTTGCTGGGAGACCCATGTAGAACAAGCCTAGAGTCTTCCCAAATAAGGAGCAAGGAGTCCACCTTGCTGTTGTCTGTTGAGGGCTGCTCTTAGGAGTGTCTTAGTTGGACTGATGTAACTAGGTACCATAGCCTGGGTGGCTTAAACTACAAACATTTATTTCTCACAGTTCTAGAGGCTGGAAGTCTGAGACCAGCGTGGCTGGATTCTGATGAGGACCCTCTTCTTGGTTTATAGCAGCCCCCTACTCACATATCCTAACATGGTTGAGAGAAAAGAGAGATCACTTCTCTTTTTTTAAATTTAATTTAATTTAATTTTTTAAATGTTTTATTTATTTATGAGAGAGAGAGAGAGACAGCATGAGCAGGGGATGGTCAGAGAGAGAGGGAGACACAGAATCTGAAACAGGCTCCAGGCTCTGAGCTAGCTATCAACACAGAGCCTGACGTGGGGCTCATACCCACGAACTGTGAGATCATGACCTGAGCCGAAGTCGGACGCTTAACCGACTGAGCCACCCAGGTGCTCCAAGAGATCACTTCTCTTATTTTTTTCTTATAAGGGCACTTATTCCAGTCACAGGGGCTCCACCCTCAGACCTAATTACCTCCCGAAGGCCTCACTTCCAAATACCATCACATTGAGGGGTAGGTTTCAACATACAAAGTTTGGAGGAAATGCAAACAGTAAGTCCACAGCAGGGAGGCATTAATTTTCTGTCACTTAAGGCTCACGTGGGACAAATATGTACAGCTAAACAAAAGTCTCCCGGTAGAGAGAAGCCACAGAATCCACTGTTTCAGTGGATAAGTCCAGAAAAGTCTTTCTGATTTTCCAGTCTTTCTGACTTTTCCAGTACAGAAAAGTCTTTCTGATTCATTTCTGCTCCTGTAGTTCTTCCCCCTGCCTTAAGACCCTCCAGAGGGGTTCTATTTCACACATACCCTGCTTACCTCTGTGCTCTTTTCTCTCTCCTACTCCCTGTTCACTATGTTCAGCAACAACGGCCTTTTCCTGCCCCTTAACGTAATCACATGAGTTCTCACTCAGAATCTTAGAGATTGCAGTTCTGGTCACTTGGATGCTACCTAGACCCTCTCAACATGGCTACTTCCTTCCCATATATTGAGGTATAACATAAGTATAGAAAAACTAACAAATCTGAAGCAATGAAAAGGCACAGAAGACCTTGATAGGGCCTGCTTTGAGTTTTGGAAAGAAAGTACCTACAGCTAAGGAAAGGGGAATGGTGTGAAGAAGCCAAGATGAAGGAAGACTAGTGTTGAGGTGTTTCTCAAAAGTGAAATAAGAAATAATTAAAACTTGAACAAAGTTATCAGCAATGGGTGGGGAAAGGAGGCAACAAAGAGATTCAAGAGAGTCTACTTGGTATCTTGAACTACCTGTGGTGGGTTAAAGAGACTCTAAACAGTTACTGTAATCAGTTTGTGGATTTAACACAATTTAGAAATAGGAAACTCTCTATAACTTGGATTACAGCTTAGTGTTTTTCACTAATTAGACGTGTAATTTTTTTTCCTTAGGAAACCTAAGGTGCTGGCCACGCTAATTCTTTAACTTCCCTTGTTCACTTAAAAACCTGATTATTTTGATGCATGATGTGACTAATAATTCCTTCCTCATCTTGAATCCCAGTCTTGCTCTTGTTTTTTCCCAGCCAGTATATGAATAAAATATTGAGCTGCTGATTAATGACCCTATATACTCCACTTTGAGATGTCTAAAGGAATTATCCAAATGCCCAGACAGCTCTATAATGTCACATTTAAATTACGGGCTGAATCTTTGAAAGGCTATCCTCTGTTGTAAAGGCTATATTATAAGGATGGTAATCAGACCTAATTTCCTTTTAGGAGAAGGAAAAGAAATATTATCTTTTAATGCCAAGAAAGTGTGCTACTTAAAATAGGCAGATATGTAAGTCAGTGCTTTGACTTCAGTTACATTTAGTCCTAGGTTGAAAGTGCCTTCTCAGGAGAATCTAAGAATGAATGGGGATTCTTGTTTTTAATTGCTTTAGTCTTAGAACTCTGACATGATGCCATTTCCCCTTCTTTGGCTTTTTTATGGATATTATACTGGCATTATACTTCTTCCCATAGAGTGCTCTGGTGGTTGGTATCACCTCTTTGTTATAGAAAAACACACCACCTATCAGGAGGATGAAGAAATCAGTATAATCTTTTTTCTGACTATAACAGATTCTGTATGGTAATCCAACAGAGCAAGGAACTCTCCATCATCTCCATCCTGAACGATAGCCAAACCGACAATACTAGTAACAGCAGCAGGAGCCACTTTATTGGCCTTAGGGATAATATAACCCTGATATGATTATGGGTTTACTATGTGCCAGGTACTGCTGAGTACTTTACACACTATCTCTTTGATCTTCTCAACTCTACAAGGCAGGTATACAATCACTATCCAAGGTCACTCTGCTGGGAAGAGGCAAAGCAAAGATCCAAACCAAAGTCTGTCTGATGCCAAAGAACATGCTTTCACCACTGTATTGTATTCTAAGGATCTGAACTACTACATAGCTTGGTGTTCATAGGCTTAACCCATGATGGCTTTCTCCATGTAGGTTATATCTTGGACAGTTTAATCTATATTAAAAGAAAACAGGACCTGGACTGAAACACATAGCCCTAAACCAAAATGTCTCAATCTAGTGGCTGCATGACCAATAGTCATAGATCTCAAACTTTCTAGGATAACTCAAACTCACAGCATTATTTCCCTCTATTCCCATAAATAGCATCTCACTTATCATACCACAGGTCTCAATTGTTGGATTACAAACTATGGTTGAGATAACCATGCTGATATTAAGCCATAAGAAGAAGACATTTGTCTTTACCTTGAGAGTCTTTTTTAAGACCTAAATGCTACAAAGTTCACAGAGGCGCACACCTCAAATGTTTTCATGTTACAATACATTAACTCATCCCAAAGCAAGGTGTAGTGTTGTTGCAAAATCCCAAAGTTCTATCTGGAAAATGAGAAATTGTTTGAAGTGCAATGAACAATTTTCTGAAAATGAAAATTATTTTAAAGTTCATCTTGGAGAAAAACTGTGAAAAAAAGGCCCTTTATTTTAAAATGCACTTAAAAGATTTAATAGTAAAAACAATATGGTACTAGTGCAGAAACTGACAAATATAAAGTTATAGAATCAATATATCTATATCTGTACCGAACTACATATACGATGAAGGTATAGTCACATATTAGTGAAAAAGTGGTGAGTTGTCCCTCCTGCAGAATGAAGAATATTGGCTTTTGGGAAAACCACTAGTTAGATCCTCGTCTGAAACTAGGGCTTTAAGTATATCCTATGTGGTTTGAAAACTAAGTGTCAGTATTGAAAACTTAGTCTTATTTCAATTTTTTAAATGGGAAGAAAATACAGAGAAATATTTAACTTTTCTTAGATCAGGCAAGGAATGCATAAGTACTAGAAAAATGTATGAAATCACCAAGGAAAAGGTAAATACATTAGATCACTTAAAAATTAAAAATAGACATCTAAGAGTCAAAAAATACCAAGAGCACTCTAGAAAAATTATCTACAACAAGTACAGTAGACAGAGGATTAAATCCTCTATATATTTTTAAACTTTCAAATAAATATTATAATAGAATACAGGTAAAATGCATGAGAACTAATAAACTTATAAACATCCATAAAACTGTATTAAGGAGAATTGCTTATATAAAAAGGTCAATGTCAGTGTGAATGTAGTGAGATAGACATTCTCAAATATCAGCAGAAATGTAAATTATTATTACCACCTTTCTGTATAGCAATTTGGCAAGCATATTAAAGGCATGAAAAAGTTCACAATCTTTGTCAAAATAATTTCTAATCTAGCAATTTTGGTGAAAATCCTATATACAAAGGCATTCATCAACAGATTATTTATATTGTTCATGACTAAAAGGAACCAAGGCTCCTTCGAGAAAGGCCTGGTTCCAGAGCACAGGCGGAAAATGTGGAAGTAAGCTGGAACATATTGTGCCAAAAAGCAAAGAACCCCAAAGACTAATGGAGGCAAAGGACATGGAAGTCAGCTTGGAGGAGTGCCCTTCAAACAAACTTGAATATCATAATGTTATTATAGTTGATTGCAAAACACCAAGACAAATCCATGAGTCCATGGCAGTACTAAAAGAACAGTAAAATAAAAGAGAGAAAAACACAACTCCTTTATCTTACTCATTAAATACTTAGAACATAAGAAGTTAAGTATTTATCCTGCCTTTGGAAAGGGAAAACTCTTCTTTCCAGAAGACCAGCAGCTATTAAATTTAGGTGAAAGAAGAATTCAAAAAATCACCATTTGAAGCTCCCACTAAAGTAACTAGTCTGGGCAAGAATCACCAAGGATGCAAAAAACTAAAAGGTGAAAAATTGTCAGGGAATAGGATAGTCAGGATACCAAAGTAGCACCCTATAGACTATGTACTAATTGCAAAGGGAAAAACACAACTCTAAGAAATATAGTGGCCATCATCTTAATCAAGTAGTCAAACTTCACTGATCATGGGACAAACCGATGTTATATCCTCCTGATGATGCAGTCACCTCTGAAGCATCCTTGCCAGAACTGTTTATCTAAATCTAATTAAGACTTTAGTCTTAGCTTCCAGTTTACAGGAAACCTAGAGGCTGGAAGAACACATTAAATGACATTACAAGGGAACGATCAGACAAATACAGAATGCAGAATGTTCTATAAAACAATTGGCCTGGTATCTTCAAAAAATCATTAATAAAAGTTTTTAAAAAAGGTGGGTATCCTATTCTAGCCTAAAAGAGATTCAAGAATCATCCCAGAATGCAGTGTGGACTCCTTCATGGGATTCTGGCAGGAAAAAGGGAGCTAGTCAGGGACAATGGGAAAATTTGAATATGGACTAGGTATTACATGGTATGAGGGAATAACTGCTAATTTTCTTAGGTGTGACAAAGTGTATTGTAATTACGTACCACAAGGTCCCTCTTTTCAGGAAAGGCATGCTTAAGTCCTTAAGAATAAAATCCTATGGTATTTGCATTTTACTTTTAAGCAGTCCCACAAAATAATGAAAAGAACTCAATACACTTTTCTATATCATGCAGGCATACATACACACACGCGTGAGCGCGCGCACACACACACACAGAAAATATGACACACTATTCAAAAACCATTTAAAATGTGGTTATGCATTGTACTATTCTTTCTACTTTTATATACATTTAAATTTTCTCATAATAAAAAGTTAGAAAAACATTTTAAAAACTGACATCATATACAACTCTATCATAGAGTTTACATTATACACGTATTAAATACCTTTTCACAGAATTTCTAAACACATAGGCAAAGAGTCCCAATGCAGTAGTAGGGGAGATAGACAGGAGGCAAGACTTTATATATGGCATGTGGCTTTACCTCACTTTTTATGGGCACTGAACACATTTGTTGAGCAACTATAATGTGCCACAAACATTTCTAGCTGCATTAAAAAAAGGAAATACAGGGGCGCCTGGGTGGCTTAGTCGGTTAAGCGTCCGACTTTCGCTTAGGTCATGATCTCGCGGTTCGTGAGTTCGAGCCCCGCGTCGGGCTCTGTGCTGACTGCCGGCTCGGAGCCTGGGGCCTATTTCAGAGTCTGTGTCTCCCTCTCTCTCTGACCCTCCCCTGCTCACGCTGTGTCTCTCTCTCTCTCCTAGAAATAAATAAAAAAATATTTAAAAAAAAAAAAAAAAAAGGAAATACATCTGAATGTTAATAAGGTTATCTCCTGGCTGTCAGACTTACAGGAAATCCTTATTAGCTTCTAATACTCTTCTAAAATTTTGAAATTACATAACTTTTATAGTAAAAATAACAAGCAAGCCTTCTGCTGAAGTGTAGTCATCAGGTATTTAATATCAGTAACAGCTGGCACTGGCTGCACACCTGGCAGATGACAGCCCCCTTCATGTTTTCCAGGAGCAAGTCTGCTTAGCCCTCCGAAAAATCTCTTGAGGTATAATTTTTATCTCCATTTCACACTCACAGAAACGGAGGACTGAGAGGTTTGGTAATTCACTTAAAGCAATCACTCTTAAGTGGGGAAGGCACTGTGCCCCAGGAACATTTGGCAACGCTGTGAGACATTTTGGGTTGTCACCCTGGTGAGGGGGGAATTCAAGGTCAGGGATACTGTTAAGCATCCTACGATGTGCCAGACAGCACCCACAGCCCAAACCCATCAGCCCCAAATGTCACTAGTGCTGAGGCTAAGAAATCCTGAGCTAAGATTGCTTAGTTAGGAGAGCCCAGCTTTGAGCCCAGGTGTCCTGATCCCTAAGTCCACACTCTTCATCACTCTGTAATGCTCTTAAACATGCTGCCATACTGTTTTGTCACTGAATGTTGCAATTTCTTCCTGAGGGTAATTATTAGTAACAATAATAACTGCGGCCATATATGAGGCTTTGTGATGTACCAAAAAATTTAAGCAAAACATAAAATCAAGAATCTTTTTCTGAAAGTTCAAAAGGTACATCTGATGTGATAAAAGGGCACTCCACCAGCACAATTCTTTTAAAAAGCGATTTTGCAGTTTGCATCTAAATCTTAATATTTATAACCTTTGATCCAGAAATTCCACTTTGAGAATTCATTCTAAGAATATAAATCAAAGTATGACAATATCCTGGTGTGCGAATATATTTTTTTTTTGGAGTAGAACCAAGGAAGGAGGTTACCCAAATGTCTAATAAAAGAAGAGCTTAACAGACTGGGCACTTGTGCTTGAGCGAATCTCTGTGAAGATGTGGAAAATCGTGTACAGGAGAATATTAGGAGAACAAAAGAAACAGGATGTAAAATCATGTGTGTATGTCTGCAGGCATGTTGAACAGGAGCATCATTTAAAAGATAGAACACGAAACACTTCACCGGAGTTGCCAGATTAGTATAGTAGGGTAGAGAGTGATTTCTTTGTCTTTTTTTCCCCGTCTTTTATTTTCAAAATTGTCTGAAATGTAGCTATGCATTTTAATGGAATAAAAACAATCACAATATTTTTAGATGTACCTAAATCCTGGGAAAATGATCTCTATTTTTAATGTAGGCCCTTTATAAAAGCTGAAATATGTGTAAACAAGCTTATGACCTAGATCTGAGCACTTTAAAAGTAAAAACAAATCCTAGGACAGAAGCAACGTTCCTCCCAACACATTCTCTACATCGATATTAGACGAGAAAACCTCCTCTCTGACAATCTTAATGTCTCCTTCTCCCTCTATAATGACTCGATGCATAAAAATTAATCTTTTCCCTCCGCTTTGATCCCTGAGCTCCTTAGCAAAGATTCCATCTTGCTCTACAACACATGATGAAGCATTTTCCCTGTTATAATGTGACAATGGCCCTACTGAGTACAACAATTTGAGTGTGAATGTGCCACAGCCAAAGAGGAAACCTTAAGAGGCAATTCCACCTAGAACTATTTGGCAAATGCATAAAAAAGTCACAATAACACTGTCTGAAAAACAGTCTCCTTAATGAAAGAACACAACACAGAGCTGGGAATGGGGGTTGGGGGAGCGATGGAGAAAAGGAAAAGCAGAGGTGACAGGCTCCTGGGGTTCTATCTTGAAGTGCTGGTCCTGTAGATCAGTCAGTTTCAGGGGAGGAGAAAAGTACATTTGAAAACTTTGAATAAAAAAGATTGTTTGTCAAGGCTCAAAAAAAAAATTCTTTAATTAGTTTACTCAAATATTAAGTCTGACATCTAGAAACTCAATATTAGCAAAAATGTGATAATTATAGCTGGAAGGGTTTTTTATTGAATGTAAATTCATGAATCACACTTTTGGCATATCTCACTCCCTTTTGTTCTTTCTCATACGGCTTCACACTTAACTGGAAGCCTTTGGGCTCCACTCTGAAATCTGATCTCAAATTCACAGTCTCCATACTTCTGAAGTAGTTGCAGTTCAGCAACAACTGCGACAAAGGATTCTTCCAGTCCATTCTGATGGAAGATACAACCTTGAGATACCCTCCGGACTGGGGGCACCTAAGCCTTCTGAATGTCCAGGCTGCTCCAGAAGGGCTTTTCTCTATTACATGGCATCCTGTATCACACCACTTGCCCACATAAAGGGTTCTGTTTTCCGGCAACCGATTTGACCCATTTGGCTGTCAATTCAGTGAGTGGCCTGCCAACTCAATCTAGTGATTGGCTCTAAGAGCGGGGAACAAAAACAGGGAACATGTGTTTCACATTAAAGTGGGTCAGGTCTGTGCAAATAGACATTAGTTCATTTTACCCTCACAGTATCCACATTTTATAGAAGATAATCCTGGGACTAGAACAGGTCAAATGATTTATCCAACATCATGTGATTAGTGAATGGCACAACCAGAATCAAAAGGTTGGTCGGCCTCACCTCAGAGCTTAGGCTCTGCCCTCCTGGGAATTGTTGGGTCAGGGTGAGGGGAGAGTACACAGCCCCAGAGCACAATGTGGATACACAGCACAGAGACCAGTTAATATGCACATGCTCAAGTGCGGGTTGACCGTGTACACCTTCCCCCAAAATATCAACATATCACTGTTTGCTCTTGTAGCAAAATATAAGAAACTGGTCATTTTTTTAAATGTTTTTTATTTATTTCTGAGAGAGAGCGAGAGAGCAGGGGAGGATCAGAGAGAGAGAGAGAGAGAGAGGGAGACAAAGAATCTGAAACAAGCTCCAGGCTCTGAGCTGTCAGCACAGAGCGCGACGCAGGGCTTGAACCCACGAACTGTGAGATCATGACCTGAGCCGAAGTCGGACGCTTAACCGACTGAGCCACGAAGGCGCCCCAGAAATTGGTCATGTTTGGTGGTTGGTTTTCAGTGGAGATTGGGGGTGGCAGCCACTGACCAATTTTCCAGGATTGTAATCTTTTTTTTTTTTTCCTGAGAGAGACAGTGTGAGCAGGGGAGGGTCAGAGAGAGAGGGAGATACAGAATCTGAAACAGGCTCCAGGCTCTGTGCTGGCAGTCAACACAGAGCCCAGCATGGGGCTCGAACCCACAAATTGTGAGATCATGACCTGAGCCAAAGTCAGACACTTAACCAACTGAGCCACCTAGGCACTCCTCCAGGATCGTAATCTCAAATTCCTTACAGTGGCTAAGCTTTTTTTTTTTTTTTTTAAGACATCAGGAAGAGGTGAGGACTATAGCCCCTAGAAGGAATATGTCCCTTCTAAAAGGACAGAGCTACATGACCATTACCTCATTTTACTACAGGCAATTGTGTAGAGCCTATGTGTAGAGCTCTGAGTTTTTCAAAAGATGCCAGGAATAAGGATTTTTAGGTGAGCAATCCCAATTTGTTTTAAAGTTGGCAACCATTTAAAACAATTTTTTTTTTTCCCAATTGTGTGAGCCAAATAAAACCCGTCTATTTGTTCTTGGCTTTGTTTTGCACCTTGTGGTCTAGATAAAATACCTGTGCTAGAGATGATAAGATATGAGGGACCTCAGGGCAGCCCTTACACAAGTAACAGACTCAGTTTAACTGCTTCCACCATACAGGGAAGGAACACCTTGTTCATTTTAGGCAGTGTTTGTCATTTTAACATTATTATTTGGAAAAAGGAAATAATTATCACAAATTCTCTGTTCAAATATGTATAAATTTCAAAACCAATGAGCAAGAAAGTGGGCAAAAGGTGAGAGGATCTTACAGTTTAGCGAAACAGAAAAACTAGAAAGAAAGGACACTGATCGGTATCAAAGAAATGCTTAACAGGAGTGACATTCCAACTGCCAACAAGACACTCATCACAGGGTGTCCTGGCAAACCATGTTTTTCAGACAGAGCACATTTCCACCACACGTCTTTTCCCCCTCATTACCACCTGGTTTCTCAGGGTACTGACTCAGCATAGACCAATTTCAGCTGCATTTTATTACTGAATCCTCCTCTTGCAAATGAGGGAGTTGAAAGGGAAATATAATCTGGTGCTCCTCACCACTGAATTATGGCTCAGTACTCCAAAGTGCATCTTCAGACAACCCTGCTATCTAGCAAGCTGAGCACTCTTATACAAAAATATGCCCAGATGGAAGTAAGTGTTCAGATGTACTTTTTTGCTTGCATAGACATACACATGCAGGGACATCTCATAGTGCTGTGTGGAGAACTGGAGGGGATGACTTGTAATGAGATCACAGATATAAGTTAACATTTGGGAAAATCCTAGGTTACTGGTTTGTCATTAGTATTTTATTTATTTATGTATTTATTGATAATGTTTATTTATTTTTGAGAGAGTACGTGAGCACACATGTATGCAGGGGAGGGGTAGAGAGAGAGAGGGAGAGAGAGAGAGAATCCTAGGCAGGCTCTGCACTGTTGGCACAGAGTCCCACACAGGGCTTGATCTCACCAACCATGAGATCATGACCTGAGTCAAAATCAAGAGTTGGACACAACCAACTGAGCCAGCCAGGCATCCCATGTTGTTAATATTTTAAATACCTTTGGGCACTACTGTATAACAAATTAATTCTAGCAGTAAAATATCCCAAGTGTATAAATTTCTAAATCTAAATAAAACCACTCTACTACCATTTGTGAAAGGAAGCTGTCTTCTTCCTAGGTCACTAGGAAGAGGCAAAGAACTCAATGGTCTGGGAAATTTATTATCAAGTCCAAGCCTTCAGCTAAGGTCATTGATTCTGAGATCTGGGATTTTAATGGTAGCGCCATAGTTTGATAGCACAGCTTATCTTGGGCAACACTATGCTACTTAAACTGTTATAGAGGGTGTGTCCCAAAGAAAACTGACATAAAATTTAAATCCCCACCCCACTCTTACTAGCTGGGTGAACCTTGGCTAAGTTCCTTAATATCTCTGAGCCTCATTTTCTTTGTCTTTAAAATTAAGGGTGAAGACTTTAAAGATCACTATATGCTGACTTATCTAATTTGCTAAGTCAGAAAGCTCAATACTAAATATATTATATACCTTGTCTCACTTATTATCATTAACTATTCATGATACCCTTGATAATCTGCAAAGTTAATTAATAACAATTGACAATGCCATCTTCATAGGAGCGTCATGATTAAGTGATAGAGTACAGGTTAAAGCTCTTTGCCAACCAAGAAGATATACATAGATGTTAATTATAAAATATTGTTAAAAAGAAAAACAACAGACTCCAAGTGGAATCATTTATGCTAAGCCCAGCCCCATATCACCAAATGGAGACTTAATCACAGTTTCAGCTGTCCCAGAAATGAAATCTTAGTCAATGTGGAATCTCCTGATACCTGCACTAGTGAGGTTTTCTGCCCAATAGACTCTTGCCATCCCTTAAATAAATTGTGCAATAACCAATCTTCTCTTTGGCCTAGTATAACTTCCCTGTTCCCAATCCCATGTCCCTATAAAACTCTTGCAATGTGTATAGCTCCTTTGGGACCCCTCTCATCTGCTAGACTGGATGCTGCCTAATTCAATCAATTTTTGCTCATATAAACTTAAAATGTTTAGCATGACTCAGTTTACCTTTTAACAGTTCTAGTAGCAGAAAAGAGAACCAAAGGAAACCCTAAGGGTCCCCAGACACCACAAGCCACAGACATGGGCACGTGTTGAGTCCCTTGAGCCTACTGTTTTCCAGCTGTCTCTGGAGGTGACCAGCAAGTCTCTCAAGGATCCTAGCTTCACAGCTTTTGCATTATGAGCTTTCAGACTTCGCTTGAACATTTCTTTTTCCAGACTGGCTCCAGAAACTGGCTGGAGGAGACTAGCTCCAGGGTTAGACTGGTTCTGATGAAGAAAGTGAACCAGGTCTGGAGTTGGAATGGGTCTGGCTTAAGTTGGAGTCTAGCGTGAGGCCTCAGGTGAATAAAATGTTATTTTAAGGCTGAACAAACAGATTAACCTCAGCCAAAGATAATCTTGAAAAACAGTGGCCACAGCAGAGAAATTTTAACCTAAAATAACGTATCCATTTTTTAGGCATCCTAGAGAAAAAGGGGTCTCAGCCAAGTACTCACCATAAAGGATAAAGGAAGAATTATTCTTTCTCCTCTACAGTTTCTGATGACCAGAAAGAGACCCACTAGGATACCTCACTTGATCCAGAGCCTTCAGACAGGACCCTGGGAAAACTGGCAGGGTAAGAATTCTTACCAAAGTCAGTTCTCTCAGATCTCTGTCTGTAGTGCCTGGTTGAGAGAGGAATATACTATTTCATGTTGTCTCTTCATTTCCAAATTCAGATTGGCAGGCAAAAATGCCTGTCAGAATTAGATCTTTGAGTACTCAACAATACTTATCATCAGGGAAATAAAAATCAAAACTACAATGAGATATCATCACACACCTGTCAGAATGGCTAAAATCAACAACACAAGACCCAACAGGTGTTGATGAGGACGGGGAGAAAGGGGGACTCTCTTGCACTACTGGTGAGAATGCAAACTTGTGCAGCCAGTCTGGTGAACAGTATGGAGGTTTCTCAAAAGTTAAAAATGGAACTACCTTATGATCCAGCAATAGTACTACTGGGTAGTGCTACCCAAAAAATACAAGAACATCAATTCAAAGGGATACATACATCCCTACATTTATATCAGCATTATTTACAATAGCCAAGATATAGAAGCAGCCCGAGCATCCATCAATTGATGAATGGGTAAAGAGGTGTGGAATATTATTCAGCCATAAAGAAGAATGAAATCTTGCCATTTGCAACAACATGGATGGAGCTAGAGAGTACAATGTCACATTAGTGACAGAAAGACAAATAAAATTTGATTTCATTCCTATGTGGAAGTGAAGAAACAAAGCAAATGAACAAAAGGGAAAAAAAGGGGAAGGCAAACCAAGAAACCAACTCTTAACTACAGAGGACACAATGATGGCTGCCAGAAGAGAGGTCAGGGGGTTGGGGGGATGGGCACTTGTAATGAGCACTGAGTAACATATGGAAGTACTGAATCACCATATTGTACACCTGAAACTAATATTACACTGTATGTTAACTAACTGGAATTTAAATCTTTAAAAAATACCATTTTAAAAAAGTCATTTAAAAAGTCATTTACCCATTGGGTTGATCCTTTCTCTCCCAAGGACAGTTATTACCTTCTCGTTTGTCTCTTCTTATGTCCTGAGAACTCGGTTTGGCAACTGTCAGGTTGGGGCCCCCAAAATATGGCTAGGCAGAAATGTGAGTTGTACTCCATTTACAGCTGGGGTCATACTGACTTTTGCCAGCTGTCACAGAAATTGTCCAAGTCTTTCTTTTGGCTGCCTTATGGAGTCGCTCTGGATCTTGGGAGGGCTGTATCTTTACCCTATTTGGGGACACCTCTTCAATCCACAAGTTCATTCACTACTGCTGGTACTATTTACTATTTGTACTGGCTATAACCTGACAAGACACTTGTTTTGTTTTTTTAACCTAACATGCTATTTGAAAAGATCATTATTATTTTTTAAGTAGCTCTATGGTCCAACGTTGGCCAAAGTAGAAGCTGATATTAAGAGCCTGACAGGAACTTTTTTTCAGTCCTCCTTCTCCCCTAAGCTAAAATTAAGCTATGTACCTAGCAGGAAAGAAAAACATCTGAAGCCGTTAGCGGAAGGATTTACTAAAATACCCCAAAGAAATACAGCCTTAAATCTAGAACATAGCAAACTTTTGATTAAAGATTTTCTCTCTGATATAAAAAAGGAAATTGAAGATACTGTAATTGGATGGTTGTGTCAGCCTCTTGATATCATTCAGGTTGCAACCCAAGTCTTTGAGGAATTAAAGACAATTGTACTTGTCTTACAAATTTAGTCTTTATAAGAATAGAAATGTGGCTCTAGAAATAATTCAAAGCCCACCTATCTTTTTTACCAATCCCCAAACTTCCCTATTCATCTCAAAAGGCTTGCAGATACTGTAAATGATCTGAATTTAGGAAACAAAAGTCCTTCTTGGAAATTTGCATTCTTTCTCTGTGCCTTTTGAGATATGAATATTCTACTCCGTCTTCTCTAAGAAACAAGTAATTCTTATGAGAGAGGGGAAAAAAGGAAAGGGTATTTAAAAACGCAGCCTACAAAAAATCTTAAAAGTTTCTTTCACAAATACAGGCAAAAGTTTAAAAAGATAACTTATTTTTTTATTTTTTTAATGTTTTATTTATTTCTGAGAGAGAGAGACAGAGAGAGACAGACAGACACAGACAGCATGAGCAGGGGAGGGTCAGAGAGAGAGGGAGGTACAAAATTTGAAACAGGCTCCAGGCTCTGAGCTGCCAACACAGAGCCCGACAAAGGGCTTGAACCCACGAACCGTGAGATCATGACCTGAGCCGAAGTAGGATGCTTAACCAACTGAGCCACTCAGGTGCCTGCCCCCCAAAGTAACTTTAACTTATGCCGTTCTGCCACATTTGAATACAGGTGCTCTTCAGAAACTAGTGAGTTTTGCATTTTAACGCCCATCTTGTGGCTTAAAGTTTTAAATGAAAGCTGTAAGATCTCTCTTTGTATGTGTAACTGTCCGTATGTTTATATATGTCTAGGTATGTAGGTTATAAATGTGTGATTTTTGTACCACTGGTCAGTATTGTCAAAATTAATTTGTAAAGAGCTCTATTTGAAGACAAGTGTTTATATAAAGTATACTCTAAGAAATACAGAAACTAACCTAAATGTTTTTCAAGTTCACATCATTTACGATGATCTTTGATAAATAAAAGCAAGTTTAAGTTTGTTAGCTTAATTAAAACATACATGTCTTTAGAATTATCAGCATTAAATAGAAATTTATTTTTATTGTACTTAGATTTACTAAAAGTCAAATAAGCTCATGTTCTGTTACAGAATCCACCATCAAAAAAAAGATAACTTAAGATGATGGTTAGCTGTTTAATAGACTATGAAATTTTCATGTAAAAATAATTGTTAAGAACAAATTAATTAAACATGTAAGATAAAGGTTTGTAAGTAAACATTTCAACAATAATTAGGCTTTATGTTGTGTCTACTGACAAATAGTTTCCAAAATCTTTTTAGTAATTTGAAGCCTTAAGGTTATACTGATATAAGTTAAATGATGGCTATTCATTGTGTATCTAGCTCATTTCCAAATGATATGAAATATTCAAACATTAGTTACTGAACATAGGTCTACTCACTTTTGGCTTTCTTTTTACAGAGGAACTAAAGATACTTGGGCCTATTAATAAACATATTTATATCACATTATAAAGTTTACTATGAGGAAGAATATGCTTCTAGAAACTATAAACTATTTTTATAAATTTGCAGTCCACAGAATGCTAATACAACAGTCCACCATTCTTACTTCTTAGTTTTCACTATAAAGAATCTAAGGGCTGAAAATTATAATCAATATATGTAATTAAACCACCTAGAAATAATAATAGTGAAGGGAAAGAGTTATGAAAAGTATGAAAAGTATGAAAAGTAGGTAAGGACAGTAAAATGATTCCTTGTTCCAGAATGAGAAAGAAGAAAACTTAGGACAAAATCTGCATGTATGTTAAAAAGTTGTAGAATATTTGTAGAAAAGGAAACTCGGGGAAAGAAATTTTTGCATGGTCAGGCTAAGATTGTAATGAATTAATTTACAATTTTAAAGAATGGGTTTAATATCAGAAGTACACTGATGCAAACTTAGAATTTTGTTTTCTACTAAAAGCATAAAGTTTAATTAGATTATTGGTCTGCTCTTAATAGAAAATCATAACCAACGTTTTTATCTTTTATGTAATCTGCTTGGACAGTCAAGATTTTGTGTCTTATCAAAATAATTTATTGTTTTTCATGCTGTCTTTATCAGATCTTTCATTATTCAAGAAAACCTGGTCTTCTTGGTCACAACTCTGTAATTTTCTGTATCTGCCTTCTTCTACTGTCACCTTGGTTAAAGAGATAAAAACAAGTATTATTTCATAATGATCTCATTTGTCAAATGTTCAAAATGCAAAATGTTCAAAATGTTAAAAAATGCGAACAAATGCGATCCCATTTGTCAACTGTTCAAACCTTTTGACATTTTCTCCACACATTCTAAATGGAGTCTCTGACTGCAAACTAACTTTGAGATTTCTCAGAGGGTCCCTGGAAAATCTCAAAGGATTTGTCTCTCACCTTGTAAAAGACTGATATTAAGCTACTTAGGTTTATTTGACATCTTAAATTACATGAGAAGCATTGTGAAATAAGTGATGATAAACCTTTTTAGGTTTGTATGAATGCATGTTATTAATACTAGTGTTCTAAAAATTGCATGAAATTCCTAAAAATTTAATATGTCTTGGAATAATTCTATCAGTCATAATTCTGGCTATTCTCTTAAAATGTTGTATGCCATAGAAATAACCAAATTTCCTTGTCAATTCTATTGTAATGAACTCTCATTAGATCTTTAACTATAGGCCTTTTTAAACTGACATTTTACAGACAGTTACAGTTTTACTCTGATGCTTTTGAAAAAGTGAGATTCATGGAAGGGATCCACCTAAGTACTACTGACCACTGACATATGGTCAAGGTGCTAAGCCCTGGGTATGTATTTTTCTACTACAGAAGACTCCAGCTAACATCTGTCCCATGCAAATGCTTGAGAGACCTTAGAATCAAACTGAGTGGGAGCAAAAGTAGCCAACACCAAGGTAGACTGCTTCCTTCAAAAATGGCAGATTAAGAAAATTTCTTTCTATTCCTCCTTTCCTCTCTAATTCCTCCTGATCCTAATTCTTATACCATGAAAGTCTTTATGATTTTTTTGTTCACCTTTTTTGTTCACCTTTTGTCTTGTTCTGGCCTGGACAGACAATGCCAATGTTCATATATCTCAGCCCATGGCAAAGGGCTTAGTAATCCAACCTACAAACAACTGATGGGTTTGCCATCATGCTGGTTATCCTGTAGTAATTCCTTTCATAAACTTCTCCCTGATTTCCAGTACCTCAGCGTCTCTGTAAAAAAACTCAGCCTTCTGTTGTGTCAGGATCCAAAACGCTGTCTCTGGTTAACAACTGTGTATTTAGACTCTGCACAAAGAAAGGGACATAATGCAAGGATAAGCAGAATAAAACCCGCCTATGCAGTCAAGAGACCCTTGAATTTTACTGGCCACCCTGGCTATCACCTTTCCAATCCTGAGCCATAGACTCAAATGGGAATTACCAGGAGTCAGTCATGATTCAAAATCTGCTTCTTTTGGCAGATCCCTACTGCACTGGATAGGAGCATATACAAATGGGGCTATGATCAGGAACCTCTTCTTAACTCTTGAAGGGACTGCAGAAGCTGCCGACTCTCTGGGCAAAGTTGTTCTTGATAATGGAATAGTCTTTGATTACTTTTTACCTGAGCAGAGTGGTGTTTGTGCCATGGCCAATGCCATTTGCTGCACTTGGATTGACACTTCTGGGGAAGTTGAAACTCCACTTATACTAGATCATTAATAAGCCAGCTGGCTTAAGAAAGTGACTCTGTCAATGGAGTCTTTTCTTTGACTTATTTGATTCTGATTGTATTGAGCCTTGGGAGCCATGGTTCTAAAGTGCTCTCCAAACACTGGGAATTATCCTGCTTATAATAATTATAGTAGTCTCCCTGGTACACTGTATTCTCTTAAAAGCTTCAAATGCATGTTTGCAGCCCCTAACCACCAAACAAATGATCTTCCTAAGACTAGAATATCAGAAAAGGAACAAAGAGAATGACCAAAGAATGTGAACATGGTGTTGTGACCTGTGAATGCCGCAAAGAGAGTCATCAAAAAGACATTATGTCCTGTGAATATCACACAGATTAAGGAAAAAACTGCAAGAACTCCAGGGAGGTAGCTTGGAGTAGTAAAATGCCTTAAATTTTGATCACATCTCTCAGGCTAAAAATCTAATCAAAAGAGAGAATTGTTAAAAACATGACAACAGGCCCGGAGTGGAATTGCTTATGCTAAGCCCCATGTCACCCAACTAAGACACAACTTATAGTTTCAGCTCACCCAGAAATGAAATCTTAAACCGGCTGATCAGTGGGTACTAGTGACGTCATCTACCTGATAGACCTCTGCCATCCCTGAAAGTAAAGGCTGCAATAACCAACCTACTTTTCTTCACCCATTATTACTTTCTTATTCCTACTCCCTTCTGCCCATAAGAGTCTTTTAGTATAGTTCCTTCTATCTTCTAGATTGGATGTTGTCCAATTCTAATTGATTTTTGCTCAAATAAACCCTTAACAACTTCAATATGCCACAAGTTTATCTTTCAGCAATGTGCAATAACATTTAAAAGCACCCAGAAAAGTCAATGGATTACAAAATTCTTGCCTGTGCATTGAAGTATCTTTATCAGAGATAAAATTACCTTTTCCTCCAAAATTGCCACAGGCTTTAAAACCAGTGGGTCTGGAATCTCTATTTGGAGATTTTAGTGATCCAAATATCATACCAAGGCATAAGTAATGAATCATCGTGTTTTCCTAGACCTAGGTTTTGATCAGGCAGAAGGTACAGAAAGAACACACGGTCTCTAAAATCGGGGATGTGGGAGGAGCAGGTAACAGTCTGGATCACAGAGCGGGTACGATGCGGAAAGGAGAGTCAAGAGGGTGGGAGCTGGCTGGCTTTGAGAATGGACTTCTCTTGATGGACAGAAAAAGTTAATTCTTAATAATAATCACAGTGACAACAACAACATAATAGATGTTTCCTCAATTACACAACCAAGTATTTCATCTATCAACCAGTCTTATGTACCTCCAACACCAGCATACCACTACAATTATATCAGCAGTACCACTTTTAAATTTTAAAAGGTGAGAAAATAAATCTATCAAAAGGTTTCATTAGTTTGGACATCAATATGTTGGAATGTGTGGTGACTTGAATCATGGTGAGGCTGATGCTCCCCTTTGCTTGGCAAACTGCCTCTTCATTGATAATGCAAATTGTCACTGCAAACAGCATCTCTGGGGGGGCGTTTAAAGTGCTTAAGGGAACACACTGTGCACTTCAGAAGCGTTCCTTTTATATGCAATTAGTCTGTTCATGACACATCATTCTTATCTACTCATTAAAATAAGTCCCTGGCTTAGCTGGAAGCATTTTATGGATTTATAGACTCACAGAAGCTCAGAACTGGCTGGCACCCAAAGGTCATCCAGTTCACCACCGGCTGGTGGTCACTCCTCTCTCCGACATCCATGTTTGGGCCACCATTGTTTCTGCTCTTGTCCAGCAAGTGGTCACTCTTGATGTCCTCTGGCAGCCCTGGGAAAGATCATGGATTCTAGAGTTGGGAGGATCTGCATCAAATCCTAACTTTAACCTTTACTAGTTACTTGAGCCTCAGTTTCCTCAAAAAAGACTTTGCACTTTGGCTGGCATATAGCATGGTCTCCCAATACAGACAGAAAGTAGGTTAGTATTTGCCTGCGGGTCAGAAAGGGAAGGACTACAAAAGGGTGAGGGTTTTCTTTTAGGGGTGATGGAAATGGTCTAGGACTGGATTGTGATGTTCCCACCACCCTGTAAATGGACTAAAAGTCACTGAATTATAGGTTCAAAACAAGTGAATTTTATAATATGTAAACTATGCCTCAATAAAGCTGTTTTTTTTTTAAAAGAAAGATGATACAAAAATACATAGGGACTTTATTTTTTTTTTTAATTACAAAAAGAGCCCAAGGTGCTAACCTAATTGCGATGGGTGGGGGGGGGGGATGGGGAAAGTATATGTGGCTAAGAAGCAAAAAATGTTTTAGAAAAGATTCTGCTTTGTACTCTCAAGAAAATTAAAGAAAAATTGTCTTGATGAAAGATAAAAAGTAGATCATAAGGCAGAGGGAAGAAAATATATAGTTCCATAGCCCCTTAAAAGAAATCCATGAGATCAATGTGTTTAAGAATTCAGAATATTTTGAATGTTAGAAAGGTAATATGGGGCATTTTCCATAAATTACATAACACCCCCAACAGGATATGTGGCAGCATCTCCTAATTAAACACATTAATATTTCTTTAATGAAATGTATGAATATTCATACTAAGTAAGATAAATACAAGATTATAAATAGACTCATGTCAGTTCAGGCTCCGTTTTGCCACCAGGGAGTTTGTTACAAACTTGAGAAAAATCTTGGTTGTCAGACTTGAATTTTTAGGGACAGAGATTTGATGTTGTGGTGATTGTGCCATCATGTTATCATGACCTTGGCTTTGACGTTATAGATGCTTTAGTGATTGTAACTTCTGTCTCCTTTCTTTCCTCACTATCTTATTCCTCGGGACTGTAAGGTCTCTCCCAAGGGAGATCCTCAAGTTTTGGACCAAAATTGGGGATAGACTGAGCTCAGAGAAGAGTGAGTGGCAAGAGAAGGAAAAATCAAAATATTTTAACTCAGGATAATAGGTAGGAAGTATATGGTTAAAAACTAGCACAAAAGCACAGGGAGTAGAAAAATGAGTATTTCAGGTCATTAGTAAGTTCTGTGTCATTTAGCTTATTTTGGAATTAGCCTACAGAAGTTTATAAAGTCTTGGAAATGATTTACCACCTGCTCTTCTCTAATCTTTGAGGCACTATGTGAGTGACCCTATCTTTCTAACTCCTCAATGGGATCCTGGCTCAGCAGGAGTCCAAGGTGCTATGGTGCCATGGCTGAGTGAGCCACACTTTTACCTCAGTCTGGTGACAGTGATGTGACAGCCACACTTTTACCTCAGTCTGGTGACAATGATGTGACAGCCCACCATGGCTGGGCAGACCACAGCCTAGGTCCCTGAGCTTCAGAGCAACTCTTTCACTCAACTCCAAACTTCATATGGGCAGGAACCCTGTGAATCAATGCTGTATTTTCAGGACCTACCAAGCTGCTCAATAAATACGTATCAATTAACTGGACGGATGAAAGAACAAATAAGTTGGGTGCCAAATAAAAGTAGTTGGACAGTTCACTGTTTTGGAAAGACTACCAAACCTTGCTCTACAGTCAAAAATGATTTCATAGGGGGGGGGGGCGGTGCCTGAGTGGCTCAGTCGGTTAAAGGTCTGACTATTGGTTTCGGTTTGGGTCCTGATCTCACAGTTCGTGAATTCAAGCTCTGCAACGGGCTCCACCCTGACAGTGTGAAGTCAGCTTGGGATTCTCTGTCTCCCTCTCTTTCTCTGCCCCTTCCCTGCTTCCCACACCCCCGCTCAATAAACAAACAAACATTTCGAAAAATTATTTCATGGGAAGGAGGCTTTTCTTTGCGTTCTCCTCATGCTACCCCAAATGATACGTGTTCTTCTAAGTACCCCGCTTCTCCTCGTGGGTATCCAACATTAGGAGATAGGGCAGGTGAGCCGATTCTATATAGCTTCTTAATATGTGACTCTTACCCAAGGAATCATTAACCACTGGCAAGACAAGAACAGAGCAGGCCTTTTTATCTTCAAGGTGATACTACATTAAACGAGTCCACCAACTAATAGGGCAAAGCAGCTCCCACTTTTCTAGCAGAGAGCAACTTCGGGACTGGGGTGGGGGGCAGAGAAGTGACCTGTGTTGATGCCGAATTTCCACTACAAGCAAACACTTCGTGCTTAGATTGGGTACTTATCTGGGTCTTCCTGGGAGACAATGAAGGGATGTTGGAGAGGCTGGGAAGGCCTTCCTAACCAATGTGTGGCCACCACTTTAGAGACACACAGTCTACTGCATCTGCATGCCAAAGAGATTTAGAGAAATCATTCTAAGTATCTGCCTTTTCCTTGGGGCTTTGTTTACCTTATTACCATATCTCCCCCATTCCCACACATAGCAATGTCATCACAGAGAAAATCACAAAATCCCAGACTCTCAGTTTTAGGTGAAGACACCACCCATGTGGTTTCTATACACCTTCTGATGGAACCTCCAGCTGCAGGGAACACGAAAGCCAATACTTAAGGACTTCCTGATATAAGTGGCATTTTCTGCATATATATACACTGTTCATATTTGTATCCGTATAATGACTTACCTCAGTTTCCCCCTCCTTTCTACAGATGAAGAAACAAGTCAGACACTGCGTGTGACTTTCATACGGCCCACAGCTAACAAGAGAGTGAGATACAAACTTCCAAGTCAGGGGTGCCTGGGTGGCTCAGTCTGTTAAACGTCCGACTTCAGCTCAGGTCATGATCTCACGGTTCCTGAGCTGCATGTCAGGCTCTGTGCTGACAGCTCAGAGCCTGGAGCTGCTCTGGATTCTGTGTCACCCTCTCTCTCTGCCCTTCCCCCACTCACGCTCTGTCTCTTGCTCTCAAGAATAAGTAAACATTAAAAAAAAAAAGAAAGGAAGGAAGAAAACGAACTCCCAAGTCAGTGTGCTTCTGACTGTCTGTGGCACCCGCTGCTCGCCAAGGGGCTGAGTCTAATGGCTCCTGAGTATGGGGTAGAAATTGCTACACTAACACCTTTCACCTGTGGCCATTGTCCGCCCGAGGAGGCCTTGGAGCTCAGGTGTAACAGCTCTTGCTCAGGCCAGGCCCTTTTAAGTGTGAAGACAGAGCTCAGGTCCACCCTCCTTTTTTGCCAAATGTCTTCAGCTGTTATCCCAGAGCCAGGTGTTCCCCCTTAGAGAGCACATCCCCTGCAGGATGAGGAGAGTGCAGGGAGGTGAAAGGAGGGCACCAGGAGCAGCTGCAGTTGATTATTCGGTGACCAGAAAAGCACAGGGAGAAATGGCTTTGTCTTTGGAGACCTCTGAGTCTGAAGCCCACGTCAAGAAAGCTGCTCATCTCTGTTCCTCTGTTATCTTAGTGGGAGAAAGGCAGACAGGGGCACGCAGGATGGACTGGGGATGCCCGTACACCACCAGCGTCTATCTTTTTAGCCTCTGGGTTTTTTAAGCTTTTCTGTATCGTTCTTCCTTCCTCCTTCCCTTCCTTTTTCTTCTCACAGCATCACATTACAATAGAAATCCCAGTGAACTGAGAATCTAAAAGTCAGGGTCAGAATCTGGCCTTGAGACTCACCACTGGGGTGCCCTCTGGCAAGTCATGGCAGCTTCTTGGGCCTCATGTGGTGCCTCCCTTCTGTATGGAGGATCAGAATGACTCACACTTAGTGGGGATGGTTACACCACAGGAGGAAGCACTGCAGAACCCTAGAAGCTATACACCACGAGGGCCGTTTGCTGCGTGACGGAGGGGAGTGGGAATGCCCAACCACAGCACTGAGCGTGGCCCTGGGTTTGTCTCAGAGGTCCGCATGCGTTATCGAGGATCATCTCAAAGGGATGTGGCCTGGAAATTTCAGTTACCAGTTAGTAATAACAGGAGGAAGGACAGGGCCTGAGGGCATTGTTTCAGGCAGTCATATATAAAGACCCCATTTATCTGGCTGTGGTTTCAACAGAGGCACATTAGGTAAGTTATTAAATGAAATAAACATCGCGGATGAGACATCCATTCAGTAAGTTTTCATGCAGCCAAGGAAAATGACATCGAATAATATTTAATGATATGGTCACAGTATTTTTAAGTGAAGTAACCTGGCTGCAAAACAGAATATACACTATGATCCTTCCATAAACAATACATGTTTACAAAGGGGAGAACATACCCCAACGTGTTTGCTTTTGTTATCTCTAGTTGGTAGAACCATGGGGGAATTTTATTATTTCTCTTTGTTTACTGATACTTCAATTATCTACAATAGAGATGCATTGCCTTTGCAATAAAAGAATTTTTAATAAAAAACAAACTCAAAAAACAAAAAACAAAAACCAGACTCAAACAAGTCCACACTGACCTGTTCATTCACTTCTCATGTCCTGACTATAGTGCTTGGCCCAATGAATTCTCCAGCAGCTGTGTAGATTTATTTCTTTTTTTTTTTCCTTTTTTTTTTTTTTTTACAAATAGTTTATTGTCAAATTAGTTTCCACATAACACCCAGTGCTCATCCCCACAAGTGCCCTCCTCCATGCCCATCCCCCTTTCCCCCCCACATCCATCAGGCCTCAGTTTTTGTCAGCATTCAAGAGTCTCTCATGGTTTGCCTCTCTCCCTTTCCCCCAACTAAACTGCATCCTTATCCCTGAATTCTAAGAGACTCAGCCCTATCTCAGCATTGGCTGAGAAGTAAATCACTCCTCGGGCTACCCTGGAAATCACTGTCTGTAGACCGTTTGCATATAGGTGAATCAACGAATCTACACCAGGCTGGTTTTGAATGGTAGGAATGCTCAGCTGTTTATAATGCATATACAGGTATACTTCCATGAGATCAAAGGCAATTAGTACTTATTCTTGAGAATGGATGTATTGTGCATGCATGTATACTTATACCTGGCAAATTATGAATTTATAGTGGCTTTAACATATATTGTAACATATATGTCACAGAGAGAGATGAGAGTATGGCTTAGTAGAAGACCAGGGCACTGAGAATGAAATATTTGTTCTGGTGATCTTCTGCAACTTGTTCGAGACAATTTGCTGCATTTGCCTCAGTTTACTCATTTGTGTGGGACCCACAGCTTGGTTTGGTGGTGCCAGCACAGACCTTTAAATAGACAAAGAGGAGTCTAAATCCCAGGGATGTGCTTTGATGCTTGTGTTACCTCAGTCAAGTTATGTAACTTTGGGAGTCTCAGTTTTTCTCTCTGCCCAATGGGCAATAGTGCCTTGCTTGTGGGATGTTATGCCTGGCACACAGGAACTCTTCTGCAAATGACAGAGAGAATGACCTGGCAATTGTACCTTCCACTTGAAGGGAAGAGAGTTGGGTTCTTTTTTATTTCACCACTGAAGTTCTGCAGCTTGCCACACACACACAATGTTGAGTATCAGCAACAAGGCACAGTGCTCACCTGAGATGCACCTGCCACAAAAGGGTCTCATGGCTTCAGCAGCATCAAGTAACAACCGGCTCCAAAGATGTGCTTTATCTTGATAATAAAGCTTCCTCTTTCCAGCAGTGGAACTTTTATATGTTGGCTATGTTGGCAATGTTAAATAAATATCTTTCTAAAACATATTTTACAATAATTATCCATTATCCTGGCTTCTTAAACCAAATATACTGACCTGCGTGTAAACTTTCACTGATGTCTCAGGTCCCCATTATGAGGCTGTGGGATGATAGCTCTCTTCGTGCATTACTATGTGTGTGTATCCTCTCCCTTCCTTGGTTCTAGTTCTTGTTTCTTTTGCTGCTATTGTACTTGTGGTGAAAAGTAATCCTTAGCACTTTCCAGCTGCAAAAAAAAAAAACAAAAAAACCCCCCAAAAAACCAGGGCTATACGATTATCCAGGGCAAACTCCCTCTTGGAGAAATAAGAAGCATATTTGGAGAGGTGAAGAGAAACAGTGGAGATAAGTTTTCTTCAAGGTGTTTAATCGACTATGGATTGGTGAGCTAAGTAAAAGAGCTTAATAGGACTTGCATGGCAAATAAAAATCAATAAGGATAAAATAAAAGTCTGCTCAAAGAAAGAAAGTATATGGCTTGAGTCCAGCCACTGTGTGGTACTTCCTTTCCAGAGACCCTCAGAAATCTTTTCTACACAGCCCCAGGATCAAGAGGGCTGAGGGAGCTGGGAAACTGACCTCCAGATAAGAGAGCTGCCTATATGAACACACTCACTCCCCATATGTGCATACACAGATACACACCCATACACAAACGGAGGAGGAGATTGGGTCCCTATACAGGCTAGCTCAAAGAAATAAGCTCCATTTAACCCCTGTTGGCTTAAACAGGTATTTTTTTAAACGATGAACTTTGAGATAACCTGGAGGAGATCTGTGCTCTGAATCTGTTAAAGGGCTTGAGAAATCTACACCAGAGGGAGTCAAATCCTTATTCTCATTTCCTGCCTATTCCCGCAGCCACTGCCTCACATACCCATTGAAGAAGCATGCCTTTTCTCTCCAATACCACAGAACACCTGCTAGAGAAGGAACAAATACAAAAACTTTAACAGCATCTCAAGAGTGTTCCCCCTTTGCTCCTCACCAACTAGTGACAATCAATGTAAAAGTAATCCTAGTTTTTATTTGAAGCTATCTTGGCTTTAAAAGAACCTTCCAAAAAATGATTGATGCGATGAATTAAACCCGTAGGTAACCCCTGAAATCTGCTTTGAATAGCAACAAATTCCTAACAATATCTTCAACGCCTGCAGCAACGAAATCTAATCTCTGAACTCCTAAAGGTCAAGATTTGCTGTCTGGTAGCACGGCTCAAGAGTAAATGCTCCCTAATGCTGCGCTAGGCGATTGCTTTGCACTCCAGACAATGTCAATTTTGTCCAAGTAGCTGCAGATGTGTCTAGCATTAAGTCAGAATGGTGTCAAGGGCCCTTCTTGAACACCGGCTGCTTCTCAGAGAAACTGGTCCTAAAGCCCTAGTCTATTACAGTCCATGCCCAAAAGGCAGACATTTAAGGCTTAAAGGAGGATGGAGAATAAAGCTGCATTAGATTTTTTAATGTTTCTGAGTCAGGAGACGCAGGGGAAGAAATTCTCTGGTGATCCAAATGTCCTTCCCTCTCCCCTCGCACCAACATTCTTTTGGATTTCCTGATTAAGGTGCTGCCACAATATCTGTGAAGTCCTACCCTTAAGCTGCTTTCCTGATAAACCATTCATCACTGCTCTGGCCTGTTCTAGCTATGGAAAAGCTATAATAGACTAATGAATTCATTAAATTAAGAAGTGTATATGTTACAGGAAGTAATGTACCACGGGAAGGCATGTGGTGGGGGCAGGGGAGTAGAGATGGAACCATCTTCTGAACAGAGTACTCAGTATAATGAAGTCTGCAAATGTATCAGCTCCCCCATCTGCAGCCCTGCAAAGAAGACACGCTCCCCTAACACAATACACCTCTTTAGTTTAAATGTTGTTGTTGTTTTAAAAAGCAGGAAAACACTGTAACTGATTTGAAAGCATACTTGACCTAGCTCCTGGTGAAGATAGTTTGGTTTTTAAACTGGTAGGGCTTTTTTGCTTTTTAAAATTGGTAGGGCTAATGTGTAAGCCAAGTAACAGTTCTCATAATTAACTGATAAAACTGTATTCATCTGTCACCATCAGTATATCTGCTACTCTGGAATAATCTACTGTTGATACTTTTCCTTCTGTGTTTTTTTCACCCTTTGTTAGCCTCAAAATAAGCAGATGGCTACCTGAGGCAGGCTGAGTTCCCATTGGTATGAGTTCCTATTGGTATGCCTTGCCAGTCTATGGAGGAAACAGGTCATTCCTCGTGTCCAACAAGACTCTTCTTTTAGGCAGAACCATCTCACATTTCACTTGGCAGCATCCATGGCCCAGGATGACGGAACATGTCACATAATTTTCCAAACTCTACTAAGTCTCTCCTTAACAAAAGGTAAATAATGAGTGGCAGAGGTTACTACCAATTCATTCTGAATTGACTTTGTCCAAAACCCCCATGGCACTCCAAAGATGAAATGTCATTTAGGGGCGTCTGGGTGGCTCGGTCGGTTAAGCGTCTTGACTCTGGAATTCAGCTCAGGTCATGATCTCACGGTTTGTGAGATTAAGCCCTATGTTGGGCTCTGTGCTGATGATATGAAGCCTGCTTAGGATTCTCTCTCCTTCTCTCTCTGCCCCTCCCTTGTGTGTGCATGATCTCTCAAAATAAATAAACATTAAAAAAAAAAAAAAGAAATGTCACTTGTTTTGTGAAATCAATAAAGAGCCAAGCCTAATTTCTCTGCATCAGGAAACATGCTGTTATTGATTTTCTTCTTCACTTCAGTCTTGACTGGATCATGCTTTTGACCCTTCTTTTCTGCTGGTAACTTGCACTGGATGCCAAGTACCACCTGGAAGGAATGCTAGCGGAATCCAGGGGTATAAACTACAGATTCACGTAGGCAACATAAATGAGTGAAGGGAGCAGATATAATACAACAGTGAGTGGTAGGACCTGTGGCTACTTTTCCAGCTTGAGCCAGGTGGTGGCATGTAGAAATGCTTCCTTGCATTGCTGGATTGTCTGATTGGTTTCTTTTTAGGAGAAGAGAAATACAGATTTTGCTGTAGGTGAAATCTCCATATTGTTAAATATTGGCTAATATAGGCACACAAAATTCTGCCTATCAGATCTAGCCCTTGGGATGTCATTTGTGATTTCTGCTTTAAACCCATTTACAGTTCAGCTCAAATGGGAAGCCATCTGTCTAATCAGAAGAGTTGGTAGGGAGATCAAGAGGGGTGGAGAGGCAGCATGACATCTGCCTATAATTGGACCAGCTGGGGGAGAATTCCATCTACATGTCCACACAGGCAGACTGAGCAAATTCCAGGATTCTACATATGGAAATGGGTTCAAAGTCCTCTTACTCTAAAAGTGGGAATATGGGGGTAATTAGTGCCCAGAGAGGTCAAAACTAAAAGACATTGTTAGAGGTTAAGAAAGGTGAATTGTGAGTACAGATAGCCCAAGGTCTAAACTGACGATGCTCTTATGGACTGAACGCTGTGTCCTCTCAGAATTCATGTGTTGAAGCCCTAATCCCCAATGTGATGGCATTTGAAGGTATGGCTTTTGAGACTTAATTGGGTTTGGATGAGTTCATGGGGTTGGAGTCCCCCTGGGATTGGCTGGTGGGGGTGTAGCCAATGTGCTCACTCACCCTCCCTCTCCCAGTGTCCCCCTCTCTCTGTCTCTCTGCCCTGTGAGGATTCAACAAGAAAGAAAACACCTATAAACCAGGAAAAGGGCCCTGACCATGCTGGCACCCTAATCTCAAACCTCTAGCCTCCGGAACTATGAGGAATAAATGTTTATTGTTTAAGCCATCCATTCTATGATACTCTGTTAAAGCGGCCCAAAATGATTAAGACACAGAATTTATCACACCTACCAGTTCCAAGTGACTGGGCTGATGGGCCGCTGGCGTGGTTCGGAAGCGCAGAGGAAATAGTGCTAAGGATAGTGTACCGTGAGTACAGTGATTTTGCTATTCCTGGTCTAAAAGAGCCTAAGATTTGGGGGATTACCAATTAGTTCTTACTTGGGTGGACAGTTCTACAGCATAACCATGGGCCCTCAGAATTATCTTGCTTTGCACCTTTAAGTCATGTTTATAGAGATTCTATAGAATACATCAGAATTTGGATTTACATCATGAATTTTGAAACAATAGTGAACATTCATCACACTGGCAAGAACAGTTTAAAATTTAGATTTTAAATTGATTCAACATCTGTGATTATAAAGCAAAACATTGAGTGATAACATGTATAAAGGTATATCTGCCCCTTACCTGGTCCCTTAATATTTAAATATTAGAATTATGTGAGTTTTTTATTCACTCTTTGGAAGCCAACTGAAGTGGACACAGTAGTGCACTCCTCGCATTCCCCTCCAGGACCAGCTGCTGGGAGTGTTGGCTACTGATGGCTCACAGCTGAGTCCTCTCCAGGATCTGCCTTCAGCCACAGAGCCACTCCTGGGGGCAGCCTCCATTCAATGGCTCATCGAAGGAGGATAAAACGTCTTGACCTCTCTTGCTTCAATCGGAGCAACTCAGAAGGGCCATCCTAGTTCCAGAGCTCCCGTAAGATCACCTGAAGCCTCTGCTGCAACTACCTCACAGTTCAATACTTCCCCTGCCCAATCCTACCTCCTTCACTCTCCATTCTGCAAATAAATCTCAGAATCTGTTTCCTGGAAACTGACATACAACATGGATCAAGCTGAAATATCTATAAAATAATAAAATATCGAAGATGCTGTATGCCAGGCAAATTTTAAATGACTTTCCTATTGATGGGATAAAACTAGCAATTTAGGGAAGAAAGTTATTTGTCAACAATGTCGCCTTTACCTATGTGTAAGAAATACATGTTTCAGTTTATCCAGGGTGCTTCTTTATTCACCTCGGGGACTTCTCCCCACATCATGAGATCTGAGGAGCAGGTGCCAACTGTGGTACTCAAGTCCCTAGAGACAGGAGTAAACAAGTGACCCTGGTTTGACCTATCTACAGTGATTAGTCCAAGAGAAGGGCATGTGACAAAGGCAGAGCCAAGCACAGCCATTCTATGAGGTTTAATGGTACAGACCGAAAAAGACAGGCTCTTTCTTCTATCATAAGCTATGATGCTGTGAGCCTGGAGCTGCTAGTGGCCATGCACTTCACTCCCATCTACAACAGAAGAGAATACAGCCACCATAGAGAGAAACAGAGCCAAGAGGTGAAGAGATAAAGACAAAATTGTCTATGCCCTTGGATCCAACTGTGCCTGATGTCAGAACCCTGTACAGGCCAGTTACATGAGCCAAAATTATTCCCCTTCATTTTGCTTTAGCTGTGTAGAGTTTGGGATGCCCATCACTTGCTGCTGAAGGAGTCCTGACTAATTCGTTGCATTAATCATCCAGAGGCAGATTGAAACAAAACCAAATGACAGTTAGCATTGTTATAACAGCAAAGTAGAGGTCTCTAGCATCAGAGGCCAAGAGCCCTACCAAATCTGAGCCAAGAATGCAGTCATGAAAAGGAGAGGATGCGTTCTGGGGGGAGCTCTTGGGGAAAAGCTCAAACCTAGAAGCACTATTAACATAGGCAGAAATAAAATGGGGTTTGCAGTATAAAAAAGTCACTGATGACCCATGAAATAAAACAAATGGGACAATTGAAACTCCAGCTGGTATTCTTGGAGTGGAGGAAACAGTATTGAGTTTAGGTCAGGAGGCATGGAGGAGGGAGACCTGACTTGGGGGCTCAGGCTGAGAAGGCTGGTGGCAGCGGAGGGTACTCAGGTCCAGGCAGGCAGTGTGGAGGAAGGGGCTGTCAGACTCACGTTAGTGGAGGGGCCTTCCATGTTAAAAAGGAAGCAGGTGACGAGGGAGAGGCCCACTGGTTTACCCACATCCTGCAATTCATATCGGGCAGATTAGCTGTGAAGCTAACAAAAATTAAGCTTCAGCGCCTCCTCACTTGCAAAAGTCCTTTAAAGATCTCATGAGAGGCTCTTGTAATTTGCTTACATGGTCATATGTGTTTGTAAAATTTGCAAAAGTAATCCATGCTAGCCACAGTTAGGTAACAAGAGGTTTAAGACTCTGTCTCCTACCTGATTTCCACTTTTTCACACTGACCCTTGTGTTCTGTGGTGTTAAAGTGGTCATGAGCATCCTGGGGATCCAGCTAAGGGGAAGCGGAGTGGGGGATCCATTTTGACTGTAGTTAGTAGATTATATTTATGTTGTTCAAGGTCTCTTCCATGCACAGTTATGCCAGGATCGCTTACCATCCTGGGATAGGAATATCTTCCAGGGAAACTCCAATCACTTGCTTTGCTGGCTCATAAAGTGCAGGGCAAGGGGTACAAAGTCATGAGAATGTGTCCTTTGCCACCTGACACCAGACATGTGTGGGTACGGGAGAAGAAATGCATTCTGAAATATACAGAGCCAGCAAGTAGTTCCATGGAATATCCTTCCGCTCGTCAGATATGGACAATTTTAAGAGGATCCAGTTCCCCTCATCACCTAGTCAGAACAGAATTTGCATCTCCTGTAAACAATAAACTCAGCAATGCAGGGTACACAATGACTACATATTTTCCAGAATTCTGGTAAGAACTGCTTGATTTAGAATATACAAGAATCCTTGTGTTTACAGGCACAAACCTTTAGCAGCCATCCAAATAGCTGGGACTTTTATGTGACAAACTATATGCTCTTTGCATTTTCACAAAAATATTGAATCAAGTCACACATTTGATGTATCTATGAAACACGACATGAATGAGGATACCACAAAATTCACATACTATATGCCCATAGAGGGCTTAAAGCAACAAAACGGTTAACGCAGGATATTATTTCAAAGAATATTTAAGTCTACTCCTTGCACAAGAAAATTGGAAATGTTCTTAAGTCTTACATGTCTTCAGTGAAAGAAACAGAGTGAAGTTATCTCCAAATTTAAATCTGGGAATCCTAAAAACAGATGTCAATATCAATAATAACTTGTGAAGCTGGACAAAAAGGTCCTCAAAATGGTAAGTGAAAAATTTTTGCTCGCTCTATTAAAGTAAATTATCTTTGAGGAAATTATTTTTCTCTATAGGAAACTGCAAAATGGTCATTTGAGAACATAAAATGTTTGCAGTAGAAAATATTGGGGAGAAAGTATTACAGGAATATGCCAAGCAGATAAATGCGTCTAATTAACGTTATTTTTCTGGATTTGTGATGCTGGTGGTATTTAAATTTTTATCATTTGTTTTCATTTTTCTTATCATTCTAAACAAATACACCCAGTCATACCTAATTTTGTATCTGTAATTTTGTATTTTGGGGGGGCCTTATGCTCCCATCATGCCCCACAAAACCTGTTCCTGGGGTTGGATTTCCTCCACTGGACAAGAGCCAAAGATTAGAGGGGATGACACCTTGAATCAGCCCTCCCATTCCCACCCAATAAGCATGGCAAAGGTCTACATTTTTGTTATCTGCATTCATAGCCAGTTGAGTAGACTTCGAGACTTATTCCTTCCCACATCTTCCTACCTGCTTTCTGAAATTCATCTGGTGCCTCGGCTTAAGTAATCCTATTTTTTTTACAATTCGGTTTAAAATGCAAATGTTTGCTTTAATGAAATCCTCAGTGTCAACGAGTTTCATTTCTTGCTGTTGGTAAAGTGTGGGGGGTGGACAAGAGGATCTGAGGAAGGAGGGGGATGCAGAAGAGAGAGAGCAGGGAGGAAGATGGAGAGTGAGGACCACCCCACCTGGGGGAGATGGAAGGATACAGACAAGAAAAGCCTGGAAACCACTTTCGTCCCCTTACCTTCAGTGCAGCGGTAGCAAATGGGAGCTGTGCACCCGGGGTTGCTGGCAAGCGGATTGCCGGCACGGTAACAAGGCAGCATGATTTATGAAGTGTTTCTGAGCCCAGCCCCACATCCTCTAAAGAAGGTTCACTCCCCGGGGATTCGTTAATCAAGGAACACTGTACAAACACCACTTCCTGTGGGATGTTAATAGTGTCTAGAGCAAGAGAGAGAGGGCAGAGAATCATTGTTTAGGGGAGAGGGAGATGAGTTCACAGCTGAAAAATAAAACTTGTCTTGTTGTAGAAAAGGCCCTTTTACTAACCAGTGAATAATAAGCAAGTTTCTTATGTAAGCATTTTGAATGTGAGAAGTAGATTCTGTACTTAACTAAAAAGCAAATACTTTCTTCCAGCTCCTAAGCTTCTTGTGGTTAGGATGTTCTTAGAAACATGAAGCAGGCTGTTCTACTGCGTTCCAGCCAGAGAGAGGGACTTCAGCTGTTTATTTACATGAGTTGTTTGTGTATGTGGGCTGTTAGGTATAAAGGAGGAAGATGTGGCTTTTAGGGAGATGACATCCCACCTGTCCACCCTCCCCTGGACCGGTCTGCAGCCCCAGAGGAGAGGGTGGGGGCCAGAAGTGAAAGGAGCTATTTCTAAGAAAGGTGGTGTGAGGCTCTGAGCATAGCAGTGCTATGGGGGGCAGAGAGCGGAGAAGAGGAGAAAGATCCCTGGCTCAGGAGCATCAGCACCCAAACACAGACACTGGCATTTTCCTAGGGCACTGTCAGCAGAATGGCACTGAGAAGTAGTTGTACAAGAAGGAGACTGACAAGGAAGACTGAGAGCAGAGAAACAGGATGGGAGGGAAGGATGTCATGACTGAAGCTGGTAGGTAGACAGACGCATGAGCCAGATGCCAAGCTGGCCTAGTCATCTCTTTGGCATTATTCCCCTTGAGCTACGTCCTAACCAGATCTTACAATCCACAGGACCAGGAAAAATGAGATCCCCAAGGGAAAGGAAGACAAGAGGCAATGTTTCTCCAATGCCTAGAGTAACTGCCTATGGAGCCAGCTCCGAGGAGAGGACTCGCTCCTGCACAGAGGGCAGCCCGGAGCCATCTCATCACACTAGTTACAGGGTAGGGAACAATCCAGTAGGAAGAGACAATGGAGTCTGGACTCTCAGAGCCTAAACACAGAGAATCTAGAGATAAATTCTAAGAGGGAGAATCTAGGAATCTATACTGAAAAAGCCAGCCTCAGTATTTCTGACTTAATCCTCAACCTTAATGGGAAGTGGAGAGAGGGGAGAAGAATTTCTTGAGCCCTTGTATCGCAGATGCTAACCAGAACCATAGAACTCATTCTCTAGGACTGAGATTTCCAAATGGGTCTACCCACTAGGTAGGGCTAGGTAGAACACTGGGGCTGGACAAAGGAAAAATCTCTTCCTTCTGTCCTTCAGTCTCCATCCCCTTGGAACATTGTCGTATCAGTCAGAGCTCTGACGGTTGCAAATGGCAAAAGTTCACTGAAACTGACATTAGCCACAAAATTTGGGGAGGAGGAGAGAAGAGATTATTTGTGCATATCATTGAGATGTCTTTACTCATCCTGAGGCTTGGCTAAATAAAGGGTCTCAAATGATCTGGTTAGAACACCGTCTTTAACTCTTGGTGGCTCTCTTCTGTTGGGCCAATAGGGTGACAAAAATGGCCCCAGCAGCTCCATATTTATAAAAACCTTAGAGTCTGCAATCTCAGAAAGACAAGAACTCTTTTCCCCCCCAAAATGTTAGCAAAACTAGCAAGCAGTCTCTCAGTGATCAGGCTTCGGCCATGCGGCCATTCTTGAACCAATCACCATATCCTGGTAGTCAGGGATTGGTCAGCTGGAGGTGGGAACGAGACCAGCTCCACTTGAAGCATATGGACTGAAAGGGGAGGAGCGATGATTCTCCAATGGGAAACTGGGAAGTGGTATCAAGCTATGAGAGAAGAAAAGCTAGGCAAGCAAAACAGATATGCACTATAATTGGTACGCACACATGGGGCTAATTTAAATGAACAGAAAGGGCAGGTTTGGAGGAGATAGGAGTTATCAAAAATACTCACCACAGGTATGTGAAAGAGAGGAGGACATTCCATATCTATTTTGTGGCAGCAAAACAGATCTATTACGAGGGTGCTATGCTCATGCTAGTCTCGGGTCCTTTGTGGCTTTTGCTGGCAAACAAAGCCGCTTTCTTCTTCAACCTCCTCCTTTTCCTCACTGACTGCATGCGTGAGTCATGGACTATCTGTTCTGATCATGACAATAGGGGTGTGTTCTGTGCACTGTCATATTCTAGCCATGACTGTCCTGTCTTCAGCTCCCTGAACTGAGAGGGAGCACTAGACTCTTCCTTGCCCAGGGCTAGCCAACGACCAGAGAAGAGATGGCATGTGGTCCATCTATGGGCTGGCAGGTGACTTCATGAGGTGTCCTGGAGGCAACAGGAACTAACCAATCCTACTGGGAAGCTGGGGAAGTACCTTGTTCCTGTAGCAGCCTTGGTTCTTCATGCTGTCTGTTTCTGGTGCCAGTTCTAGTCTACGTGACTCCTCACACTAACCACCACCCACCCCCTTTTTTCTTAAGAGATTCTTAAGAAGTTTAGTCACTTCAATGTAAACCTTAACATGGAGCAACAATTCACCACATCCTAGGGGCAGCAGCTTTGGTTGTCCCAAGTCCTCTCTGGTGACAGGCTGAATCACAGAGCCGCCCAGAGGGGGATACCACTATAGCAAATTCTTCATGTTGTCTTCAGGCTACAGAGGCTCACAGTGGCAGACAACATGATGCATATACAGCAGCATATCTGGACCCTACCAAATGCAACCGTGGTAGATCAACTCTCTCTAGGTCAGGAAAATGGCCCAAAACACGCAAGAGGGTGGAAGGGAAAGTAGATCAGGACATCCAATAGTACACAGTCCCTATGCCAAGATCGTGGCTTATTAGAAATACTGCAGCCAAGGGGCACCTGGGTGGTTCAGTTGGTTAAGCATCTGACTTTGGCTCAGGCCATGATCTCATGGATTGTGAGTCTGAGCCCCATGTAGGGCTCTGTGCTGACAGCTTCAGATTCTGTGTCTCCCTCTCCCTCTGCCCCTCCCCTGTTCATGCTCTCTCTCTCCTTCAAAAATAATAATAATAAAGAAAATTTTTTGAAAAAAAAAAAAAGAAATACGGCAGCCAAAAGAAGATAGAAAGGTGCTTCAAGTCATCTACCTCTGCCCTGGAAGATAGGTATGCTTCAGGAAAAAGGAAAGGAGAGGGGAGGGGAGGGGAAGGGAAGGGAGGGGAGAGGAGAGGCGAGAAAAACAAGAGAAAGCTATGGATAAGAACCAGTATAATAAATTAGAGAGAAAGACATTGCACCCAGCCATATAATATATGAATTTCCTCAACTTGTCAGCTTGTCAAAAATGGAACCTTGATTCCATTCTGTCAGCATCATACCTTCCCTGCCTAGTTAACATTTATAGGCGCAGGCAGGGAAGAGGTGAGAGCAGTGCACTTGGTAAGTGCTGGGGGAACACTGCTTTAGAAAAGCATGTTAGAACTCCCCTATGACCCAGCAATAGCACTGCCAGGAATTTACCCAAGGGATACAGGAGTGCTGATGCACAGGGGCACAGGTACCCCAATGTTCACAGCAGCACTCTCAACAATAGCCAAAACATGGAAAGAGCCTAAGTGTCCATCAACGGACGAATGGATCAAGAAGATGTGGTTTATCTATACAATGGAATACAACATGGCAATGAGAAAGAATGAAATCTGGCCATGGGTAGCAATGTGGATGGAACTTGAGAGTGTTATGCTGAGCGAAATAAGTCGGGCAGAGAAGGACAGATACCATATGTTTGCATGTAGAGGTGGATTAGGAGGAACTTAGTGGAGGACCATGGGGGAGGAGAAGGGGAAAAATAGTGGGGGAGAGGGAGGGAGGCAAACCATGAGAGACTCTTGAATGCTGAGAACAAACTGAGGGCAGATGGGGACTGGGGGAGGGTAAGGGGGTGATGGGCGCAGAGGAGGGCACTTGTGGGAATGAGCACTGGGTGTTATAAGGAAACCAACTTGCCATAAACTAAGGCAAAAAAGAAAAAAGAAAAAAAAAGTACATTAACCCTTTAGCCTGCCGCAGCTCCTACGGGGGAGATAGAACAGGTGCGCTTAATTGACTCTGAACAAAGTTCTTGGAATTCTCTAGAAAGCTATGCAAGCAGATGTCACCCTCTGGTACTAAGTGTTAAAGAGGTGTCTGTGTAACAAGCCCAGTGAAAGGTGGATGTCAGGTTTGTTTTAATGAAACTAAGCTTCTGCCCTCACGTTACAGACATGTATGTGAGGACACCCTGCACAAGAAAAAAGACAAGGTACTCACTGTAAAAGTTACAATTGGAGTTCTAAGTGTACCACATAACGGCTGAAATGAACCTAAAGGACATCTTGTCAGAACAGTAATTCCATCAAAATTATTCTTCCCCCACCCCCAACCAGTCCTGACACTTTCTGATCTTTAAGGCTAATTCATGTTTCCTTATGGTATTGCGGAAAGACCACTTTGCAAGGAAATGAAAGTTCTGGATTTGAGTTCTGTTTCCATCATCTACAATTTATATCATCCTGGGCATATTGGTTATCTCTTCTGAGACTCTGATTCCTTCACCATCTGGTAGGACAACTTTATGTCATGTCTGCCTCACAGGTTACCATAAAGACCCAGTGTTTTCATTTGCCCTACATTTGCCAGATACCCGCTTTGTACCAGAATGGGTGTCCAGGTGAGAAGGATAAGAAGGAATACTGATTTGAACTAGACTCAGCTCTGAACCTTGAGAAGTCATTGGGCAGCCACCATATAGGAACGTGCTCTATGAAGAGAACAGCACTTCACAAAGGGAAGCCATGGACATTTTCTGTTGCACAACCGTGGTGGTCCTCTAGGTTTATCCTGCTATATAATGTTAGTCTACTTCCTCTGGGTCCCAACTCCTGTCTTATAAATCACTTCTGAGTACGGCTTCTACATGAGCTTCCCTTGCAAGTAGAGAGGTTTCTAGGTTCTCTTCCAGGTTAATCTTTATTGAAGAGGATCCCCAGAAGCAGAAGTTTTTCAACTTAGAGACTCTATTCCTGGGTCCAGGATAGATACTCGAACCAAGATGAGCCAATATACAGACATGGCATCTATCTAGGAATTCAGAACTTAGACACTGAAAGAGGGACAGATAAACAGCCACATGCAGGGGTGGCCCTTGAATAGCAAGCTCCAGAATGGAGATCCATCACTTCAACAGGTGTCCCCAGAGCTGCCTCACTTACTGTCTGGGAGACTTCCCTATACTGTCTGTTTTATTAACATTAGTATGAGTGGGATTTTGCTCCTTAAGAACCAATGATCTGTCTGACATCCTCTCCCAGCCAAGCATGGCCTTTGGGCACTGGCTGCAGGCTGGCCTGCAATGTCCCAGATGTCTGTTAGCCCAACAATGAACTATGTGTCTGTGTATTGCAGCATGTAAAGCTGTAGCCATTTTTTTAAATGGAAAACATGTTGGACCCCTGAGTGGCTCAGTCAGTTAAGTGACTGACTCCGTTTCAGTTCAGGTCATGATTAGGCTTATGGGATTGAGCCTTGCGTCAAGTTTTAAGCTGATAGTGTGGAGCCTGCTAGAGATTCTCTCTGCCTCTCTCTGCCCCTTCCCCACTCTTGCAGCCTCTCTCTCTCAAAATAAATAAATAAATAAATAAATAAATAAATAAGTAAAAAATAAAACAAAATAGAAAATAGAAAACATGTAAAAGAATAAGCTATTATAGAGTTAACCTAGTATAAACACAATCACCTGGTGTAAAGAAGCAGCTGAACCAGTATTAAAATGTTATCATCTGACAAAAACAAGTAACCCAAGTCAACAGTTTTAGAAGGCAGAGCACTGGTCCAGGCCATCAGATTAGCTTTCTGCCTCAGTTTCCCTGCATCAAACTCTACTTTGCCAGCATTACCAAAATTGAGCACTGAACTTCGGCAAGAGCCTTGAGGTTCCACTGGGTCCATGCTCACCCCCATGTGGACACACCTCCCAGCTGCAAGCTGGTGTCTCACCATTTATTCACTCATTCTTTTATTTAACAGGTAATTGCTTATTGGCTACTAAATGGTAGACCCATGCTTGGCCTGAAGAGACGAGGGAGAAAAAACAAAATCTGTACCCTCAAGAACTCTGTGAAAAGCAGAAGAAACCTACCCTTTAATGAGTAATCACAACACTGCATCATGAATGCAGCTTTTAAAATATGCTTGAGATGGAGAGTTAGGAAAAAAAACTTGCTTTTGGAAAGTGAATATGAGTTTGTCAGCCAAAAGGGTGAAGCTAAAGGGGGAGTAAGAAGACCACATGAGGAAGAGGGAATAAAGCATCACTCGGGACCATAATTCCTCAACCTCTGCCCCTGTCGCTCAGGATCACCCACCACCCAGGCTACTCTGGCTGCTATGCTCTGCTTGCCAAAACAGCACCAGAACTGGCGACACCCTCCATTCCTGTACTTACTGTTTTAAATCCTTGCCTAAGAGTCCTTGCTAGTGTGTGGCTTTCTCCAGACCTTGACGGTAATCCTTTGGTTGAGATCCCAACGTGTTCTGCTTCTAAATTCACCGAAGTCATGACCCTAAGGATGCAGTGAACGTTTCCTGCATGGGGGTGTGGACAGGAAGGAAACCAGGCCTGGAGGGTGATGAGATTTCAATGGGTTGCAGAGACAAAATATTCTAGGGGAGCCTACCCTTGTCTCTGTGAGAGAGTGGTATATTCCTCCATGAGCGGGATGAGAACAAACCTAAGAGAGGGATATTTATATTGGAAAAGACACTTATTTCAAACAGAAATTTCGCAGGCAACCTATCACACAAAGGCACCAAGGGCACGGTGTATCCAAACAGTCCTGAGAGTGAGACTTTGTCCCACCAAGGGTCAGAGTTGAGCAACATTCTAAAGCTCCAATTTGTCCTAAGTGAACCAATGTGCAGAACTAACGAGGTCATCAATTTTTCTTCCAGCTAATGAACTCGTCAGGAAGGGTGTGATACGGGAAGATGATGAGATGAGCAACCAAACCTGATTAAATAGTTTCATCTTCATCAAAGAATCAGACACAGAGCTGAAGCCCCATTATTCACTGGAAGGGGATAATTACACAGAGGAGGCTGCCATCAGCACCACCCCTCCCCTCACGGGACTGGCTCTACTCCCCTGGGTACCGGGAGCGTGTCAGACCTGCGAATGGATGCTCATTTAATTCAACAACTATTTATGGGCAACTTGCTTCATGTCAGATGTGGACCATGAACAAAGGATAGAGATCTTGTCCTTGCCTTTAAGTAGTTCATGATCGATCTAGCATGGAACAGCAACTAACTGAAATGTGCTATGAAAGATGCTTTCCCCACACTTTGAACTAAGTGTTGTGTGGAAAGAGGACAGTGGGAGACAGGAGGGGACCAAAGAAGTGGATGGTCATCCTTGAGCTGAGCTTTAAAGGTGAGCAGAATATCATGAGGGAAGAAAAAAGGGAGATGGTAGAACATACCAGGCTGAGGGGAAGGCTTGGGTAAAGATAAGGTGGTATGGTAACATCCACCTTGTCTTGAGAAAGAGCTCTTTCTTACCCCACTTCACAGCCTGCAAAGCCAGCCAAAGCCATTCATATGGGCTTAGAAACAAAAAATCAGTTCTTTTCCAATAATCCAAGTTAGGTCAGTCATTCTGAGACTCTCTGGTGTTGTGATCTTGTTTAACTCAGATTTGTTCATACCAGAGGTGGAGGGTGGTAGAAGACAGAATCAGGGGATGGTGGTTAAAAGGTACAAATTTCGAATTATATGATAAGAAAAGTACTAGGGATATAATGTTCAATTATATGTTGTGATGACTAGAGCTAGCACTGCTGTGTGAGGTACAGGAAAGTTAGTAAGAGTAAATTTTAAGAGTTCTCATCACAAGAAGAGGTTCCCCCTCCCCCTTTTTTTTCTTTTCTTCTTTTTCTCTTTTGTATCTACATGAGATGGATGTTAGTCCAACACATGGCAGTGATAATTTCACAATATACCTTAATCAAACTATCATGCTCCTTAACAACCAGGAAATCAGTCACAAGGGGATACAGGTCTTCAGAGACAGGATTGCTTACTGAGGCCAAGAGTCAGAAAGACACTTGGAGGGACTTACTCTGGGCCTTGGTGAATGGCTGGGGCTTGGGCACATGGAGAAGAGGGAGGAGGAGGGCATTAGAGAAAGTGAGAGAAGAATGTACGGTGAGCCTAAGAAAAAAAAAACAAAACCCATCCTTTTTGTATCAGCTTAGCATTCAGCATGCAGAGCACTCGCGGGGGGCTAATGTAGGTGTAGGGGTAATGTGTGGCCCCTGCTCCAGGATTTACTATTTAGACACTGTAAAACTGAAGGAGTAATCAGGGCAGTATTTCATCCCCCGGATCATCCCATTCTCTGCTTTGACTTAGACAAGGTGAGAGCATTATCTCCAGGTGACCACTGTTATGAGGCACCTTTGCTTCCTGGTGATGTTGGGTACCCAGCCGATTACCCTCTCATTAGCTAGCTAATACCTTGGTAGACATTAAATGGTGACATTCAACAGAGATAGGGCATCTAGCTAGCTCATCAGGGGCTGGCAAGTTGGACAGAGATCCCAAACTTTCCTCTCCACACTCCACACTTTCTAGAATTTCTTCCTATCTTTTCTCCTCCTTCCTTCTTGAATACCTCTTCTTCCATTCTCCTTTTATGACTCACAGGATCTAAAAAGAATAGAGTTACTCGAGGGGCATTTCTCAGGGCAATGCCAGAAAGGATAATAAAATGTCAAATGAAATAATGAGTCCCCTTAGTTCTGAAACACCTCCTCTGAGGAGAAAAAAATGTAATCAAACACTTCAGGAAGCTGAGAACTATCATGTATACAGAAAAACATATCCTCTTACTTTGGGTCTGACACTTTCCCTCCCTCCCTCCCTCCCTTTCTCACTTTATTTAGTAAAAACTGGTGAGTGTGGGTGACACATGGCAGAAGTGTACAGGAGCTGAAGGAAAGAGACTTAGGAGTCTAAGCACAGCTGGGACACAATTCAGGATAGAGGAGCCAGATGTCAGAAAACTTAGAGGTAGACACATCTTACCCATCTTACCTTTTCTGCCTCTGCCAGGCAGGGTCAGTGGTTTGGTCAACATGCTAAATAAATTTCATATGGAGCCTATACAGCCCTGATAAGTTTCTCTGGCTCTTCCTTTTCCTACTAAAATATGGTTGGTTATTCCATAAGGAATCCATTGTGGTTCAAACTTTTGATCAGAATTACTCTAGAATAACATACATTTTTGCAAATGACCTCCTGTGCCTTGAAGAGATCATTTTCTTGATAAGCCCCTTGACTCTCTTTTTGCAAGTCTGGCAGCGTAGTTTATTGGCTTTGTAACATGAAGTTCACGCCGTTAGGGACTGAGCTAAGATCACCAAACTATTTCCCATCCATCCTTAGTCGAGCTTTGAGTCACAAAAGTAGTAGAAGGCTCAGCATGATATCTCCTCCGAAATGAGCAATCCCTTAATTAAACAGAAGTAAATAGAGGTTACAACGTGTTCCTTAATTAAATAGATGTAAATGCCCAATCACTCCGCTTTCCACACACATCAATTTTGCATCATCTCATTTTCCTGTTTGCCCAGTGGAAATGGGAATTCTGAGGCTCTATTTTGGTCAAAATCTCCCAAGTGTGCCTGCCTGGCTGCGTGTTCAATCATGCATATTTACCTACAGGTTTACAGAAATCTGCAGCTAGTGTCTACTCTCCTTTTTTGGGGAGGCTTAGACATTGCTATGAACTTGACATAAATGAACCATCAGAGAAGCAGCCCTGCTTTTGCCCAACAAAACATCTTGACTCCTGCCTTGAAAAAAAACACACCTGAAGACAGAAGGTAAAGGGTGTGGTGTGAGAGGGCCATCTAACACGAATGCTGAGCCCTCTGCGTGGATGACCATGAGTAACAATGCCTCATGCCCGCTGCCTTTCTGTACACCCAGTCTCCAGTTTAGACAAACTCCTCCTGGATTTGTGAAATATAACCCAGAGAAGCTATGACAATTAATTTTATGTGTCCAGTTTGGCTAGGCTATAGTGCCTAATTGGTCAAGTGCTAGTCTAGGTGTTGCTGTGAAGGTATTTTGTAGTCCTCACTAACATTAATAATCATTTGGCTATAAGTCAAAGAAATGATCTTCCATAGTGTGGGTGGGTCTTATCCAATCAAGTGAAGATCTTCAGGGCAAAAATGAAGTTTCCTGGAGAAGAAGAAACTCTACCTACCAGACTGTAACACAGAAGTCCCTTTTGGGTTTCTAGCCTGCTGGCCTACGCTATGCTTTTCAGGCTTACCAGCCCCTACCACTGCCTGAGCCAATTCCTTAAAATAAATCTCTATGAATGTATGTATCCTATTGATTCTATTTCTCTGGAGAACCCTGAGGGATACAGAATCCATTTGAATAAGATGAGAACAGCACAATTACAGTTTAGAGAAAGTAGCGCAATACAATCACAGCTCAAAGCGAGCTCACCAATAGTGCCTTTTAAGTCACTAAGGTAGTATGTGCAGGATGGAAAGAAGAGAATTGAGTCCACACCACTTAAAGTGGTTAGCCTACCTGGGTGGCTTTCATCTCCTTGCTAGTTCTGGTGAGGCCAGCAACTTGCCCTCCACGAACTGGATGGTTATCAGAGGACAACAATGGGTTAACAACCCTTTAACTGAGTCAAACTGTTAATTGGAAAGGAATCCATCTCAATTTATTCCTAGAAACAGTTCTGCTTTTCTGAGGCATTAGGAATAAATTGAGGTGGATCCTGTTCCAATTAGAATTTATGATTAAGACCATCATTTCAGGGGAACAAGCTAAGCAAAGCTACACACATTTGAAAATCTGTATGAGTGAGGGGTCTTAAATAAAAAGGTTACTTGTGAGGACAAAGTCATAACGACCCAATCTCCCCAGTGATTTCTCCTCAGTCCCCAAATTTCCTGTAAAGCAACCGACATTTAAAGGTTAGGTTCGAGGAGTATTTTTCGTTGACTCATAAGATTTCAGAGCTAGAAGAAACCTTTCATAAATGAAGGAGCTAAGTTCAGAGAGGAGAAATGACTTGTTCAACACTGACAACAAGCAAAGGTGCTGTTTGACCATTTTCCTCTAGGCTCAGCTTCAAGAGCAAAATGAGTCAAGAGCTGAAACAAGTACCTCTGGGTGGCCTCTACTATGTTTTCTAAAATCATTTCTAAAAAGCCAATGTGCACTTTGCACTTCTGACTGGAGTCAATGGGTGGAAGGATGATGTGCCAAACCTGACTTTTAGGTCCAGTTTCATCATCTGAAGGAAAAATCACACGTGTGGCTCTTCCCATGCACCAGGCAGTCAGACAGCAATCTAACCATTATTATTAGAACACTTACAATTCACCTAGGACTGTGCTAAGTACTTTACAATAAACCTTTACAATGACCCTACGAGTAGGGTCCTGCTTTTATTCCCTATTCACACAAGAGGAGACCGAGAGGGAGAGAAGTTAAGTAGCTTACTTGGGTACACAGAGAATAAATGGCAGAGCTAAGGCATGAACGGGGGCAATGTGGGACCAGCAGCAAAACTCACCACAGTGCTGTTCTAGGCCATCCCCACTTTACCGCAACACTTTTTATCATGGTGATATTATTCTCGGCATTTGCAGATTAGAAAACCAAGGTTCAACAAAATAGAACTACTCTATGACTTAGCAATAGCACTACTAGGAATTCATCCAAAGGATATAGGAGAGCTGATTCACAGGGGCACATATGCCCCAAGTTTATAGCAGCGCTTTTAATAGCCAAATTAGTGAAAGAGCCCAAACATCCATCAGTGGATGAATAGATAAAGAAGATGTGATTTGTATATACAATGGAATACTACTTGGTACTGAGAAAGAATGAAATCTTGCCATTTGCAACAATGTGGATGGAACTGGAGCCTATGATGCTAAGTGAAATAAGTCAGTCAGAAAGACAGATATCGTATGTTTTTACTCATATGTGGAACCTGAGAAACTTAACAGAAGACCATGGGGGAAGGAAAGGGAAGAAAATAGTTTCAAACAGAGAGGGAGGCAAACCCATAAGAGACTTAAATACAGAGAACAGAGTAGATGGGCGGGGCGGGGAGAGGGGAAAATGGGTGATGGGCAGTAAGGAGGGATGAGCACTGGATGTTGTATGTAAGCAATGAGTCACAGGAATCTACCTCTGAAACCAAGAACACACTATATACACTGTCTGTTAGCTACCTTGACAATAAATTATATTTAAAAAAAAAAAGAAAATCAAGGCTCAGAAAAGTTGAAGTACTGGGCCGGGACCAATGCATCAGCTGTCTGGTGTGCAACCTGTCCCCAGATACTACCGCTACCCAGTTCTCCAGTATTCTGTCTCCTGAAGGTCTTCACCCTCCCAACTTCTCTCTGATTGCACAGGTGACTGACAAATGGATTTCCTGAATTCATTTTTGAATTAATGTTCTGGGTGGATTAATCCAGTTCTTCCACTGTGGAGAGAATAGGTGTGTGGGCCAACATCTTTATATGCTTTGGTCTTAAGGAAAGTACGTACATGTCATTCCCCCTCATTCCTGCTGGTGTTTCCCATACTTCCTCGTACACAATCACAAATACAATTCCGGAACCCCAGCCCATACTCAAGCATTTCCAAACCCCATGGAATGGGCCTAGAAAGCATCATGATTAACAAGGTCCCACCTATGACTCTGTTCCTAAGGGAAATTTGGGAAAGGTGGATAAAAACGACCTTTTGCTACCTCCTTCAGCCCCCACACTGAATGGCAGTACAATGTCAGAGAAACTGGCTTTGAACACATGGGCTTTATATAAAAAACACTTGATTTGGTCACTGTTCTGTTACTTAACAACTATACATTCTCAAAAAAAGTTATTTAACCTTTTGATATTTAAGTGTTTTTCTCTGTAAAATGGAAATAATAATGATGTCTAGATGATGGCATTGTTCCAAGGAGTGGAGGAGATAAAGCATATAAAATACCTAGCACAGTGCCTGTCATAGAGGCAGGGATCAATAAATGTGAAGTATTATTTTATTGTTATTTCTGGTACCCTAGGGAACTTACATTCCAGAGGATTCAGTAGCCTTAGTTCTCAAAGGAGCAATTTCAGCCTTTGGCAGTAGGTACAAGAGCCAATTGGGAGGGAAGGGCTCAGGAGTCTTCAAGTACTCTTAATCATACCACACATTCCATGGGGGGAAGGTAAGGCAATGAAGAGGGAAGCTGAACCCCAAGCTGCCTGGGACCCCACTTTTCCCTGGGGCCTCTACAGCTCCAGGTCCCATTAGAGCCTGTCAGAGTAACCCACAGTTCCTATGAGGACTCAGGTCAAATCCATTGACTTTAAAGAGCTCTCAGAAGTCCTGGAAAGCAGAAAGCCAGGAAGGTGTGTCTACTTATGGCTGGGGTGGCCCCTAAACCTCAAAGCAGGGAAATTCTGGGGTCTGAACCTCACTAGCAGTTCTCAGGTCTGACTCAGTCAGAAGCAACACTTCTAATACATCTCAAGCCTAAATGCCGGACCTAAACCTGTAAGTGGGTGAGGGCAGGGACTTACCCATTCATTCACTTCCATAAAAATTTTTATTCAGTCCCTGCAATAGATCAGATCCTCTACTGGCCCTCTGGACACCTGACCCTGCCCTGCAGGAGTTCACTGCCTAACAAGTAACATAGTCAAACAAGCGAGGGTCATAGTGTGGGTGGTGTGTGTAATGAGAAGTAACCTGAGAGTGCTCAGAAAATTTTTTCCAATTCCATCTCAAATCCTCAACACAGTCCATAAGGGACTGGGTCACTGGGTCATTTGGTTCCTGGCAACACCCATCAGCTTCATTTCACATCCTTCTCCCACTTGCCAGCCGCTAGGCTTCTTTGCCGTTCGGTGAACAGACCGAAGTTCTTATCAGGCTTTGGACCGCACTGTTCCTCTCCCCCTGCCCCTTTTGTCTGGACTTCTTAACTATCCTTTCTGCAGGGAGTCTACCTTTGATCGCCAGACCAGAAAACTTCCAGTCACATTTATCTTTGTATCCCTAGCACTTAGCATATGATGCATACAGTGCCAGAACCACATGTATTTTGGCTGAATATTCAATAATGCATCATTGATTCCCTTCTCTCTCCTGTGCCATATACATGTGTCCACACCTCTACCATCACTAAAGAAACTTTTCTAACTGCTCCAAGATGCTATCCTCATGCAACAAAAATTCCAGCAGATCCTATGAAATTACAGATGTTCTCGTAGCATGAGGCAAATCAAATTCTTATTTTGGGGTTGGGTTGCCTTCCCCTAATAGAAATAATAAAGCACAGCTTTAATAGGAGAAACATACCCAGTCAGTTTTTACATTATTGACTGCGGTGGAGTTTTTCAGAGCAAACCTTCATCTTTCCATTACCTGCCAGTGAGCTGGAGAAAACTGCTGAATTTCAGAGAATTTTGTGAGCTGTTAGACTCAGACACTATTAAAAACTATATAAATGTACACTTAAGTGAATGATATTAAAAGCAAGGTAGGGGCGCCTGGGTGGATCAGGTGGCTGAGTGTCCGACTTCAACTCAGGTCTTGGTTTCTCAGTTTGTGAGCTTGAGTTCTGCATCAAGCCCTGTGCTGACAGCCTGGAGCCTGGAGCCTGCTTCGGATTCTGTGTCTCCCTCTCTCTCTCTCTGCCCTTCCCCTGCTCTCATGCTGTCTCTCAACAATAAATAAATTTTAAAAAAAATTAAAAAATAATAATAAATAAAGCAAAGGTAACAAATATGCAAAACTCATCACTTCCTATTTACTTCAAGACATTTTACTGCTATCTACACTCTTGAAGTTATTTACATCTAATGTATTTGTGATAGGTGGACATACTATATAATGATGTGCACGTGCTTCTCGTTTCCCGTCTCTGTATTTAGGGACATCATATTGGTAGCTTGAAACCAACATGATGGGACCATTTACCAAGGAAATCAGCAAAATGTACAAACCAAGCCTATTAATTTTTTTAGGGAGCTTGCTTCTAAGCATTTACCAGCACACCACTGCCATTAGCCAAAGATGAACAAGGTCAGTCCAAGACTTCCAGAAGTTTGCAATCCAGTGGCACACACATGCACATGGACACGCACACACGCACACACGCACACACACACACACACACACACACACACACAGTTTTAGTCTGATCCAAGGTAGAACGGCATGCATTAAATGGAGAAAGGGACAGCCACCAGGAAGGGGGTGGCTAGAATTTGATTGCTTTGCGTTCGATGTGGGACATAAGATGAAAAGATTCACACAGGAGACCCGGAACATCTGCTTTGCCACCTAAGTAACTTTTTTTCATCCTTATTAATTCTTCAGGAAGGTCTTTATGTAGGCACCAAGCTTCAGCCTGTGATCAATTCATAGGCTTACCTTAAGGTGCGGTGTTTAGCTTCTCCCTCTGTCAGAAGATCACTAGGTACAGGTCAGACTGCTTCAATATATCAGAGGGCTGGGAATGCCTCCAAAGATGGGTCTCGAGGCCCAGGCAGTCTCCATGGTTAGGAGAAATGTGGCATGTTCCTTCCTGGAGCTCAGGAAAAGTGCCTATTGATTTTTCTGCATAAGATTTACCAATCCGAAGCAGTAATCCCCAAAACCAAGATAAAATATGAATGTATTAAAAATATACTGGACTCATTTTTCTGATTAGAAAGGCCAAGAAACTGTCAAACAATTTAAAAGATGGGTGGGGAGTTCTGAGTCCAGCACGCTACTAGTAGAAGGGAGGATGCTAGATTTCGTTCCCCCAGCACAGTCTTAATGGGGTTGTCAAGGTTGCTTTGTTGAACTTTAAACAGTTTTATTCCAATTTAACCTATCTGTATGTAGCACTTGTTTAAGAGAAAAAGGTCAGCCATTTTCAGTGTTTTAATTATATGTACAAACCCATGTGTATATATATGCGTAAATCAGGCAGTGAAAGAAGATACTAAGGGATAAGTGAAAAGGAAAAGGGACAAGGAAAGGGAGGAAAAAGAAAGGAGAGAAGGCAGAGGGAGCCCAGAAATAGAGTCAGGAAGGAATTGGGGAAAGAGACGGCAGAAGGAGAAGAGGGGCGGAGAGGCAGCGGAGGAACACAGGCTCAGAGTTGAATCCCAGTGCTGCCACCTACATCACTCTTCCAAACACAGCCTCGGTTTCCCCATCTGTAAAATGGGATGAGGAAGTCTACCCTGCAGGGGATTTGAGAGAATTAAATGAGCTCCGCTGTGTACAGATCATTCCGGCGCGCCCGCTCCGTAAGCATACGATGTCAGGATGTCCGGTGTGGGGAGGCTGGGGGTTGTTTACATGGTTTTTTTCCAAGAACACAGCTTCTCCACTGTGTCCCAGGTTTGGCCTCTCTGGAAAACCGAGCCCAAGCATCCACCCTCAAAAGACAGCAGCTGGTCGAGCACCCACCCGGGGCGTTCCGCTGCAGAGGGAGCGCGCGCCGAGCACTCATTCCAGTGGTTCCGCCCGCCGCGCGGCAGCGCGCCGCGGGGGCGCGCGCAGCCACCAATGAACTTCCCACAAAGACAGTTTGCTTCACCCGGATCCCAATCCATAACCTTTACTGGTCTCTGCAGAGTCATTACGACCATTAGGCTGTGGACTCAGCACTGCTTTAGCTCTTAAGTTAATACAACCGAGACTTTTTTACTTTCCTATTGGGAAGGAACATGTGCAATTTTAGTGATTTCTTAGATCATTCCATAAGTAAATCAAATATTCTTTCAAGCCCAGTTATCAAAATTGTGTCCTATGATACCACGTCTTCCATCAAACTGCAGTAATCCAGATCAACACATTTTAAACCTCTGCTATCTCCTAATATCATCTCTACTAGATAGAGTAATTAAATTTGTACTTTTTTTACAAGTCGTACTCAATAAATCTGAATAAATTAACAACGCATTACTAAGACTGCTACATTAAATTTGCATAGTGCATTTAATGAATATGCAGCTGCAAGTGAAAAGGTCTGCTACTGCGAACCTTCTACATTAGCATAACTACTTCCAGCATGTTTCTTAAATAATGCACTCATTTGCACATCACTGACTTGGCTAATTCTAACTTCAGTCAGGGTAGCCTTGTAATTAAGACTCTTGCTTTAATTTTTAATGAAGTTTATGTTACATCAATCCTGACAGTAATGAGGGGACATGGAAACAAAAAGGCTGCTAATAATTAAATTCACAAACCAGTTTGAGGGATAATAATTCCTGAGGAGAAATTACATGACTAATTATTAATTAAATATTCATACTATTGCACAGCCATCTCACTTAACTGCTCTTCTTGTTGGTAATAATATTGAGATGTGGATGCCTTTTGCCAACCATTCTGAGTTTAAGGTCTCTGGTTAATTTTAGTGCGCCATTAATCAATATGACACAAAAAATAAAATTGTTTTAATTGGTATCATTTTATTGTGTCTAAATATTACTACAGTTGGTTTAGTTTGTGGAGAATTAATCTAGTTAGTCGGTGCCTGTTTTATGGAAACATAAATCCAGTTTATATCCATAAACATCTAATGGCAGGACAACTTGACCTTTTTTTTTGTAACATTACTGTTTACAGATAATTACACCAACTCTTTAAAAGGCTATTTAATGGCTTTGCATTCATCACAGTAAAATGAAAAACATGCAATATTATTTAAATCCAGCCTGTTCTGAGGAGGTCTCTGAGACCCCCATTTACCCCCGCTGAAAAGTAAGCAATATTAATGTGTGGGTTTTTAGGAAATGTATGAGAGCTTTCTTTGAGTGTGTACAAACAGATTTACATGTTTGGGTCTGGATATCTGACTGTCTAATTCGTAACTGGGATGGGGTCTGGTAAGGAAGAAAAATATATTCCACCATCACAACTTTCCTCTGTGGGAAAACATGAGGATGGAGGTTTGATGATTCTGGACATCAGGAACGGCAACAATTTCCCTACAAAATCCAGTAAACAAACATTAAAAAACCAGAGAAATTACTATGATGAAGCCTAATTGGCTGCAATATTTATTGTAGACATGCTTATTTTTTTCCCTTCCATTTTCTAAATGGTATTTAGGTATCTGCATTTATAAAGAGGAAGTCCTCATCTGTGGGCAAGTTTAGCAAGGACAAGAAAAGATTTACAATATTTAAATAGATAACATTAATCATTACATTAAAACAGATCATGGCATTTGTTTAAAGCTCTGATAAATTCCGGACAAGATGCTTCATGGAGACCATTATACATATTATAAAATTAAATAGACACAGGAAAGGGACCTTTTTACCCTGCAGGGGCATCTGGAAATTCTGAGCCAGGGAAAACATTTCATTTCGTTTTTCTAATAATTCAAACTAGTTGATTCATCAAAGTGAACCAAGTCTATGACCGTAAACCATGGGGCAAGGATTCCTCTCGGCTACTCTTGTCACTTTACTACAAACTGACAGGTTTGTAGGGCATTATTACTGGGCCAGATGTGGAATGCTCCATTTTACTAAATCTTAAAAATCTTTTTAACTTTCCTTTTTTATCTACTCTCTTAAACTAACACCTGAAGGCAATCTGAAAAGACCACTCACCACGAAATAGTTTACTGGTGTGGGTCAGCATAAAGATGTCACAGCAAGTCCTGGGTCCCTGGTCCTGCTTTTTGACTCCTTCATTTGAGGAAATCTTTCTATGTGAGAAACCCTACCTGAGTAGCAGTAAGTCCTCCAAACTCGGCGAAATGAAGATCACAGAAGAGACCAGACTTGCTGGCAAAACTCTGGGGTACCTGTTAGGGAGGAACCTGCAGAGTCCTGTCTCTTTCATTGCCAAGGGCATGTTGTATCTGTCCCAGGTATGGTAGGTTGAGGAAACTATCTGGCACCGAAGAGGCCAGCTGATCAGAAGGACCCTATCATCCTCTTTCAGGGAAGCAGCCAGAATGCTGGAAAAGGTTACAGTTTGGAAGCCAGACATACCTAGATTCTAATCTCCCTTGGCTTTAGTGAACAGCTTTAATAAGTTCATCTCTCTGAATCATAATTTTCCTTTCTGAATAGGGATGATCATGTCACCTTGGCAAGTTGATGGGAAAATTAGTCACACATGAAGGTGCTTAGCACTGTGCCAGGTTCAGAGAAACCCACACAAAATGCCAGTGATTGTTATCATTGTTATTTCTTCCAAGGGAGACGGTCAGAAATTTTACCATTAGAGAGTCACTGCTTTGGAATAAACACTACCATTTTAGGCTTCTTTTTAAAAATGAAAATTGTATAACTGAAAAGGGGGTACCAGAGAAAGCCAGAGCTGGTCACTAAAGCCTTGTGTGAGTTCATGTGCCAACCCCCCTTTTTCTGCAACAGGGGCATATGAGGCAATAACTGAGAGGTGAGTTAGAAACATGAAGGAAGGAGCATTGAAAAAAGTGGATGTAGAAAGGTGAGGTGGCAATGGTGAGGAAAAAAGGTTTTATATGTCTAGGCTGGTTAATCACCAAGGTATAATATAAGGAACTTCAAGGAAAGACAAAAAACTCACCCTGTGGATTTAGATTTCAATGATCTCCAGCTTTAGCCCTGCAAAACCATAACTATTAAGGGTATGATGACCATGCATCCCTATTCTAAAACAGTGTAATTTTGGTTATTCTGTCTCCTATCTATCAGGACTTGGCTGGTGAGGTAGTCTATGTCATAAGTTGTCCCCATGTAGGGGCACCTGGGTGGCTTAGTTGGTTGAGCGTCCGACTTTCGCTTAGGTCATGATCTCACGGTTCGTGGGTTCGAGCCCCGCGTCGGGCTCTGTGCTGACTGCCAGCTCAGAGCCCGGAGCCTGNCCCCGCGTCGGGCTCTGTGCTGACTGCCAGCTCAGAGCCCGGAGCCTGTTTCAGTCTGTGACTCCCTCTCTCTCTGACCCTCCCCTGCTCATGCTGTCTCTCTCTCTCTCCTAGAAATAAATAAAACATTAAAAAAATAATAAGTTGTCCCCATATAAAGGTCCAATTTGTGATGGAATTCCAGGAAAAAAAAAACATACTGTCTCAGAAAATACTAGCATCATCAGATACCAAGTACTCAAAGGATAGAGCCTTTTCTCCCACCTCTCTTCTCCATGCTCCATAATAAATGTCCAAGAAAGCACCACACAGATCCTTACCCGTAGCCATACCAGGTTCTAGCAGCTGGAAGAAAATTTCTGGTGTTTGAGTCTCTCTGGCCCTTTTCTAGGAAGGCACGGAATGAAGAAACCTCAGATTTTGAGTTAGACAAATTCCAGCTCCTTCACTTTGCTAGCCGTGTGATCTGGATCACCTGGCTGGTCTCACCAAGCAAGCCTCACATGTAACGCAAGGAGAGCACCATGCACTCTCCAGAATCACACTGAGGGCCGAGTGACATATATATGAGAAGGCACAGGTACACAGTAACTGTACATAACAATCTTTTCTCCCTATCCCAGAATCAAGCCAAACTCTCCTCGTGGGGCATGACGACTCACTGCTGGAGGAGGTGCACATGTGGATTTCAAAGTTCCTGAATCTCATTCTGGAATATGATAGTAACCATGTTTCTTCCCCCTAGATCAGTCCTCCCAGATTTTAGAGGTCAGCTCTCATACCAATTCTGTAGTCCAACAGTCTGCCTCATAAATCATTATGAGGATTAAAAGAGTTCATATTTGTAAAACAATAGTGTCTGGCAGATGGTAAGTGTAAATAAAAAATTTAAAACCATGCTCTAAGAGTCCAACCTCTAAAAACCTAACCATTCTCATTTATACTCCTCTTTCATCTGCTCAGTATACTTCACTATCATTAAAGGGAAGACATACATGCAATTTCCTATCTCTGTCCCTTTGTAAGTGCTGTTTTCTTTGCCTTGAATGACTTTCTCTTTCTTCTCATCTACCTATTGAACTCTTATTCATACTTCAAAACCCATCTAAACACCTACTTCTTCCACAAAGACTTCCATCCTATTTCCTTCTCTCTTGTCACTTTCTTTTCCATGCTTCTATATTATGCTCACATTTCTGTTATACCATACTATAAATAATCTACTTACATTTCTACTGGGGAAGGACTGTGCATGATCTTTGTGCCCCCAGTTCCTACTACGCTGCAAGGCACATATTGGCACTCCTCAGATTATTTGTTGAATCACTTGAATTTATGTGACAAATAGCAATTCCATGATAATATTTATAAGCCTTAAATACACTTTTTTTTTCTCACACTGAGAGAGACAGCATGAGCAGGGCAGGGTCAGAGAGAGAGGGAAATACAGAATCTGAAGCAGGCTCCAGGCTCTGAGCTGTCAGCACAGAGCCCGATGTGGGGCTCGAACCCACAAACCGTGAGATCATGACCTGAGCCGAAGTCGGACACTTAACCGACTGAGCCACCCAGGCGCCCCAATAAGCCTTCAATACACTTTTAACAATAATAGGGTATTTAGTGAACAAAGCTTTTTTTTTTTTTTCTAATCAAGAAGTACATGCTAAGATGAGAGTAGAGATGAGGAAGGGAAGAGGTGGGGAAGAAAGTGATTGGCCAGTTATAAATGGCCATTTCCTACACCATAGGATCAATTCAGAATGAACTATTCGTTGGCATTATCAACAGTTATTTGGTAACAAATCTAAAATTCCTGTCTGAATTTTAATTAAAAGAACCACTAAATATCCCAAGTCAGTTGGCACATATGTACAGTTTTTTGTTCACAGTTATAAAATTATCTGTCATGATGTTGAGAATCACCTGGACCCAAAAGGCTATAATGCAGGCTATAATGTTGACATCCTTCCTCCTTCAACAAACTGACATGTGGTATTTCTCATTGTAAGGTAGGTCCCTCAGTGTCAAAGTCCCTGGGCATGGGGAGTGCTCAGGGTGGCTGTAGCTTCACCTGGGCAATCTTCCACTCTGTTCCTGACCTCCTTACTCCTGCAGTCAAAAAAGTACAAACTCTTCTGAATTTGCTCACCTCTCCCTGACTTGTCTGTCTCTCTATACAGCCCTGTTGGAACTCATACTTTTTATGAAATGTACTAATTTAATCCATTTACATATAACTGACTTGTATACCTTTCCCTCCTCCACTACAACTATTCCTCCCTCTGATCAATCCAGCCAATGCTGCCCTCCTTCCTTTACTCACTATAACAAAAGTATTTGCTTATTTTATTTCATAATTTTGGTAATACCATTTGTAATGGTTGTACCATGTATGCTAGACTGCCATAATTTACTTAAATATTCTTTCATTGGTTGGACACTTGGGTTATCCTAATTCTTCACTGTTAAGAATGGTACTATAGTAAAAATTTTGGAGCACAAAAGGTTTTTTAAACTTTTCCTAGTTTTTCCCCTTAGAATAGTCCAAATAGTAGAGATTTTGATATTTTATTTCCTTGGGGAAAAAGCTTTATCTTCCACTAAAAATCAGGCATTTCACACATATTCATGAATGTATTAGGTTTTTTGTTGTGAGGGGTAACAGAAATGATATAATCTCAAAGGGCATTTGCTCTATTTTTCCTTTCTTTCTCTCCCTATTTTATTTTCTCCTCAGAATCTACTGAGAAGTCAAGAGAGAAATACCAAAGCACCAACCTTAGGAAAGCACTGTCAATGCTGCAATTTGAACATGATAGTTATGGGCAAGTTAGTGCACATCTTTACCAGAGCCTCCCCTTTGGTAAAATCATCTCAAGATCCCACCCAGTACTAAAGATCTTTGAATCCTCAAGCCTGTACTTATCCTGCTTTGACCCAGCACTCCTTCTTCCTGTGCTCCCCTCTCTGCTTTCATAATCAGCAACTAAAAACGTTCAATCTGTTGTAACTAAATTAGCAAATAACTATAAGACATGGCATCTCATTTTATTTGGCAAGTGTACTCCTATACCCTAAAAAGTCTCGGATTCAGTTCTCAGAACGGTTCTGCCTTTGGCAGTCTTAATTTTTTGAGGCCAGAGAAATCATACCCTTTTCCCATTTTGCAGATTGAGACAATGAAAATAATTCCAAATTGCCTAGTATTTTATACTTTGAAAAGCACTTATACATATGTTACACTACTTATTCTTCCATCTAAATCCACGAGTTAGGTAGTGTACATGTGCCTCTCCATATTTTATGAAGGAGGAGACAGACTTGAGAGTAACCTGAGACATGCCAGCCAGATCTCTTAAACTTGGGACCCAGTGACTCCAGATTCAGTGTTCTTTTTCTGACATAGACCTACCCAGAAAGCAGCCAAATACACTGAGTGAACCAGATCAACTAGTTTTTATAAACTTCAGAGATCTTAGGAAATAAGAGGTTCTAATTTAGTGAAATTTATTGTTCTTTCCAAGATGAATCAGAAAATAGTCTTGCTTTCCTCCTTTAAACATGAGCCTACATAATGAGAAAGACAATAATTTACATAATATAACTTTAACATACCTATTAAGAATTCACTATGTGCTATCATGTGTTAAATACATCATACGAATTATTATTTCAATTACTTCTTACATAACAGATACCTGAGGAAGGGGCCAACACTATTCCTATTTTTCAGATAAGCAAACAGATTTGGAGAGGTTACTAATTTGCCTGAGTTACACAGCAGGTGTGGCAGAGGCAGAATTTACACCTGCATCTGTTTAACTTGCTAGCTGGGGTTTATAGGCACAGTTCTACATTGCCTCTCCCAATCTCTCATGACTGAAAATCACATCTCAGGATCAAATCACCAACTTGAATATTCTCCAGTTAGGGTTGTAGATGGGTTGGGAGAGGGTATTGGGCACCACAGTGATCCTATCAAGTACCTGGCTCCTTTCTATAGTCTCTCCAACACCTGGAGACACAAGACAGGTGCCTGGAATCTTCAGGGCAAGCCGTTTTACTACTTTGACCAGCTCTGATAGTGAAAAATGTCTTCCTTACACTGGGCTAGACCTCAGCTACTGTTGGCTTCCACTCACTGATCCTACTTTAGTTTTGAAGCCCCATAGGAAAAAAAAATCTAATATTTCATGTAGCATGAAGTTGAGACAATTATAGTATATCCTTTGAGTCACTTTTCTAATGACATAATTTCAACCTCACTACTCCAATGAATATATGTGTTTTAAATGAAACATGATTCTGTAGATGTGGTCAGCCTAGAAAAAACAGGATTATGATCTGCCCTCTTCTAAATACTCTAAATCTGGGATGCCCCAGTGGCTCAGTGGGTTGAACATCCGGCTGTTGATTTCAGCTTAGGTCATGATCTCACGATTCATGAGATTGAGCCCCATGTTGGGCTCTGTGCTGACAGCACGGAGCCTGCTTGGGATTCTCTCTGTCCCTCTCTGCCCCCCCCCAAATAAATATAAACATTAAAAAAAAATAATGTAAGTCTGCCAAAGATACCCACTAGCTTTCTTGCCCCCATTCTGCTAGTCATATTGAATTCATAATCTACAAAAACCCTATACCCCTGTCACACAAGGCGCTAATGAATTATGTATCCTCAATGCTGTACTTCTGTGATATCTTCTCCAGATCAAAAGCAAACATAAACTTTTAATTTCCTTGTATTACTTTATGTTGGGCTGAAGTAGGTTTGGCTCACAAATCCTTAAGCTGCTAAGATTCTCAGACAGTTTCATTCAGGTCATTGGAAGAGAAATCTAATTCAGCCTTTGTAATAGCCACATCATGGACTCTAGAATTAATGAGTCACAGTTTATTTACTATCCTCTTACTGACAGAAATAAAAACTTTTGTTTCTACTAATTTGTTTGGCCTCTGTAAGCAATGCTATGAAAAATGTACTTGTGCATGTATCCTCACATACTGGTGTTTTATTTTGGAAAAAATAAGAGTGTAAAGGAGCAGGTGCTAGGTCAGAGGGTGTATGCAGTTGTAATATTACTGGGTATTACCTTCACAGTTATGTTGGCAATGTATGCAGTAGTAGAACTAGAAATACATTAAGAAAGAAATAGGAGAGCAAAACAAGTCTTTGAATTTTCATATAATGCACATATATTGCTTTGATAGGTAGGGGAAAAAAGTTTTAAAAAGCTAGTAAAAAATTATCTTAAATCTTCTGGTTAATAAACTTGCCTAAATAATGATCTCTTTCTCTGCACTCCTGAAGTATTTAGTCTTTGCAATACACTATTTGTTCCACTCCCGAGGCAATTAATCACAGAGGACATGACCACCAACCTCTCTGTTATAATCATGAGCTGTCATTCAGGACTTTCATTGCCATTCACATCTTCAGGACCAAAGAGCTCAGGCCGGGAGTCAAACCACCAGGGCTCAAATCCCAGCCATTTACCCATGTACCAAGTGTGTGGTTTTGAGGCATTAGTTAGAAGCTCTAAGTTTCAGCTTCTTCATCTGTAAAATGGGTATAATACTTTACTTGCAAGTTTTCAGAATTAATAATATAATGTATGTAAAGCCCCTGGAAATTGGCACATACTCCTACTGGTTAGTTAATAACTGTACATACTACCACTACAGATAGTCACAGCTAGCATTAATTGAACACTTACATGCCAGGTACTCTGCATGAATGATCTTACTAAAGCTGTAAGTCACACATGTAGCCACTCAAGTCATAATTTCAGAGTAAGGTAGGTACTGTTATGATTCCTATTTTATAGATGAGAAAAGAGGATCAGAGAGGTAAAGTAAGTTCTCTAAGTTCACACAGCTAGTAAGTTAGAATAGGGACTGGAACCCCGCCCAACTATAAAGCCTTTACTCAATGAATGGCGATGATCATAATTACTACTAATCTTATTGACTGCCTTAACTCACAAGACTTCAGCCATGAGACTTAATGAAACCTCAGGATGTCTACTAGAAGAATGAGTGAGTGGAAGGTCTAGCCCCATTTTAGGCTGTAACCAGCACCCATATCCCAATAAGCTAGAGCAGCCCAGGAAGGCATCATACCCCTCCCTCCACAGGGTCTAGCCATGGAGCGGAGAGGGAGAGTGCCAGAGCCTGACAGTGAACATATCTGATGTGCCAGAAGGTGGCAGTGTGGTGGTGCCTGGAGAGGTTGGACACCAGAAGTAAACTGGAGCCACTAGCTGGGGTCAGTGAGATGGCTCAGTCTCAGAGGAGAGGGATTTGTGAAGGTTTGCTGTGTCCATGAGGAGACTTCAGTCCTTCTGGGCTTAGGGCTCAAATCAGAAGCAGGGCAGCTCGGTGGTGATGACATGATCATGGTGGTGGTCAGAAAGGACCACAGCTCTGGGGCCATGGTGTCTCGAGGGCTCACCCCCACAGATTCAGAGAGTCACAGCCTGAGAACCCCAATATCCTACCAAGGGCCTTAGTGTTGCCAAGAGCTCACAGGCCTCCACGTCTACTACCAAGGAAAACTGGTAGTGGAAGGAACCTGGATTCATCTGATGGATTCAGAGTCTACATGATTCCAGGGAATATATGGACGTCTCACACTGGTTTCTATACCTTTTATTTTGTATTCTAACAGAAGATTTTGCCTCTTAAAATCTTTCTCCTCATTCAAAAGAATATACCAATTCAAAATTAAAACTGAAGGACACGTTGCATATCCCAGATGAACAGCAAGGACAAGTCTTTCAAACTACTTTTTCTCTGGCAGCTTTGCCTGCGATCTCTGCACCAATTCCCATACTTTCGTAACCTCTCGCTCGCTCACTCTCACTCTCTTCCTCTTTGCTCTTACATTTCAGAAAACTGCAGCATGTGAACCTCTGTGTATGTGTCTCTGTAAAGCATCCACTTATGTAACTCTTCCATCCATTATCTAAAAATATGTCACTGTACTTGGCTTGGTAATGTTTTTCAGGCTTACATTTATACTCAACACTTGAGAAGTATCACGGTAAGCCTGTTGAAACTTCCAATGTAAAAGCTCAGAAATTCTAATAAGCACTAGACTACACTCACAAATAAAAACATTCCTCCTAATCCTCGGCTGAAGGATTCAGGGTGAATAATTAGAACAATAGAGATTCTATCTTCCCGGATGAAACCAATTTCTGCTCTCTCCAAAGGTTTTCATTAAATGCCAGGGAAAAGTGCCAGGTTAGGGGCCAGAGGCAAGAGCAGAAATCCTTTCCTAGTCACTTGCTAGCTGTGTACAGTTGGGGTCACTTGCTAATCTTTCAAGCCTTTTCTAAAATGGGGGTATTCAGGGGCACCTGGGTGGCTCAGTCGGTTAAGCATCCAACTTCAGCCCAGGTCATGATCTCATGGTTTGTGAGTTTGAGCCCTGCGTTGGGCTCTGTACTCACTGTGCAGAGGCAGCTTGGGATTCTCTCTCTCTCCAACTTGGGTGCTCTTTCAAAATAAATAAACTTTATAAAATTAAAAAAAATAAAATGGGGGTATTTGAACCCTCATGCAGTCATTGGAAGGACCGAATGCCATGACATGCCTGAAAAGGTCAAAGCTGTCATAGGCCTGACAACTGAGAGCTTTCTCTTCCCTTTCTTCTGATGGTAATTGTGCTTCGATTAGCTTTCAAAATAGGGACCTCTGCTACCACTTTTGAATCGGCCCCTTGGTAGAAGAAAAAGGCTCAGAACTAGGACCCTTGTGTGGGCCCACCACTCGCTGGATTGTCCTGGGAAAGCCACCTTTATCTCTTCATCTCAGTTTCCTTATCTCAGTGACATGGGGTTTGATCAGATGATCATAAATGTCTCTTCTCAGTGTATGATTTGGGGTTTAACCTTTCCATCCAGTAGCACACCTCTGTGAATTATCTAAACCAGGGAAGAAGATACAGTAGCATTTCTTTTTCTGAACTGGCAGAATATCTAGCTGGTGGGTTCTGATGCAGCTGTTTTTATTTATTTATTTTTTCCTTCCTGCTTTGCTCCATGCTTTCCAAGTGATGATCTCATTTAATAGTTGCAAGAACCTTAGGAGTTTGGTCAGGCAGATATCACTGTCTGGCATAATTTCACAGATGATGAAAATGAAGCCGCGGGAGGCTGGGGAGATCTGCCTAGATCACTCAGGTGGTTGGAGAGGTTTCCTGGACTCTGAAGACCAGTGATGTGCAGGGAACCCGGTGGACACAGAGGGCCTCTGTCACCACTGCATCCACATTTGTCACAGCCACTGTCATCTCTTGCCAGGGGTATTGTAATGGCTGCACAACCAGTCCCCCTCCTTGCACCCTTCCACGCAAACAGTTGCTTCTCAACTAGAGGCCAGGGTGTGGCTCTAAAAGTGTAAGTCAGAGCATGTTCCTCCTCTGCACAGGCCCCCTCTACAGGCTCCCTTCCCACACAGTGTCAGTCCTTACACGCCCCAGACCCCAAGTGTCCACCTGTCTGCTCGCCCTTCCTCCTACACACAACTGCCTCACTCACTCCACTCCAAACTCATGAGTGTCCTTATTGGTCCTTGCACATGTCAGGCACCCTCAGGACCTTTGCACTGCAGTTCCCTTGACCTGAAATGGCCTCCCACAGAGATAACTGCAACATCACTCCTTTATTTCCTTCAGGCCTCTGGGTAAATATCACCAAATTAGATAGGTCTTTTCTGGGGCATCCAATTCTTGATTTTGGCTCAGGTCATGATATTACTGTCACGATATTGAGCCCGTGTTGGATTCTCTATTTCCCTCTCTCTGCCCCTCCCCTGCTTGTGTGCCCATGTGAGTGCTCTCTCTCTCTCAATATAAATATTTTTTTAAAAAGAAATGTCTTTCCTGGCCACTTGTAAAAAGTTATACTCCTAATAATCTTTACCTTCTAGTGTTTTTTCCCCACAGCATTACGACCTGTCAGCCTATAACATTTACTTTTCTAATGTTACTACTCATTGTCTATTTCCTCCTCTAGAATGTATGCCCCCTGAGGGCAGTGGTGTTTGGTGACATATCGCAAGTGCTTAGAACTGTTCTGATGCACACTAAATGTAGGATAAGTATTTGTTGAATGGATGAATGAACCAAATCAGGGCACAGAAGTATGGCCTGAGAAATATCGAAGAACAAGTGAAAATTATCTATTTGCCAAGCTAAATAAAGGAACTGTTTACCAGATAATAGGCATGTGAGCGGAGCCCAAGGGTGGGGCTTTAATTCACTCCCCATAGGTGGCCTGGGCTTTATTCAGTGGGAAGAATTCATATGGAGGTTACTGAACCCATTCAAATTAGGAGGAGATTGCATTCAAAATGGATGAAGCTCAGAGCAGTTAGGGTATTATCATATGCATGTATCTCTGTACTTTTGGACACATTTTACCCTCAGCCTTCAAAGCCTCCTCCCTCTTCATCCTTAGCCCCCAACCTGGGGAACTCCTATTCAGCCTCCAAAGACAGTTCTAACATGGGTTTTCCTGACCCCTCAGGCTGAATTAGCTGGTTCCCTATCTATACTAATGTGTTTGTGTTATAGTTATTGGCCTATAATATTCTTTATTCTTCCTTGATAAAGTATGATTGCTAGCACTTTTAGTGCTATCACTGGGACATTCCAGCAAACCAGGACAATTGGTCACCCTAAGTGTGAGAACCCAAAGGAATCCTATACCACTTTTCTTTGTCTTTCCAAAGTCTAACTAAGATCTGGAGCATCGAAGGGTTAGTTAAGTAGAAAATGTGCAGATGTGTACTCCAGTTTTTAGAGGCTGGGCTGAGTTCTCTTTGAGCCTGTTGAAGATGATCTCTGAACAGCTCAGAACAAAGTGAGAATTATCAGCATGAACAAATCTTATGAGAAACAGAAGTTCCTTTCATGCTTGCCCAGCAGGCTGATAACCAGAAGGACACAGACTTAAAAAAAGCAAACCAAATACACAGGTGGTTCTCAGCCCTCCGGATCTTGCTGCTTAAAGTGTGTTCCACGGACCAGAAGCAGCAGCGCATCTGAGACCTTGTTAGAAATGCAGAATTTCAGGCCTTCCCCAAAACCTACTGAATCAGAATCTACATCTCATGAGGATCCCAGCTGATTCATCCACACAGGAAGCATTGAGAAGCACTACTTCTGGGTACATAAGAAATGCCCGAGGACCAGAGCCAACACTGGCATCGCCAGCCTACCCCTTGTAAATGGTGATTTGGTGGGGGATTTTCATACATCACAAAGACTGAGAAATGCTCCAAGTGTCTTTATCCTGTTTCCTATGTTTCTCAGGATACCTGGACCACCTGTATCTAGTGTTTGCGGAAAAAGATTTCTGAGCAATACCTGAGAACACGGAATCAGAATCTTGGTTAGGCCTAAAATAATATTTTCAATAAATTTCCCAGGGGATTCTGATGTATACCAGCGTTTCTGAACCTGTCTTAGGAGAAGGAAGGATGGGGAGGGAATGACAGGTGCTCCTGCTTTTCTGTTTTTGTTCTTTTAACCTGTCTTCAACTCCTTCATTAAAGACAAAACTGACATTTTGTAGTATCACTCTTGAAGAACTGATCTCTCTTATTTTCAGGCCATGTGGCTTAGATATGAGCAGCACTTCTAGAAGTAGGCACATGAATTGGGCCTGACCAATGAGAAGGCTTCCCCTTGCTCACTGTGATTGCTTCAAGGTTGGGCCCATAACTCGAAGTCAGTCCATTTCTAGAACTACTGGGAAAGAGGTACTCTTTCTCCTGGCTTCCTAAGCTGCAGCATTTGAGAGATGGGCTGCTGGCAGTCTCTGCTAATGTCAGGGGAAGCCTGCCAACACAGAAGGAAGCTGAGGCAGATGGAGGTCGGGAGAGGTAAAGAGGTAGAAACTTGCCCATCGCAGAGCCGGGGAACCGGTGGTGTTGATTCGGTGCTTTAACGAGGACCTTAGAGCGGCTCAACATTAGGTATTAAATGAAAAATGGATTTGGGGTGCCTGGGTGGCCCAGTGGGTTGAGCATTCAGCTCAGGTCATGATCTCACAGTTTGTGAGTTTAAGCCCCGTGTCAGGATCTGTGCAGACAGCTCAGAGCCTGGAACCTGGTTCGGATTCTGTGTCTCCCTCTCTCTCTGCCCCTCCCTTGTTTGTGTCTCTCTCTCAAAAACAAATAAACATTTTAAAAAATTAAATGAAAAACAGATTCTGTCATGAAGTAATTTGTAAAATGTTCCATTAAACAAATTTCCACAGAGTTCCCTTCCAAGGACTTCTTAGATTCTTTACCATTACAAATCACACTGTGAGTTTCTAAGTGGTATATTATAAACATGGATTTAAAAAAATCATATAGCGTATTATGGCACAGCGTCTCTTGAAAAGCACAGGCTAATGGTTTACAAAATGTTCCTACATATATTTTATGTAAACCTTCCAAGAGTTTTTGAGGGTATCCCTGTTGGTACAGGTGATGCTCTTAAGGCCAGAGATTTTGGGTGGGTTGCCCAAGGCTACCAGCACACACCATTTCTCGCACCCGTGCCACAATTGACCTGGTCCCACAGGGATTAGCTCCAGAGCCGGAGAGAAGGTTCGAGGCCTCCCCTGACCCCTGGCACTGTGGTCTTTCCAGGGTTCTCTGCTACCTGAGGTGGTATTTCCTGGAATGAAAACAAGCCAAGGACAGTTGGTTGGTCTGTGTGGATACAGCAAAATTACACCGAATTACACATATGTTAATGGATGCAAACATAGTACAAATAAACTCCTGGCCTTTCTCTTTCAGATGGCTCTTCAGAAAATCTTTATAGAGACCATTGCCCTAGGAAATCAGAAGCCAGAAAGGGAGTCACTACAGGAACAATAAAAGGAAGTCCTAACCTGTGTTTCCAATTTAAATCAAGGTTCCCATGAGATTAAACAAAGGGCGGTGCATAAGCTTGGAGCATCTCTTCTCCCTGGATAACATTAATCTCTGCTGATGCTATGCCAGTATACTCAGTCGTCCCAGGGATTAGTTTTAAGGATTAAATTTTGGAACTTTTATCCAAATCAAACTCAAGAATGCCCCTCTGAGGGGCGCCTGGGTGGCTTAGTCGGTTAAGCGTCCGGCTTTCGCTTAGGTCATGACCTCGCGACTTGTGGGTTCGAGCCCCGTGTCGGGCTCTGTGCTGACTGCCAGCTCAGAGCCTGGAGCCTGTTTCAGAGTCTGTGACTCCCTCTCTCTCTGACCCTCCCCTGCTCAAGCTGTCTCTCTCTCTCTCTCTCTTAGAAAAAAATAAAACATTAAAAAAAATTTAAAGAATGCCCCTCTGATTCATCGTGTGCTGAGGCTAAATCTTCCTTTCTATCAATACTTAATAGATCCAAAATGATAAAACTAGAAAGTAAAATGATCTCATGGTTTGTGGGTTCCAGCCTCACACCAGTCTCTGTGCTGACAGCTCAGAGCCTGGAGCCTGCTTGGGATTCTGTGTCTGCCTCTCCCTCTGTCCCTCCTCTGCTCATACTCTGTCTCTCTCTCAAAACAATAAAACTAAAAAAAAATTTAGTCTCTCTCCCCTTCTCATTGTCCTTCATCCAGGTGTTAGAAAAACAAATACAGTTGTCTTCATTATCTAAGACTTGGTTTGGGAAAATAACGGCAGACATTTCCAAAGTTGCTTATCATTGACGAAGTGAGTTCACTCCTATTATGTTGTTTCATTAATTCACACAAGATTTCCAAGTACATCCTCTGTGTTGTGCCCCGTGTTGAGAACCAGTGAAGTCTTTTCCTCATCAAACACTCCCACGGGGAAGAAGACCAAGGTGAAGCAAGTCTCTGCCAGGCACTCGCATTTCACACACAGGCACTCCCCTGCCTTCCTAAGCATGACCAGAATTACACAATAATATAATTTCTTTAAAATGAGTCTTTTTTTAAACAAAGTATCCATTAGGGTACAGTCCTGGTTTAAAATCTTTTCCTTCATTTTCTGATCATGGGCCACATTTTTTTTTTAATGCTGAGAATAGAGTTACCATCATTTTCATCACTGCTATTCTGTTTTCTTATATTTTTTACATATCTAATTTGGCATTGAGCATCTGCCTTCCAGCTCTTAGAACCAAGATTCAGGTGCAGGCTCTAAGACGAACTTGCCAATTGAGTTCAACCAACACTTATTGAGTGCTCTCGAATGAGAGGCATCCTGAAACTCCAGGACCTTCACCACGTGGGTCAACAACTGAGGCTGGCCACTCCCACTGCGACCTCGCTGGCGGCCCTGAGCGCCCCCCCACCAGAAAGCCTTCTCTGATGGAGCTAACGTGTAACCAAAACGAAAACTTCAGCCTGTGTTATTACAGGTCTTTCTTTTCTGCTGGGCTATGCACACCGAGGAACACAGAAATCTTTTTTATTTTAATTGTGAAACATTCCCGTTAAAAAACATCCTCGTGGCTGGCATGTTTAATTGAGCTCCTGAGAGGGTGCGTCGGTGAGACTGGGGATGAATCGCCCGCAGTCCCATTGGTCTCACCAAGAACCCATTGATGCTTCATAAATCCAAGCCGGTACAAATCTAATTGAGTTACCATGCTGAATTAGCTCACATCTAAATGGCATTCATGTCTACAAATGGAATAATTAGAGTCTAGAAAATGGGATATATCAAGTGGCATCCCAAGTGACAACAGAGAGGCATTTGTATTCATTCAATCAACTGCTTAAAAAAAAAGCTGCTGTAAGACTTGACTTGGGCTGGATGATTAGATGCAGTGTATGCATGCTTCGCTCCTTATTTTTAAAAAATATTTATGTTTATTTGCAAGAGGCTCCTCTACTCATTCCTCAGATACCTGAAAAAAGAAATGTCAGGCCTGAAATTATTTTTGACCACCTAGTTTAGAAAACAAGAAAAGGGAGTAAGGGATAGTCCCATTTCAGCCTACAGCTCTGTTTGTTTTCCACGATTGGAAATGGCATTCTTATTTCATTCCTTTTGAGCTGTATTTTTTTTTTCATCCTGCATTTGCTTCTAAGTACCCTGGTTAAGATGAACTCACACCGGGAGGTGGGGGGCAGGGGGGAGGCACAGGTGGATTCAGATGTGAATGCCAGACCATCCTCTATTTGAAAAGTGCCTAAGTACCTAATCATAAAAAATAAAGTTCCCATCTTGTCCAGAAAGAATCTCATTAAATGGTTTTATTTCCAAGTTATTTTAGTTGTGAAATTTTAGGATATTTGAATTTAATGCTTCTTTGATTAATAGTTCAACTCAGCAAATATTACAAACAGGAAGGAGGCATTTTGACTATGCAGGCTAATAGCCTCCTTCTAATTCACACTGTAGTCTTCAATCTAATTTACATGCTTAGTTTATTTATTACCCCAATTAAGTTTTGCAAATAGTTTGCAATGAGGTCCCTATGACCTCATAACTCACAATTACTCTTGGGATCTCCTGCCCACTTTGGCACGTTTTGAATAATACTGCAATATCTTCCAGGAAAGGATTGTACTTAGAAAATGATGGATGGTGATTGAGAGCATCTTGTCCATAAAAAGACTGGATCTGAGATGTGTCTTTGGTCTGCTAACTAGTTCACAAACCTAAGCTTTTGCATCTTTGGGATGTCAGTGCTCCCTGTGGCCATCGGTTTTCTCACCATATCCACTGACGATGTCCATGGACTCTCATCAAGGGCAGGGGTGCCTCAGTGTTAGAAGTCTGTGCCTGCTGTAAGGTCAGTCCTTGTAGCACACACATAGGATATGGTATTATTTGATGGGGGCCAGAAGGATTTATGTCCCTAACCCAATTTATGCTGTCCATTAAAGATTTTAACTGGTAAAATCCAAATTAAGTCTCTAGTTTAGTTCATAGTATTATTATATCAATGTTAATTTCTTAGTTTTGACAAATGTACCATGGTCATATAAGATGTTAAATCAAGAAAAGCTGAGCGAGGGATATATAGGACATCTTTGCAACTTTTCTATATATACATAAAATTACTTTAAATTAAAAGATTTTTAAAAATCTTTCTATCTGCAATTTCCAAACCTAGTAGCATCTTTATAAGAGTTCTCCTATGTTTATAAGAGTTCTCTACTCAAGAGTGGACCAACCTAAGACTGGAGCATGTGGTAGAGGGGGAGATTTGCAGGGAGAAGAGAAATAGACGGGGAGCCTGGTCTCAAGTCCCAGCTCTGACATGCACCAGCTAGGGAACTTGGACAAGCCCCTTGATCAATCTGTACCCTAATTTCCTCATCTGACTGAAGATATCAATAATGCCACCATTTCAGAGTGAAATGTGAAAATAAAGACTATGCTTTAGGAAGATAAAAAACTGTACACAATTTTATTAACACCTCTGGTGGAGGTGAGTGTCAAGGGCAAAACTGGCATGTGAACAATACCTTACGATACTATAGAAATTACTAAAAGAGTCTTTGGAGCTAATTAGACAAATCTACGTTTACAAATGAGAAACCCAAAGTGCAGAAAGTAACTGGTCCAAGGGTGATAGCCAGAAACAGAACTCATACCTTCTAATTCCCTAGCCAGTGCTCTTTTCACTGAGTTGTGATATTTTCCAATGTGTGTCTCCTTTCCAGTTTTTATTTGGAAAACATCCGCTCCCACAACTTCTAATATTTTATTACTCTGTAGTCACAGTGAATTTCCAGACCAAAAGCTTGCCTTTGAAAGATGGTCTAGTTTTCAATTCAGAGAAAAATTGTTAAAATAAATGCAATGAGAATACTGCACAGAAATGGAAATTCAGCCTGATGACATCCATATTCAGCTGCATAAAACCTGTCCTACAAATAACTGAGATTAAACACCCTGGAATCTAAGCTCCTCTAAAACCAGAAATGCTTCTCAGTTTCTCCATTTGCCCCACAGCATCGCCTCCCTGCAGTTTTACAGGTACAAAATCTTGGGAGTCATTTTTCTTTTTCTGTCACTGTCTGAAGTTAACATCTTATCTGGGATCCTCTTGGGAGGAGAATCTAAGTCTGACTCATCTTCACAAACTCCCCAGCAGCTCACAGGATGTCTGATGCCTCTCACACATCAGGTGTTCAAAACTGTTGCCTGAATGTGTCTATATGAAAGCTCTTGTGATACCTTTCAAAAGCTCATGTCAGGCTTGCTCAGGGTCCCAAGGAAAGAGCATTTCTCTCTGCTTCTTTCCACACTTGAAATCATGCAATATTAATAGATAAATAAATTGACTTCACTGCAAGTTAGGGTAATGGATAGACTTCCCCATGTAAGTCAGATTCCAAAACAATCCTCAGAAAAGAATATCCACCAACTGCCAGTTTATAGGAGACTGCAGTCTTTTTTTTTATATTATAATATAATTATATATATTTTTTGTTCATATGTTATTTTTTTTTACAAATAGTTTATTGTCAGATTAGTTTCCACATAACACTCAGTGCTCATCCCCACAAGTGCCCTCCTCCATGCCCATCTCTCCTCCCCCCCACATCCATCAGTCCTCAGTTTTTGTCAGCATTCAAGAGTCTCTCATGGTTTGCCTCTCTCCCTTTCCCCCACCATTTCCCCCCTTCTTCTCCCCCTTGTTCCTCCCTCAAGTTCCTCCTAATCCTCCTATACATGCAAACATATGATATTTGTCCTTCTCTGCCTGACTTATTTCGTTCAGCATAACACCCTCAAGGTCCATCCATGTTGCTACCCATGGCCAGATTTCATTGTTTCTCATTGCCATGTAGTATTCCATGGTATAGATAAACCACATCTTCTTGATCCATTCATCTGTTGATGGACACTTAGGCTCTTTCCATGTTTTAGCTATTGTGGAGAGTGCTGCTATGAACATTGGGGTACATGTGCTCCTGTGCATCAGCATTTCTGTATCCCTTGGGTAAATTGAGACTGCAGTCTTAATATTAATTTTTTCTACTCTGGATTACTATAAATTTCATTAGCATGTTTGCTATTCTAATCTGTGGATCTGTCCATGTATCACCACACTGTAATTTACCTTGTGCTATTTATCTTGTGCTAATATCTCATATTGGCAATTCAATCCCTGAATGTTTACTTTTTGAAATAAATGATGAAAGGCAAATCAGCTTAAGATTTTGAATACCATGAGGCACCTGGGTGGCTCAGTCGGTTAAGCGTCTGACTTCGGCTCAGGTCATGATCTCATGTCTGTGAATTCGAACCCCGCATCAAGTTCTGTGCTGACAGCTCAGAGGCTGGAGCCTGTTTTGGATTCTGTGTCTCCCTCTTTCTATGCCCTCCCCACTCATGCTCTGTCTTTCCCTCTCAAAAACACCCATTAAAAAAATTTTTTTTAAAGATTTTGAATACCAAGCCCAGCAAAGGGATATGGAAAAGTAACTTGGTTAACATGTTAAATAGGTTTTGTTAATTCCAAATGATGGTAACACACTTGGAGAGTTTGCGTCTGGCCAGAATAAATGCATCCTTCACCTGGCCTCTGCAGCAGAGAACTGATATGGGAACAATAGGTCTGTTTACTCAGATTTCAAGAGAAAAGTTTCCTCAGGAACTATGATTCAACGGGGAAAGCTTTAGGGAAGGGTCATCTTGGCTGACAATGACTGAGAGAATTCTGGTACAATTTTATATATCCATTAATTTCTGGATTCATTTATTCAAGAATTTGTTTATCTGAAAAGTAGAGCAATGGAATAAATAGGCAAAATGGAAGTCCCAGTCCTTGTCCAGGACATATAGAAAGAATCACAGGTTGCACAAGAAAAAAAAAAAGTAGCTCTCTTCATTAAGAAAAAAGTTTCTGGTGCACGTGAGTGGCTCAGTCGGTTAAGCATCCAACTTCGGCTCAGGTCATGATCTCATGGTTCGTGGGTTTGAGTCCTGCCTCAGGCTCTGTGCTGACAGCTAGCTATGAGCCTGGAGCCTGCTTCAGATTCTGTATCTCCCTCTCTCTCTGACACTCCCCTGATCATGCTGTCTCTCTCTCTCAGAAATAAATAAAAAACATTTTAAAAAAAGAAAAAAAGTTTCTGTTGCTTTTAGCTGCACCTGATAGGAACCTGACTCACATCACTTACTAACAAAGGAAATGTCTTGCATGAGGAGGAAGTCTGCAGTTGGGTGGCCCCTCAGCAGCTTGGGGCTGTCATGAAGAGCTATGTCCCTCCCTCTTTGCCCTTCGCTGATGTCAGCACATCAGCTTTGCCTTCAGACTGGCTCCCTTCATGAGCCAACAAATACAGGTTCATTTTCACAGGAAGAAGTGGGCCATTTCATCCTTGTGTACATTTGTAAGATAGGGCATCGTTTCTAGGAGCCTGAAGCAGATTTCCACTCCAGTTGCATTGGCTAAAACCCAGCCACATGCCTTCTTCTAAACAAATCACTGGCAATGGAAAGGAGATTACCAGGCTTCAGTCGGCCTAATCAGGATTTGCCCTTGGGCTGTGGTCACATTTCTGTGGAGTAGACATCTAAATAGACCTGAGTTTGTATTTGCAAGAAAGAAGGGATGACTAGCTTTGGTAAGTAACCCACAGTAGATCACAGTCTGCACAATGGCAGAGGAATCCAAACTCTAGGATGGGACTCTTCTGCTGTGATATCTGTTAGGCAGATGCGGAGAAGTCAGTGATTCTAATACCTTACGGGTACCTTGGTAATTAGAGATACAAAGGGCGAAATGAAATTATACTGGCCATGACCTGAGCTGAAGTCGGACACTTAACCAACTGAGCCACCCAGGTGCCCCGGGATTGTACATATTGATGACAATTAGGTAGCTTCTCTGTGAGCATGGAAACAAAATCCACAAACTATGTATTACTATGAAAGAAAACAAGGAGACTGAGTTTAGGAAGATCCAAAATTCAGTCAAGGTAGTCTGGGTTGCATTCCTTAAAGACAGACCAGGGATGGGGTTATAGTTAATAAGCTGTAACCTAATCAACATGATTGCATCTTGTTAAGAGAAAGAGCTATATGGAGAGGGGTTCAGAAGAATTCCAAAATACTCCAAAGAAGCCTGAAGGCAATCATTGTCAGTACCATCCATAGAATGCTCTAGGAAAGCCTTGCTTGGCAAGGTAAAAGTGTCTCATACTATCTTAACTGAGAAGCTCCCCTAATATCAACGACCTTCTGAATAAGTGGGCCTCTGTTAGCATTTTCTACAGGGAATAAATGTACTGGGCAGGTCTATGTGAGCAATCTGACCTCTAGACAGGTAAACTTCTTGCTATGGTCTGAGTGTTTGTGTCCCCCACAAATTGATATGTTAAAATCCTAACACACAAGGTGATGGTATTAGGAGGTGAGGCCTTTTGGAAGTGATTAGGTCGCGAGGGCCCAGCCTTTAGTGCCCTTATAAAAGGGCTGAGAAAGTGCCCTTGACCCTTCTACCCCTGTCAGGTTACTTCAGTAAGATGGCTGTCAAAGAGGAAGCCTGGTTTTATCAAATCCTGAATCTTCTGGCATCTTGATCTTGGACTCCCCAGCTTCCAGAACTGTGGTAAATAAATATGTATTGTTTATAAACCACTCATCTATGGCATTTTGTTACAGCAGCGCAAATGGACGAAGACACTTCTCACTGTAAAACAATGAACTGACTTCCTGATACTGTAATAGACAATTAGGATTCCTGTGTGCATTCAGAGGAGGTATAAACAGACACACACGAATGCCAGTTGATAGCTTTTTTTTTTCTTCCGTTATTTTCATCTCTCCCCAAGAGATAGATCTACTCCACAGCAGTGGATAAAATCGAAAGAGGCAGTCCTGAAGGGTGGTGCGTGTACGGAGACAAACTCACCTGCACAGCCTCTCAACTGATTAGTCATTTGTTTTTGTTACCGTCTGTGATTAGGAGTTCTCCAGCCTGCCAACTGGTAATTAATGAAAATGTTCTAATTTTTGTTTAATAAGACAAAGGGTTTAAGAAAACCCTTCAATTTTTATGCTAAACGTCTTCGACTAACTCAACTTGACAATATCTACAAAACTTCTTATCATTAAACTTTACTCAACTAAAAATTCCAGCCTATAATTTTTGCTTACTATTTTGAAGTGTTTTTTTTTTTAAGAAGACAGTCAGATAAGCTTATATCAAGTGTTTGGTTTTTTAAAACTCCATATCTGGGATCTGTAAAGATTCAGCTCAACCTCCTGCACCGCCTCCATCTCCACCCACAGGCTTGGAGATGCTAGTTCACAGTGATACCAGGGAGCCAGTGGCTTGCAAATGTCTCAGGAGTCAAGGAAGACTTTCACAGGACTGTACCAGGGAAAAACAATCTAAGAGGCATTTCAACAAGAATTGCAACCAAAAGTGATTCTGATGAAGTTTCAGGCAACTAATCAAAGCCCTGGGCAATTTGTTCCTAACAGAAAGCTGTTTCTTGTAACCATTCAGTTGTTCTTCCATCAGATTGAAACTCTTCAGCTGTGCCTTCCATTTTTTGCAAGCTCTGTCCTTATTAAAACACAGTCTGTGGTGTTAATTTATTCAAATTTGCACTCTCTAGCCCCTGGCACACAGGGGGCACTACTTATCAAATGGCAATGAATAGTCGTTGCTAAAGGTTGTGGGGTTTCCTGTAGGGATAAGGTGTTTCTTGCCATGAACCTGCAACATGCAGGAAACCAAATGTCAAGACAGGTTCATTGATTAACTGGGAAAATTAACTGTCACCCCTCCCCGTACTGAAAGTGGATGCGACAATGAAAATAAAGATATGTCTGTCCTCCAAGTTTGGCTGCAAAATGAAGCTGCTTGCCTCCCTTTAAAATTTTGCATAAAACCAACATCTCTCTCCTAGATTTAATTGCATCCTCGAACAGAACCTGAAGTCTTTCTTTTACTATTGTAAATAACATCTCATAAATCTGAAACTAAGGCAAAACAAAGAACCGAAAGCTCAGTGATATTTAAATCAGCAAAATGTAGATCACACACTCAGCTGTGTTCACATTTTGTTAAAATGATATGCTTTAAAAACCAATTAGTAGAGTGCATTATGTATGGACATAAATACTCTGTTACTAACATGCCTGCGTGAGAAGACCATGAGAAAAAAACACTCGATGAGGACCCATCAGTAGCAGCCATTACTGAAGTCAGCTGATGCTCAGACATTGCTAGCAACCGCAGGTCAGTTTTCACCACCAAGGAATGTAATGATAGCTTGCTGTCCATAGCCCATCCTGAAGCATAGAACCTAATTCTGACAGTTTTTATGTCCACTTATGTGCATGTGCTTGTTGCTCAGAGTGCGGTCCAAGAGCCAGCGGGATCACGGCAGACAGAATGTTAGCTCTTGTGCAGTACTCATGCCTATGCACACCCATGCACATGAACACACACCTCCTACTCCAGGCCCCCGTATCTCTGTCCCAATCACTTCTTCCACTCCTAACATACTGAATCATAATGCTCCTTTCAGAGGATCCTCAAGGGATTCAAACACATGTTAGAGTCTGACAGGCACTGGTGTATATCACTTTAAAAGTAAATAACTTCTTCAGTGTCCCCCAGTTTACTAGGTTCCACCATGAAAAGCACATAACCCAAGTGATTGTTTATCAGTATACAAAGCACAGAGAGAGGAAATTTTCCCCAAGGAGGAACAGACTGAATAGTATTAACAGTGCTTTAAACTGTAATGAATTCCCAGTCTAATTCACTATGAGGTTTCAATTTATACCACATTTAGAGTACTCCAGGTTCAAGTAATCACTGCAGTAATTAGCTTACTTCCAGTCCTCCAAAATAAACCCACTAATTTTTGCAATCAGCCTTCATTTGGTTAATCACCAGTTTAATTGATTTAATTAGTTTGATCTGCAAAATTAGTCAAGTGTAAATACTGTTTTGTAAACAGAGTTTAGCTCCAAGCTGTAAGATAGGGAATTCTAATTCAAACCTAGAGTTAATAACAAAACCCACACATACAGGATTTGTCATGGCATACAGCAGTTGCAAGTTTTCAAGACAGAGGCCCTTGGAGGTTCTGATGAATGTTTTGGAAATGTGCTATTGTAATTACAGTATTGACTAAGCGATGAGACAACCAATTCGAACAGATATCACAATTACCATACAGTGACTGTGTTAAACATTATAAAAGGAATTCATTCCATATCTCTTCCTACATGAGCTGGCTCAAATAACTTGAATGAATGTTCAGAGGGCTGTTCACATTCGAATTTCATGTTCTTTTTAACGTGTCAAGTCTTGCCCACTAAAGGATATTTTAAACGTTCCCTGAAACAAATTTTAATACAATAACTGAATTTTTAAAGCTAACATGTCTACCTATTTTAACAATATGGAATGCAAAAGACTCATCACACACCATGTGATACAAAATACATCTTCACTTTTTAGTAGCATTTAAGTAAAAATTTGACAAGATAAAAATCCCCTTTAAACACCCCCAAATGAATTCATTCTGTGTGCTAAACTCAGTAGATCCCCTATAGAATAAGACAATCTTTCCATTTAAAATCACTGCCTCGTATATTGTAAATGAGGGAGGGATTAGGTAGGAAAGTAATTGTTTATAGACTGTATTTTCCCAGATTGCTTCTCATTACTGAGCCACTATTAATGCTCCCTCTTTGGAATTTTCCACACCTTTGCTTGATTTTTTAAAAAATTTAATTCGTATTATGTGAACACTTTGGGATTCTGTTAACTGTGCTGACATGTTTAAACTGGATTGAAAACCATTCAGGGGAGTGGTGCTATAAATAATTTATCAAATCGTTGAGAATACGAAAGACAACAAACTGGGCCACCTAGTACAGTTTTATAACGCACTGAATGCGGAGACAGAGGCTAGGAATAGGGGCGTGGAAGTGGCCTCTGAATGCAGGTCCTAGTAACTGTCACTAAAACTTTAAAAATTTGTTTATCAGTTTAGAAAAATGGTATGAACTTTTTTGTTCCAAACACAATGTTTATCTGCAAAGCATACATTTATCAGGCCTATAACCCTTCATATAGCCTCTGTAAGCTTTCTTCCAGCTCAAGCTTTGCTGCAATGAGTCAGAGAGTAAATATTTTAGGCTTTGCAGGAAAGCAGTCAGAATCAAGATGGAAATGAATGAGTGGGGATGGGTGTATTCCAGTAAAACTTCTTATGGCTTCCAAAATTTGAATTTCATATAATTTTCACCGTATCAAGAAATATTCTTCTGATTGTATTTCAAACACCTGAGAAGGTTAAAACCATTCTTAGTTCACAGGCTGTACAAAAATGGGTGGCAGGCAAATTTGGCCATGGTTTCCCCATCCCTACTCCAGTTATTATGAGACAGGTGATACTGAGAGTCAGTAGACCCATATTTCCAACTATGCCACTTCAAAGTCCATCTTATAACCTGTCCTTTACAATTTCATATCAATTTTATAATGACTGCTCCTTGCTTACAGAGTCATTTCACATACTAGATCTGAAAGGCACAGAGGCAACAAGGAACTGGACATGGGGGCTCAGCTGGTGTTAAAGAGAAAGAGAAAGGATCAGAGCCTTATATGCAAGCATGAGATACTAACTACACCTTTAGGAGTCTTCAGGGCAGAGTTGGGACCTCTCCGCCTCCAGCTGCCTCTACTGTTCACTAAACCCTTCTGGTGACATTTTCCCTATTGAATAGTGTTCTAAGTTATTTTTACTCTGAGTTGGCTTCATTTGAAGCAAAAATACTGTAGTTGTGGGAAGGGGAATTGGTTGAAAATCAAAATGTGGTTCTTCCATTCTTATTCTTCTGCAGAATGACTCTGAGCCCCAAATCTCTTCGAAGGTTTTACAGACACACAGTTGGGTATTATTACTCATTTACCATTATCCCTGACAAGGCACCTGGAATTATTACCAAGGGGATTTGATAACTATGTTTCAATAAGTGCTTAATTTTCTACAAATTCCCCACAGGTAAAAGATGAGGAGCCTAAAATGTATTCATTTCAAATTGTTCCACTAACATTGCCAGAGAATTCCAAAAGACAGAAAAGAGCATTTGAAAAAAAAAATGAGTCTGATTTAACCTGTCTCATTTCAGCAGCCACAGAAGCTTGCTTGGGAATTCTTATTGCATCTTAGTGGGTGCGTGACTTTGGGGAGGTCATTAATCCCTTTGAGCTGCAACATCTTTTCTGTCAAGTGGGTTCACAGAATGTGCCTTGCTGATCTTGGGACACTGTATTGGTGACCTTGGGGTGTTCTCACATAAGAAAACTGTGTGTGGAAATGCTATGTAAAAGGGACAGTGATTCCATTAAAGAGGCTCCATTAACACGCATGTACTAAGCATCTTCTAAGCTTAGGAGGCAGAAATGAATACGTGGAGGTAGAGTAGGTCAGTACTAAAAAGCAGGGCAAGCAAATGTTGTGTAAGTTGAAACACCTAGTTTTCCTGGTATGCAGTGGCCAGGAAAGTCTTGAAGGAGGAAATAGCTAAGCAGAAGGAGGGAAGAACATTTACGGACTGAGAAAGGCAATGCTCTTCCATCTCTCCACATTTGATAACTTTTTCCTTCTTCTTCTTCTTTTTTTTTTAAATGAGGGCTTCCTGCTCTAGCTCAGGATATTTGTCTGCGATTTCCCTCTGCAGGATTTCTACAATAAGCACCCACTCCTGACTTCTTGTTGGACTTAGGCAGAGGTACCTGAAGAAGGAAATAAACCCAAACCAGAGCCGTTTGCTTTGAAAATCTCTTACTGTTTCACTAGGTATGTTTAGGTGTAATAGGATATGTAACGGTTACATCTTATTACAGCTCTCCCGAACTTTTTCGGTCTAAGTACCCACAAAATCTCCAAATTATTTGTGTGATGTCTGTATTTCCTAACAAAGAAAAAGATTCAAACTGCAGACTTTAAGCATCTCGGATATTAAAACATTCTCAGGGTATTTATGTGAAAATGGTAAAGGATTCTTCGGGGAAAGCAGAAAACTGCCTCATAGTAAAACTGCCCATCTGGGAGTTCCAAGTGCAAATACTGGTAGGATTCCAGAGTCTTAACTTTTTTTCACTGCAAAAAGTCCCAAAATTATATGCCAGAGTACATCCAGGTTAATACATATATTTGGCCATGCTCCCCAGGGCCCTGCTAAATTCCCCCATGTTTTTATAGTCAGTATACTTTCCAGATCTTGGGTGCTAATTTGTATCACTCGTAAAAACAACTGTGAAAGCTATTTGGTGCTTGCAATGCAATTACCACTAGAGAGGTTTTGGGGTATTCTCATTAAACTGAGTCCCAGATGTTATTTGCCCTCGTGATTTCTGTTGATCCGTTCATTGTCTGTTGTAATTATCAATCAAGATGAATGAATTGGTCGTCCACTTGGGGAAAAGTCTATTTCTGCATATGATCAGGACCCATGCTAAAAGAGCCTTCAGAGATACCTAACCTTGGAATGGGCCATTTTTGTGTTTGCATGCACAGATGGGTGGAACAGCATTACTCTCTGTCTAAAACATGCTTGGGGTATACATGCAATTTGTGGTATCTGTGAGTATGTGCAAAATCACTCACACACAGACATATACACACATTTCTGGACTGACTACAGATCTATATGTAACCCCTTCCTCGTCTAGTACAGTATTTTTGATGTGAAGATTTATATAGTAATAACCTTTCCAGGGAGCAATCTGTAATTGCTGAGCCAGGAAAAAATATCGTGCCTTAGGAACCTAATTACAATATTTTAGTATGTTTGCTTCCCTTGGAGTTTCCACCAGTATGCTCTTCACAGAAATCCAAACTACCCAGTGGGCACTCAGTCCACCTCAGAAGATTAGGACACCTTGTGAACAGGCATTAAACCATGGTCTTCTTTACCTCCACAGCCCTGCTGTTTCCCGGGTGATCATGCTGGCAAGCATTCTCGAAAGCAATGTTTGTGGTATCAGACTGGCATGATGCCACCACACATGAAGCGTAAGTCTCTTTTTATGGCTGTTTCCAATGCTCTTGGGAACAAACTGGCCATCTAACAAAGATTCTTTGAACTGGGAATTCAAATGGCTTTGGATAGGAAGAAATGTCTGTTTGGGAGGCAGAAGGAGGGGGAGACAGCACCGAGCAGCAGGTATGGTCATTTGCTAACAAATTCCGATGCTTCCATTTATCAGTGCGTAACATTACAAAGGGAGAAGAACCTTTATTTCTTCAGTAAGACCAGGCAGCATCACCTATCCCACTTAAGAAAATGCAACTGAAAATTGTGTGTGTGTTGAAAAGGGAGAAATTAAGTCTGTTTCGTCAAAGACATATGATAAGCGTTTTCATTCAGTTCATTTGTGTCTCTGTATGTATACACTGTAATATACATACGTTATAAATTATATACATTATATCATATGTATATGTGATATATTTTTATATTAAAAGCACTATTTTTGCAAAAGGCCTGTTCTCCAGTTATCTAGGTGAGCTAACAACAAAAAATAGTGTCATTAATGTACACTGACATAAATTTTAAAAATCACTGTTTTTAACATTTGGAAGATAGCTCTGGGGAAATCTTGAAATCATATAAGCACGTCCTTGGTAGATTGGTTAGATGTTAATTTGCCTTCAGGAATGAATGAAGCTGGCTGCACTTCTTCATGAGGGTCACTCACAAGTAAGCCATTTTTCAGCTTGTAAAAAATTCTAATTCTCTTTTGTTTCAAATAAGCTAGAGGCCAAATTCTTTCTTTTGAATCAGCAAGAGCCTCTGTAACTGTCAAAACATTTTCCTAATGTCCCTTTGAAAAGGCCAGGGAACTTTGACAATGAACAACAAGGTCTTAAAAAGGTTTATAACCTTTACAGGGCACCTGGGTGGCTCAGTCAGTTAAGTATCTGACTCTTGACTTTGGCGCAGATCATGATCTGATAGTTCCCGGTTCCTGAGACACAGCACCGGGTCCTGCTCTGTGCTGTAATTCTGTCTCTTCTCTGACTATCTCTCACTCCCGCAAGTGTTCTCTCTCTCTCCAAATACAATTTTTTTTTTCTCCAAATACAATTTTTTAATGTTTATTTATTTTTGAGAGAGAGAGAGAGAGAGAAAGAGAGAGACCGAAACAGAGCACAAGCAGGGAAGGGAAAGAGAGAGAGACAGAATCCAAAGCAGGCTCCAGGCTCTGAGCTGTCAGTATAGTCCCCCACCCCCACCCTATGCAGGCCTCAAACCTATGGACCACGAAATCATGACTTGAGCTGAATTCAGATGCTTAACTAACTGAGCGACCCAGGCACACCTCTCTCTCAAAATAAATAAACTAAAAAAAAAAAAAAGGTTTATAAACTTTGACCCAGTTATCTCCTTTATTGGAACCTACTGCAGAGGAACTAGCCTAAATACCTAGAAAGTGTTTAAGTTACAGTATTAATACTAATAGGAAAAATTTCAAATGGATTACTTCATTTTGACTCATTTAGGTTAAGTAAACTATCATATATCCAATGAATTAACCTGCATTCATTAAATATATCTATAAATACATCAAGTATATTTACAAATTTATATTTATATATTTGTATAAATTGTTATATGTAATAAATATTAATATAGGTTAATTATTATACTGTATAAATATAATATATATTTACTTTAAGTTAAATATCTTTACAAATTTATATGATTGTCCGGGGCGCCTGGGTGGCTCAGTTGGTTAAAGGTCCAACTTTGACTCAGGTCATGATCTCACGGTTTGTGGGTTCGAGCCCCACATTTGGCTCTGTGCTGACAGCTAGCTCAGAGCCTGGAGCCTGTTTCAGATTCTGTATGTCCCTCTCTCTCTGACCCTCCCCTGCTCATGCTGTCTCTCTCTCTCTCAGAAATAAATAAAACATTAAAAAAATTTTTTAAAAACCAAATTTATATGAACAAGAGGAAATATGTGCACTACAATGTTAAATTTAAATTGCATAAGTAATGCAATCTTTAGTATATTAGGGGGGAAAGACTGGGAATCAATGGATCAAAATGCTAACAGTATTTATTTCTAGGTATAAAACTATGGCTGAGCTTCCCCTTTTCCTTCTACTATTCTCTAGTTTCTGAATGGTCTATCCACAATGAGTGGTAAGGATAACATGGAAATAAGGTTTAATTTGGGAAATAAATAGGCAAGGAAATTTGTCATTGTTGCTAGGGGTGGCCAGCAGACAGATGAAAGGCTTATGATCTGGCAAATCCACATTAGCCACATTCCTTTCAGGGCTAGGGTTAGATCTGGGCGTGTTGGCAGCTCAAGAAACCACCTTTCCATTTTTTTTAAAAAAATATTTTTAACAGTTATTTAGTTTTGAGAGACAGAGACAGATTGCAAGTGAGGGGAGGCCAGAGAGAGAGGGAGACACAGAATATGAAGCAGGATCCAGGCCCTGAGCTGTCAGCACAGATGTGAGGCTAAAACCTATGATGCGTGAGATCATGACCTGAGCTGAGTCAGATGCTTAACTGACTCAGCCACCCAGGCACCCCTCGCCTTTCCATTTCTAACTCTGAGTTTAATTTCTGTATGGGGTGAGGGGTTGGGCAGTATCTAACCTGAATCAAAATTCTCAGGGAGGTGCCTATAAATAATCACCTGAGCTGGGAACACAGACCGTACTTTGCCCGTCATTGCAGAGCCCAATTGCCTATGGATGAGAAGAGTCCCTCAGACAAAGATCTGGAACCAAGTGAGCTGAAATGCTGAAGTGGGGACTTTGGAGCTCCGCAAAGAAGTGGCCAGAATATCCAGGGAGTTACTCTGCAGTGGCAGGACATAAGATGATGGCCCTGAGGAAGATGCTGGCAGGGAGCCCACAGGGTCCCAGCAGGATCCCAGTGGGGAGAGACTGGGGTGGGGGCTTGGCTAGGACACAGCTTTTGTCAGACCTGAAGCCTATACCTGAGAAGTGTGTGATGGCTTTATGTTTCTTGAATTTCTTTTGTCTATTTCCTTTTGGTCTTCCTGGGCATCTGCTGTCTTCAAGGCCAGTCAGTCTTGAGCTATTGCCTGGGCTGTAGCACACAGCCTGGGCTGTAACAAGAGGGCTGAAGCAGAACAGGTATGTCCTTGCAGTGGAGCACATTGGCAGAAACAGCAAACCAAGTGGGCTTAGCCCCTGCCAGTCCCTTTTGGAAAAAGCCAACCGAAGACTTCTATGCACATCACTTGGTTATGGCCAAAAGATCATTTAAAGAAGTATTTTGAGTAACTTTTAAATTTATATATAAAACCACATGGCCAGGGTGCCTGGGTGGCTCAGTAAATAAGCGTCTGACTTCTGCTCAGGTCATGATCTCACCGTTTGTGAGTTCGAGCCCCACATTGGGCTCTGTGCTGACAGCCAGCTCAGAGCCTGGAGCCTGTTTCAGATTTTGTGTCTCCCTCTCTCTCTGACCCTCCCCTGCTCACGCTGCCTCTCTCTCTCTCTCAGAAATAAATAAAACATGAAAAAAAATTTTTTAAACCACATGGCCATATTTTGCTATAAAATAAAATATATTCTTAACTCAAAGTCTCAATTTCAGCTCAAGCTTGGGTCATACTTCTAGAAGTCACCTCTTCAACTCCATGATGGAAGTGTCCTAAAGATAACAATGGCAAAGGACCTGATCCTTGCTCCAGCATTTGGGATGTTATCATCACTAACAGCCCCTCTTCATCCATTCCATTGTGGCTCTTGATTAGAGCCACTGCCTCATCTCCTCTCGTGTACACCACCTTTAAATCTCCCCTCTCCTAGGTGAGTTTACAATAAGCTCTCCCAGCTTGCAGCTTGCCACCCGATTGTCAGAGTGGCAGGGGTCAGACAGAACCTCAAAGTATAGGAGATCACGCAGCCCACTCTGACCAATAGTTAAACCTCCCCTCCCCCATTTTGCCCCCCAATAAAAAAGGCATGCTGAGTCAGAAAATAAATACATTAAGGGAATAAAAAAATTGTGGGTGTGTAGTGTGTGATTTAAGTTTTTCAGAAACTGTTTTTCAGAACGAGACTGGTGATAATCAGGAAAAAGTTTATATGAGAAACTATTTATAGTAAAAGCAAAATATGCCATTTCCATTGAGCAAATTTTACTTTTAGATTTTAAAAATAATACAGAATTTAAACGTGAAGGAAAAGGAATGTTTACAACAGTATAATCGCGGCTCCACAGTTCACCAACCACTGTTTCCTACTAGGAATCACAGCTCATCTTAACAGACTTAACTTTGTGTTAAATAAGAGGCGAGAGTTAATTTAGAGAGCGATTACAGCAGAGGCGTTTTAGAGCAACAGTGATCGTGGCACAATTAGTCTTCAATTTGTAATTGAGAGTAACTCCCAGAGGACTAACTCACTGATGAATTTCAAATAAGCAGACTTCAAAACTAAGAAGAAAAATGGCTAATTATAGGCTAGGAGGGAAAGGAAGGTGGGGAAAGAAAAGAAGCTGCATCTATAGAATCTGAGTGATGTTTCCTTAAAGCCTTGCTAAGAGGATGTGCAATCACATACAGCTGGAAAGCCGCACACAGACTAGGAATGGAACAAGGCCAATATAAGATGGGAAGAATGTATCTGCAGCTCACCAGTTGTGGAAGTGGCTGTGGTCTGACAATGGACAGGCAGCACGTTTGACGGCAGCCACGACCTAAAAGGCAAACTTAGGCTTAGGGTAATGGTGTATGGCAAGGATCACAGAGAGAGGCTTCAGATCTGCCCATGCTGGAGTGGAACAGGCCCACATACTGCTTGCTGTGGACGAGGCTGATAGGGAAATCTGCCTCCTACAGCAGCCAGCACACCGCTCAGAGCTGGGAGCTCTGAAGTTGCCCTAACAGCAGCCTCCAGGTGAAGGTGTGCAGGCTCTGAGCAGACAGCCTCAGCCCAGGCTCCTGTCAGCTGCCTTTCAGCCTCCAAGTCACAGAACCAACTTCCAACTCCTCCCTCTACGTCCCAACATTTTACAGGGTTGGGGAAGGTGTCCTTGCACCTGACTCAGTGGCAGACAGGAGAGAACACTGCCTGCTCTCAGGAATGTGCCCAAGAATGAAGGTCTTATTGCACCAGCTTCTTCCTTCCCTGGCTGGGGAGTTTTTCCTGTGACTCCAGCCATGGGCAGCCTTATTAGGAAAAACCTCGACATCACATTCACCCCTGTGGTACCCACCAGTCAGAGTAGGTGTAAGACCCAGCTAACCTAGTCATCTGTAGAAGGCCCTGGAGCAACGCCCAGAGCTCCAGAAACTATGACCCTGAGGCAGACTCCTTATTTTTGTAAATCCAAACAAACCAACATCTGCCTTCCACCGAAGAATCTCATTTTGCTCAGGGACATTAATGTCCCTAAAGAAGAAAATACTTGTTGTAGCTGTGGGATCTATATAGGACTCTGCTTGGTTTTCGTGTCCCAGTCTCCTGTGGCTATTTTGCATCTAGTAACAGTGTCCCTATTTCGCTGGGGATGGGGTTTACCTCTCCCAGCCAGTGACAAGCATGTGACTCAGCCCTGCTAGGGTTTCCCAACCACCCCTTGGCCAAATGATTGCTTGAGGGATAAGTATACAATCAAAGCAGGCCCTAATTGTTGCCATGAGACTTTTATTATTTATTATTTTTTAAATTTTTTTTTTTTGAGAGAGACAGAGACAGAGACAGAAAGTGAGCAGGGGAGGGGCAGACAGAGACACACACAGAATCCGAAGCAGGCTCCAGGCTCTGAGCTGTCAGCACAGAGCCTGACACAGGGCTCAAATTCACGAACTGTGAGATCATGACCTGAGCTGAAGTCAGACATTAACTAGCTACCCAGGCACCTGCCAAGAGACTTTTAAAGATGTATACTGGGAAAGAGACAGGATCTTCTTTGCTGGGGTCATAAGACAAAAAGCCCTGGGTTAAACCAGGACCCACGGTAAGCCATTTTTTCTTTCCTATGGAGAGGCCTGACTAAGATCAAAACAAACCCAAAAGAATTAGATGGGAGAAAAAAGAGACAGACAAAATCATGACAATATCATAGAGACTCAGAATCTACGTATCCCTGAAGCCAATGTAACCCTTGAGTCCCCAGCTACTACAGCAAATACACTGACTTTGGGCTCAAGCTAGTTTGAGTTTCTGTCATTTATAACACCAAGAGTCTAGGCTTACAGCAAAGGGAAAATGGGGTCCACACCAGATTTTGTGTTCGGCCCAGTTTGTATAGTTAGATAGCCCATTGGGTTGTCTACCCCTACAGAAGTCACATGTAGCTTGAAGGAGGGAAGTAATGGGAGATCCTTAACCAAGTTTTCTTGTTCTGTAACAAGTGGTTCTTCTGGTGCAGGAACCACATTCATTTTGTGTATCTTAGTTCTCCCAGAACATAGTAGATGCTCAGACATTTGGCTGAGTTGGTTTTACTTCTAACAGATGAAAGAATGATGAAGCAATAAACTACAATGAATTCAGTTACTATTTCTTTTTTTTAGTTTTTTAAAATTTTATTTTAGAGAAAGAAAGAGAGAACACAAGCTGGGGAGAGGGCAGAGGGAGGGAGAGAGAGAGGGAATGAATCTTAGCAGAGCCCAACACAGGGCTCCATCCCATGACCCTGAATTAAAATCAAGAGTTGGACACTCAACCTACTGAGCCACCTCTGTGCCCTTAAATTCAGTTATTTTTACTGAGTTGTCTCCATGTGAGGGTGGTCCAGAATTTCGGGATGTGTCCTAGATTGGGTTCCTTGGAAAGCAAACCCTGTAACAAAGACTTGGGCACAGGTAGTCTGTTTGGGAGAAGAGAGCAGAAAGAGAGAAGAACCATCAAAGGGTATGTTTACGTATGAGTGAAATGCCGAGGCAACTGGGCTCAGTCCCACTGCAGAGTCTCTGAGCAGCCATGCAGAACAAGGCTAAGAAGTACAGCACCCTGAGATGGGAGGCTGGGGTATTGGTAAAGGGGCACTTTCCAGGGCACTAACCTCCAATTCTCCCAACACACACACACACACACACACACACACACACACACACACACTACGCTGCACCTGTGCATGGCTGCTGAGTGGCTCTCTGCATATTAGGGAATGCTGAGCAGAAACGCTGTGGTGCATACAATGATGTGTGGAATAGTCCACCATAGCTGTGACAAAACCAGATGAACAGAGGGAAATGCTGTGGTAATCAAGCATCGGCTTCAGGCAGTCAACCTTCCTAATAAAATTTGGAGTTTACATCCCTAGGAAGTTATATGGCATGATTAGCGGCAGTCTGGGACAAGAGATATTAGGAAACTGTAGATCTTATAAAGACCATGTGGTGTCTCCCTGCTCTCTTTAGATTCCACAGTGAATCTGGGGGAGGTACCCACAGAAGCATGTGTGACTGTGCAGTTTTTCAGCCATTCAAGCAGTATAGGACCATAAGCTTTGTAAGGGCAGGAACTCTGTTATATTTGGCTCACTGGTATATCTCACTGTAGAACACAGTTCATAGCACATAGCACATTCTGAATAAATATTTGTTGAGTGGATTAAACAACAATAAGAATTATGGCATGGGGACTATGTATTATTTCTAAGAGACCTGGGGTTAGCTGGTCCTTTATGCCATGGCATTGCTCCAGGTATAAATCTTAAGGCCTGACCTTATGAACGCTGAACACTGCTTGAGTCAGAAAGATCACAGGCACCATAGGAATCTGAAAAAGTGAATAAGTTTCTGGGTAGCAGGAAAGTAGCACTGACTCTAAAGTGATGGAACTGACAAGTGGATGGGAAAGTGGAGCTTCCACAGGAAATTTCTCAATCCCAGGTCATACAGGGTGGCAATTCACTCTTGAAGATAATTGGAGCCCATTAGGAAGAAAATGTTGGATTGCCAGAAACTTCTTTCCTCTGCTTATTGTGCTTGTGCAATTTTTTTTTCACTCCAGAGAGAAGCAGTAACAGAAGAAAATATCCGTTAATTCATTTGCTCATTCACTTAATCAATGAACATTTGAGTCTTCCTATGTCCCCAGCACTAGGCTTCTGAGGGTACAACAGTGAGCAAAACAGACACAATCCCTGTCCTCAGGGAACTTCTAGTCTGGGGCGGAGATATACATTAAATATTTGTGTAAATATGTATGTAATAATATGTTGTCATGGTAGCCGTAAAGGTAATCACAGGGCTTTATAAGAAAGGAGAGGGGCGCCTGGGTGGCTTAGTCGGTTAAGCGTCCGACTTTCACTTGGGTCATGATCTCGCGGTTCGTGGGTTTGAGCCCCGTGTCGGGCTCTGTGCTGACTGCCAGCTCAGAGCCTGGAGCCTGTTTCAGTCTGTGACTCCCTCTCTCTCTGACCCTCCCCTGCTCACGCTGTCTCTCTCTCTCTCCTAGAAATAAATAAAACATTAAAAAAAAAATAAAAAAAAAAAAAAGAAAGGAGAAAGAGACATTTTTGAATGGGAGTTCAGGGCAGGTCACTGAGGAAGGGACATTTATAATGAGATCTGGATCACGAACAGGAGTGAGACCAGGGGGAAGGGGATGAAATCTTAAGGAGCAGCATATGCAGAGATCCTCAGAGGGGAAGGACTTGTCCAGCCTCAGTGACTTGAAAGAGAGTCAGTATGGCTGGAACAGAGTGAGTGGAAGAGTGGAGAAGATAAAACCAAAGGGTGGGGCCAGGAAAGTGAGCTAGTGGCGTGAGAGGCCACCCTGAAGACTTTGGATTTTGCCCTAAAAGTAGTGGGAAGCCACAGAAGAAGTGTAAGCAAAAGGGTGCCTAGGTAGCTCAGTTAGTTAAGCATCCAACTAGATTTCAGCTCAGGTTAAATGTGATCTCATAGTTCATGGGTTCGAGCACCACACCACACTGCGCTGTTAGTGCAGAGCCTGCTTGGGATTCTCTCTCTCTCTCCTTTTCTTTCTGCCCTTCTTGCCTCTCTCTCTCTCTCTCCATTTGTCTCTCTCTCTCTCTCAAAAGTAAACAAACAAACAAACAAACAAACATACCAAAAAAATGTGTGAGCAAAGAAATATTATGCCCTTGACCAGGTGCTTGTTTTGAATGCTAGGTGGAGAGGAAGCAGGGAGGTTAGTGAATGAACCTCTCTCCACAGTTCAAAACACAATGCTGGCTAGGACTAGAGTTGGGGCCAAGGAGATAAAGGAAAGTGGACATGTTTGAGAAGGTGTTCAGGTACAGAAATGACAAGACTGACTGAATGTGGAATGAAGGAAAGGATTGGAAATGAATGTAAGGATTACTCCTTAGATTTCTGGCTCAAGTAGTGGGCAGGAGGTGGTCAATAACAGAGAAGAGGGAGACTCGGGGACAGCAGGTTACAGGTGGGAGAGCCAGCGTTCAATATGGACACAATGAGCATGAGATGCTCATGAGACGACAAGCTGGGGTGTCTCACATGAGTCAGGATGGCTTAGAAGACAAGTTGAGGCTAAAGTTAAATACTGAGGAAAGACAAGTGAGCAAACTCACCCACCAGGATACTTTCGGCAGTTCCACGTTTATTATAATTATTTGTTGGTTTTGTGGGAATTCTGAAATGTGCTAGGAATTCTCATATGAAAATGATTGTGTGTAGATTTTACAAATGGTTGGACTTCATGTAGTTCATAACTACAGCAAGCCTCAGTCAACTATTCTAGTACTCTCACTTACAGTGTAAGTCCTTCAGACATGCATAACTAAACACCGTCTCCTTTACTTTCCCCTGAGTGGCATTTGATACACAATTATTCTCCTTGGATCTGCACCAAGTTTCTATTTCTCCTTGGGATGCTCACAATGCACTGACAGGGAGCATTGTGACTTGGGAAAATGCATGAATAAACAGATAATGAATGACTTTTAGGTTCATTTTAAAAATTATCATGTGTTTTATTTGAAAAAACATTATTATTATTATTATTATTAATTATATGAGACTGCATTTTTCTAGTTTATGTTTTGATTAGAAAACAAAATATAGAATTATTAGAAACACTAACAAGAAGCTGAAACTATTACATTTAGCAGCATATTTGTTCAAGGAATGAATTGTTTTCATAAAGAAAGGCACCTTGATTGACTGATTGATTGATTTTGTACTGGTAATCTGCCTTAATAACTCCCGACTACTTTATGTTTAAGCACTGGCACAAATCCTTATTCTTTCTACCTGAGGAATTATAAGGTTTAAGAAAGAAAACAAGATAGAAATTTTGTATATGTGTGGTTATATATACAGATATATGTATATATATTTACTAATGTGTATATGTATATACATATATGAATGTATACATTAATTTCTGCACAATCTTTTGCTATCTGAAATGTGAAACAGTACTTTACAATGTTTATAGTAATGCTTTATGGCTATGCTTACACCATGTCAAAAATTCCAGTAAGTTTATATAAAAATACAAGAAAAATTGTTGCTAGGCATTGTTCAAGCAAAGCTACTGACTAGCAAATCTCCCTCTTTCTTACCCAATTGTTTTCACTTGTAGTGTGTGGGTTTCTACCCATCAGCATGAACCATCTGCAACAGCCCAATTAATAAGCTCACTCCTGTAAAGGGGTTGCATCTACACAGCATTTTCCTAGATATTCTTTCATTCAATCCTTTCCAAAGCCTATGAGACAATCTGTAGTGTTGACTCACCATCGTTCTGGGCTCAGCTGATTGCAAAATGGGAACAATGCTTCATCTACTCCACAATGTGGCCCCAGTACAGTTAAGTACAGTGTTTGAAGTGAAAGAGAACTGGGATCTGAGCCCCAGTTCTGCCACTGACCGGCTATGTGAGGACAAGCAGAGTACATCACCTCCCAAGTTCCCAGTTCTTTATCAATAAAGAAGGGATAATTTCAAAGATAGTGATGATAATGGTACCTGCCTCAAAAAGCAGACATAGCCTATGGCTTAACTTACAGCAAGAGACTGAATAATGGTAAATATCACTATGCTTGAGTGGCAGTACCTTGAATATAAATAAGCCATTAACATAGTAGCATCTTGTCATTGTTTTGTTGATGGAGGCACTGAAAAGCTAAAAGGTTAAATGATTTATGGCGTGTTCACATGACTAACAAACATCGTAGATCTCACTAGAACCCTCACTTTTATGCCTGGCCTGTCCCTTCTTGCTCCAGCCCTGGCCCAGGCCCAGAGCTACTTAACTTGCCCATATGTGAGTTTTTGAATATCTCTAGCCCCACAGTCAAAACTGTTAACACTGAAGATTCTTCCCTTGTCAATCCCCCTCTCAGTAAAGCGGGCATGGGGAATTCAACAGATTGGACTTCCCTGAAATGCTGACAAGGGGGTACTGGCTATTGGCCATTCTCAAGCAAAATAAGCATCCTAGAAACAGGTTTCCCCCATCACCAAAAATAAGGTATAACTTCTTCCACATCTGCCACTGCGCTCAATAAAAGAGGGAGGGCTTGTCCTGGATGCCTTTGCTTTTTAATCTCTATTTGATTAAAAGAGGGCATTATTTAAAAATTTAAAAAATAGTACAGGGTGCCTGGGTGGCTCACTGGGTTAAGTATCCAACTTCAGTTTAGGTCATGATCTTGCAGTTCATGAGTTCCAGCCCTGCACTGGGCTCTGTGCTAATAGCTAAGAGCCTGGAGCCTGCTTAACATTCTGTCTCCCTCTCTCTCTGTCTCTCCCCTGGTTGCTCTCTCTCTTTCTCTCAAAAATAAATAATAAACATTAAAAAAATAAATAAAATTTAAGAAATAGTATAAGCAATGATATATAGAAATAACATATATTTTTAATTTTTTAATGTTTTATTTATTTTTGAGAGGAGAGGCAGAGTAAGCAGGAGAGGTGCAGAGAGAGAGGGAAACACAGAATCCGAAACAGGCTCCAGGCTCTGAGCTCTCAGCACAGAGCCCGACGTGGGCTCAAACTCGTGAACTGTGAGATCATGTCCTGAGCCAAAGTCAGCTGCTTGACCAGCTACCCAAGGGCCCCTGGAAATAATATTAATAGACTACAAAAACACTGCTAATTACTTGTGCTAATGAATAGTTAGAAAATAAAACACTGAACATTTATACTTCCAGATCCTTTGCAAAGGACTCTATGCTTTATAGATGAGAATTTATAAAATTCTTTGTTTTATAGATGAGAATTCTGAGACTCTGAGAGATTAGGCAACTTACCCAAAGACACAGTCAATAAGTGACAGGGCTGGTATCTGGACTCAGGTCAAGTAACTCTGAATTCAATATCCATTATTACACTGCCTCACAACAGCCTTTTGAATGTGCCCCAGATTAGCATTACAGATGGAAGGGAACAACAGATCCATGTTGCGTAAGGATATTCACACACTGGGATGACTCTGATTTGATAAGAAGAAGATCAAGAGAACCAACCCCCCATTCTACCCACCATTAAGTGCCATGTGTGGCCCTAGAGAAGTCACTGAAGCACTGAAAGCCTTGTTTTTCTTCTGCTGGACTAAACCAAGTGGAAGGCCTGCTTCTTTCTAAAGCTGTAAGGTTCTGTTCATTTCTATTTAACTTTAACATTTAGCTGCTATGCTTTATTATGTAGATCTATGAGTTTCGAAAAGAGTCAATAATTTGGAAAGAAGCAAATTTACTCAATCGGGATAAAATACAAACTTTCAAAACACTAATGAGTTTCTAAATTAAAAGTCACTACAAAATGGCAAGAGTATGGGAAAACCGGTATTCTCCTAGTATTGGAGGGTAGGTAGAGCGGTACAATGTGGGTGGGGACAATTTCTACAAAAATCTGACCCAAATAATCCATCTCCAGAGATTTATCCTACAACTGTAAAAATATCTGGTAGGCATATTCATCTGTGTACAGAGGATAATGTCTGCCACACTATATTTACCTGCAAAGGATTAAAAGCAACTGAAATGGCCACCAATAGAGGACTGGTTAAATAAATTAATATACACTCACAGTACATAATACTACACAGCTATAAAGGCAAATAAAATGGGGGCACCTGGGTGGTTCAGTCGGTTGAGCATCCAACTTCCGGCTCAGGTCATAATCTTGCAGTTCCCCGCCTTTCCCCCCACTCATGCTCTGTCTCTCTCACTCTTAAAAATAAATATTTTTTTAAAAAAGGTAAATAAAGCAGATAGTATATGCTAATATGGAAAGCACACAAGGTATATTGCTAACTTTTCAGATGCCAAACAGTGTGGATAGTGTTCTTCTGCTTGTGGGGTATGCCATATGGGCTTGCATGTATGTGGAAGGACATAGAGAAACCCAGCAACCACAACCACCCTGGAGACAGGAGCTGAGGGTAAGGGGACAGAGACAGACTTCCTGTTTGGTAGTGATTGGTTGATTGATTTTACCATGCATATATATTGCTAATTTGATGTGAGGATGGATGGCAGGACAGCTGGACCAAACAGACAAATGGATGAAGGATGAGGTAAAGTAAAGTCAATAGAGAACTGTGGTTATTACATGAAATCAGAGCAAGAAACAACTTGCTAAGAACACATACACAACCTCTAACCAAGATCGCATTTACTTGGCCGAAGATGCAACTTAAGAATCTGCAGTAAAAACGGCAGGAACTACCCGATGTTTTATGTATGTCACTTCAATTAATCCACACTTTATTGCCACAGAGCAACATATTATTACACATAAACCTACACCTTCATCACAGATGGAGAAACTGAGGTTCGGAGAGGTAGCCAAGGATAAACTGAGGAAACTCACTCAAGGATGCACAGCTTATAACACACAGCATCAAGTTTTGAACTTTGGCTTGCTGATTGCCACTATCACTGACCAAACCCGATGACGATATTGCACATAATTACCATTTCGTACAAAGTGGACTTTGCCCATCGGCAAACTGTGGGGAAATGTGTTTAACGGCATTCTCTTCAAGTTCTGTTTTTCACCAAGTAATGGTACTTGGTTCATCCCAACTTTATTTGGAAGGCCAGGAAAGTGTGCGTTGTCCCTAAATGGCCAGATCCACAACACACCGAATAAATCCTTCAGTAAAGTTATCCCCATTCCTCATTAATTCCCCTTCTATTTCACCTCCTGGGAAACACTGGGAACCAGCAGACTAGTGGGACCATCTCTGAAGCAGAGGTCCAAGTGGATCCTGACAGAGCGCCAAGGACCTGCCATGCTGAGAGCAGTCCCTGCCAGCCGGACAGCTAATCATCATTATTTCCTGGAAAGGCCCTTTGAGACCTAGAGCATAGAAGAGCCTGTTTCAAACCAGAGGATCCTCTCTGGTCTGCGCTATACCCACAGGGACACAGCAGCAGTTGCAGTCCCAAGAAGCTCCTGACATGGATGCAGAACGACTTTGGTAACAGCAGTAACACCAAAGCCCTCAGCCGCCTCTATGAAGGCACGGAGCCACATCACCTCCAGGCACAATGACAGCGCTCACCTGAGTCCTCCAGGTACAACAGCGGGGGTGGGGGGCTCTGTGCCCCCTTCCCCCACTTTCTGTGCTCTGGGCATCCTCCACTGCTTTGTCTGAGAATTAGCCCGTGCCAGATAAACACTGTTCTCAGGGTTGGTTACTTTTAACATAAAGCCACCAAGAATCTGTCTGAATGGTACTCCAGGCAAGTAATTCAGTATAATGCTTTAAAAAAAATGTTTTTTTGGCTTCACAACAGTACATGTACTTGTGAAGCAACTGTGAATATTCAAATACTGTAATTGGAGATGATTTACATTGTTTTGAATTAACTAAAATTCCATTGTTAAGCACAAATACTGCTCCACTAAATCATCATGCTTTTAATAGGTCCACGTGAGCAGGTTACGGAGCGCATTAGGATTTATAACGCTCCTGGGGAGCTGACCACTGTATTATGCTTCCTGCTGCTAGGTAATATGCATGACACATTTCTGGACACTAATTCATTTATTTAATAGTAACAGTATGCAAAAACAGAGTTCAAAATGAGGCTGACAAAGGAGGTATAAAAGTTTTATTAATCCATAGCTAATCAAAGGCCAGTGGAAGGCATATAATGGTGGCATTTACAGACCATATCGAATGTGAATAAATTAACTTTTTGTTTCCTAAAATCTTACTAATAGGATGTATTCGACTTGAAACATTTATACTTTTAATTACAAAGGCAGGCAATTTGGAGCAGGTTTCCAGCTGCACTTGCCTTAAAAGCTACAACTTCGCATCAAGTATCAACACAAATCCTATCATCAGCTGTTGTGTCAAATATGATCAATTACAATACAAGCTGCTTCCTACTAAAAACTGCAATGTTGTTTATTTTATTGCTGGTTTAATTGCATGCTGTCAATCATTAGAAAATTATTTTCTCTGAAAAATGAAGAGCATCTACTCTGTTTTGCTCCCATCGCTCTGATCACTGTACAAAGCATATGAGCAGGTGGCATAATGCCTCTTATATAAAGTTCCTTTTTTACAGCTTGATGACTCAGTTTTGCAACATATCAGAGCAAAGGAACACAGTTTGAAGTACAAGCAAAGGAGAACATCAGGAGAGACCCAGAAACACTGACATGCGTGGAAGAATCATTCCCTTGACTTAGTTCAGTAGGGAGAATATTTGCTCATCATTTGTAAGTAGACACAAAAAAATAAAGACATCTCAAACATAACCCTCTCTCCATTCTAGAACTCTACCCACATTCTATTTCTCAGAGCATTCTGCAGCAATCAGCTAGGTCTTCCACAAAAACCTCATATACATATTGTTCTCATACTGAAGGTAAGAAAGCAATTATGGAACTACCCATGGCAGCAGTTTCCTGAATGTATTTTGCAGAGCATAAGCTAAAGAGCTTCTGGATATTAGTAGGGCTTATATTAAAGAAGGGTTCCATGGTCAAATGACTTTGGGGAATGCTTGATTAAACAAAGCTGTGTACACATGTATCTTCACTTTCGGTTTTCTCACAGCCTTTAATACCCTAAATTAGGACACTGTGTGTAAACCTCCAAGAGGAGGATATGGTACGAAGTGTTTCCCAAATTTATGTGATCGTGGAATTTTTACTGAGCAGCGGAATTTGGGAGACACCAACATAAGGCTTATAGTTCACCCTGATAATTAGGACATACCAATGGGTCTTAAATCTTTCCTGGAGGGTCTCCAAATTCTGCCCTCACCACCCCTCTCTCTGCTACCTGTTAAGAGAAGCTCACCCCATCTTCACCTCAGGAACTTTACAGTCAGCATCAAAATCTATACCCATACACCTTAGTATACACATATATAATCTTCTATCACCAGTATCTAAACCCCTGACCCAGAAGTTCCTGCAAATACCTGTGAGTCAACTTGGGAGAAGTAACAGTTTTTGGTACAGCATAGAAGGTGTAAATTATGCTTTGTTCTATACACAGGGGATGCATTCAGAGCCAACAGCCCTGAAAGACTGGTAGGTATTTCATGGCCGTTGTAAAGCTTAAAACAATCTCTATCACTCTTTAACCAGGTACCCACAGGTATCAGACAAAAAATAAATAGCCCCCACCTCAAGGTCACAGTTGTATTTTGGCATCAGGATATAACTCATTCAAAAAAGCATTGGGATGCTACTAAAACACTACTAGAGTTAGTAAGTAAGCTTAATAAGGTCACAGGAGATGTGAAGATATTAAGACACCAACTGTATTCCTACATACTAACAATGAACAACTGGGAAAAAATATTAGTACTATTTACAGTAGCATTAAAAAGTAGGGATAAATCTAACAAAATAAGTGCAAGAGCTTCATTCTGGGAACTACCAAATGTCAAGGGGAGAAATGAAAAAGACCAAAATAAATAGAGAGCTGCACTATGTTCTTAGAATGCAAGACTCAAGATTAAGGTCTTATTTCTCTAGAAATTGATCTTATTGATCAACAAAATCCCAGTCAGAACACCAACAAGGTTTTTTTGGGTAGAAATTAACAAGCTGATTCTAAAATTTACATGAAAAGTAGAGGATCTAGAATGGCCAAAACATTTTTGAAAAGTAGAATAAAAGGGGAAGACATGGACTAATTGATCTCAAGATTTACTCTAAAGCTGTAAGAATCAAGATAGTGTGGTATAGACATGTTAATGAATGCGAAGCCCAGAAACTGACTCACAGAAATATGGTTTTTAAGTTTTTTAAATGGGCAAAAATTTGAACAGATACCTATCAAAGAAGAGACATGACAGAAAATAAACACATAAATCATGAGAAAATACATATTAAAAACACAGTGAGATACCACTACATGCATACCAGAATGGCCAAGCATTAGCAAGTCTGAAAATAAGAGGGGTTGGTGAGGAGATAGAGGAGAAGATGTAACTCTGTTACATTACTGGTTGGAAGGCAAAACAGTACAGTCACTTTGGAAATTGGTTGGCAGTTTCTTACAAAGTAAAAGACACGTGACCATCAACTTAGCAATCCCACTCCCAGATATTTAGGTAAGAGAAATGCAAACATATGTATACACAAAAACCTGTATGTTAATTTTTACCACAGGTTTATATATAATTTCCAGAAACTGAAATGCCTCAATTATTTTTTGAAAAGGTCAACGGGTAAGTAAATTATAGTATATCAATACAACAGAATAGTACTCAGCAGTAAGAGGAACTGATGCATGGAACAACACAGAGCAGTACTCTAACTGAAAGGTGCCAGACAGAAAACAGTTCATACTGTATGATTCTATTTACATAATAATATTGAAAAGGCAAAACTATAGGTACAGAAATCAAATCACTGATATCCTGTGAGTTGTGAGAAAGGGTTAACCAGAAAGGGGTACAAGGGAAAATATGGAGAGGATAGAAATATACTGTATCTTGATTTTGACAGTAATAGGAATAAAGACATTTATGAAAATTCGTTGAACTATATAACTCAGAAGAGTGAATTTTACCATATGTAAAGTATACCTCTATAAAACTGATTTTTAAAGTAGGGCATAAATTCACTCTTGCTTTGGTTCATCTTACATTTTACCTAACATATCCAAATAAATTATCATTCTTCAATTTAGTGGAGTTTTAAAAATTTATTTATTTTTAATTTTTTGTTTTAGAGAGAGAGACTGTGTGAGCAAGGAAGAGGGGCCAAAGGTGGAGGGTAGAGAGGGAGAGAGAGAGAGAGGGAGAGAGAGAGAGAGAGAGAGAGAGAGAACGAACCCCAAGCAGTCTCTATGCTCAGCACAGAGCCTGACATCAGGTCCCATCTTACGACCCTGGGATCATAACCTGAGCCAAAATCAAGAGTCAGACGCTCAACAGACTGAGCCACCCAAGTGCCCCTCAATTTAGTGGTATTAAGCATTTTATATCCAACTTTAATTTAATGTGAAGGACTCAGCATGGTGGATTCTTGAGGTTGAAAATTGTTTGACATATGGTCGCAACCACAGTGACACTTCCCCACACAAGTGGTAAAACACACTGGTGTTATTATGAGAATTCTTAATTGAAGGAAGAGGCCAACTAAAAAACCATAAAGAAACGGAAAGTGGCAGATGTTGTGGTTCTGCCTACCAGGTCTCAAAGTTCTCAGTACTGGCTCTGACCCAGGGAACTCTGAGCATCTAGGATAGACAGCATAAAAAATGTCCTTCTAATGAGAGACATAAAGATGGCATGTGGTAGCTCCTGACTTATATACTGTTCAGCTGTTTCAATAAATGTGTTCCCACCAATTCATTTACTGCCTCTGGCATTATCTCCATGTCCTTCTCTTTTCTCTCACATTGGCATGTTCTTTGAAAAGCAAACATTCCATAAGTGTATAATTATAATAAAATATTATGAGCGATTCTATGGAAGTAGTTAAAAACCTGAGAAAATGGATATTTTCCAGAAAAATACAAATGACTAAAATTGATCTACATTACTATATGTCATAGAATTGTACCCTTAAAACATGGCACATTACTAAAAGTAATTGAATTTTGTGACATGGAAATTATACCTCAATAAAGCTGTTTTTAAAAAGTTTATAAAAGAAATTGATCTACAAAACAGGACAAAACTTGAACAGACTAGTTATCATAGAAGACACTGTAAAAATGATTGAAGATCTATCATTTTTAAAGAACCAGAACTAAGAGTTTCATAGCTGAATTCTGACTCACCTTTAAGGAACAGATAATTCCTTTATAATTCAAAATATTACAGACCATAATAAAAAGATGGAACGTGCCCCAATCCATTTCATGATTCCAATACAACCTTGATATAAGGCCTGATAAAAATAGAAAACTATAGCCTGATGTCATTCAGAAATTTAAATGCAAAAATTTAAATCACATATTAGCAAAAAGAATCAAGCACTGTATCAAAATAACAATGTTCTATGACCAAGTAGGGATTACTTCAGATATGCAAAGATAATTCAGACTCAAGAAGTCTTTCAACATAGTTGTGCTCATCAGATGTGGTCCTTTTGGGCTCAGGAGCTCATCACCACCTGGGAATCAGACACTCTGCCTGTCAGGCAATGCTAACCTGGAGAGGTTGGAGATTTCATCTCAGTCCATGAGATCTTATAGCTTCAGGAAGTGGGGGGATTTGTTTCTCCTCACTTTTCAGGGAAAGCCTCTCAAAGCGAAACTCCTGGTAAATATCTCTGTGAGTGGTGCGGCCACTACATGTGGAAAACTCCAGTTTAAGAATTATGCTATCATATGGGGTGCCTGGGTGGTTCAGTCAGTTGAACATACAACTTTGGTTCAGGTCATGATCTCTGACTTTGACTCAAGTCATAATTTCACGGTTCGTGAGTTTGAGCCCTGCATGGGGCTCACTGGCATCAGTGCAGAGCCCACTTTGGATCCCCTGTTCCCATCCCTCTCTGCCCCTCCCCCACTCGTGCTCTCTCAAAAATAAATAAAACATTAAAGAAAAGAATTATATTATCATAAAGAAAGGACAATATCAGAGAGAAATGCAGGAAAACCGAGCCAGGGTCCAGACACCAACACAAATCCATTTGTAGCTTTTTGCCCACTTCATAAGCCTTTGTAGGCTTTGGCCTACTCATCTGGGAAAGGAGGAGATATTCTATGCCTTTGTTAGGTTCCGATCCACTCCACAGTTCTACGCTTCCTCTGCTTGACCAATTTCTTTTATTTATTTATTTTTTTTTTAATTTTTTTAAATGTTTTATTTATTTCTAGGAGAGAGAGAGAGATAGCGTGAGCAGGGGAGGGTCAGAGAGAGAGGGAGTCACAGACTGAAACAGGCTCCAGGCTCCGAGCTGGCAGTCAGCACAGAGCCAGACGCGGGGCACGAACCCACAAACCGCGAGATCATGACCAAAGCGAAAGTCGGACGCTTAACCGACTAAGCCACCCAGGCGCCCCGACCAATTTCTTTTAAAGATACACAGGGCAATATTAAGTGCACCTTGCACAGGTTGAATATCAAGCTTTCATATGAAGGTTGGAATTCTTCCTTGATACTTCAGTTGTGTCTGATGGTTACTTTTTTTCCTTCCATAAGAAGTCACCTGTTGGCTTGTATTAGCAATTAATGGTATGGTAGGGATGCCTGGCTGGCTTAGTCCGTAGAACATGTGACTCTCCATCTTTTTTTTTTTTTTTGAGAGAGAGACACAGAGGTGAGTGGGGGAGAGGGAGAGAGAAAGGGAGACCCACAATCAGAAGCAGTCTCCAGGCTCTGGGCTGTCAGCACAGAGCCCAATGCGGGGCTCGAAGTCATGAACTGTTAGATCATGACCTGAGCCGAAATCAGACTTTTAACTGACTGAGTCACCCAGGCGCCCCTGACTAGAGCCTTTCTGATGGGATCCAGAGCTTGGCAGAATCTAAGAGGTCCTGCTTGTCATCACTATAATAGATAACATCTTGTGAACTATATGAGGAGCCAGGCAGGAGTCCTTTTAATAACCCTCTGAGGTATTAGTTTATCCCCACTTTACAGACGAGAAAACTGACTCAGAGAGGTTAAGGGATATGCTCCAGGGTAACTAGGGAGTAAGTAACAGACGGGAGTCTCAACCCCATGTTCTTCTAACTTCAAGATTCTGCTCCTCACACCTTGGCCCTACAGCTTCCGACAGCTTCTGGGCCAGGGGTGGTCACCTGGTCTCTCAGTCCTGCTCTCAGGCTGGGAAATGTGGATGTCTGGGAGCTCCTGCGTGGATGAGGGAACGCTGGTGTGGGGCATGGGCGCACGGGCACCTCCCAGAGTCAGTCACTGATGCCTCCACACTGACCGCCTGCCGAACAGTCAAGTCCAGCTGGTGTCCCTGGTCCTGGCAGACGCCCCACCCCACTTTTTGTACTGAGAAAAATAGCCAAAGCATCTTTGACAAAAGGTTCTACACCAGGAAGAGAATCTGGAAGATGGCTTGGTGACCCCTCTTAAAGCATGGCGGTCTTGAACCATCCTTTCTGTTGTGTTTCCTTCTCTTATTTCCTATTTTGGGCCAGATCTTCTATCCTAGAAATTTGACTCCTACCCTATCCCCTCTTTTATCCTCCCCCTCTTAAAAAAAGTCCCCCCCAACCTCCATACACCTTGAAATCCTGAAGAAGCTATCAACACTCCATCCCTTGTTCCTAATATCCTGTGTCAAGACCATTCCTTGATGTGATTCATACTAATACACTTGTATTTGGACGGATAAACCCTACTGTTATCTCTAATCTTAGGGTAGAGAAAAGCAGAAGCAATGAGGGGGCCCTTCCATGTAGAAATAGGGTCTGGAGACCAAGAAAGGGAAGATGAATGTATAGTCCAAGTCACTCAGGAACTTTTATGCAGGTGCAAGAAACTTATGTCAAGTGGCCACAAGATTGTTTAACAGGAGACGAATGAATGTAACTCCACGTTTGCTGCTAGAAACCAAAGCTTTGTGTGAAATCTTGAATTTTTTTTGGGGGGGGGGGGGAAGGGAAGCTTGTACCTATCTGTTCTTTCCCTGATCCCTTCCCCTTATTTCTGAACTGCAGGAGACTGGGCCCCCTTGGGCCTTAGTGACTCCAATCTCTGGGGGGTGTTGACATGGTGGATTTTGCTGTGCCAGGTACTTCCTTTCCCACTTGCTGTTTTGTAACACACATGTTGACCCTTTTCCCTTCTCTTTTTACACTGGGAAAATCCAATGAATAAATAAAAAGTTATTGGTACTGAAAAAAAAGCTTGAGCCCATGTTGGGTGTAGAGATTACTTAAAAATAAAATCTTTACCAAAAAAATTAATGGCAAACAGCATTCAATAGGCAAAATTTTGTTTTATACACAATTTTAAAGTAGCATTTACCAAATAGGAGAATAGATATATTTTTTAAAAAAATGAGCTGTGGGGTCAAATATGAATTGCAATCTCTTAGGTTTTAAATAAAACACATTTCTCAACAGATGGAGCAAAACTTTAATTGCTAATATGCACTGTGAGTTCCGTAAAGGGGAATCCTCTGCCCTAAGCACGATCAACTTTGGCTAACTTAACTTGGCTCCCTCTCTCCTTTCCTTTCTCTCTCCTCTCCTTCCTGCCTCTTTCCCTCCTTCCTCACAGAGTCTCAAAGGACTAGCATTTTTCAGAAAGACTATGGAAAATACTAAATGCACAAGGTAGAAACTCCTAAAGAATGAGAAATCAAAACAAAAGCGGTTTTGATCCAGAGTCATCTAGACTTTGTGCTTGCCTCTTGGAGGCTGTTTAAGGCATTACAAACTAAAGTAAAAACAATTTTTTTTCTCACAGTGAAGTGAGAAGTCCTGTTTTCCAAAGAGAGCTGTGCTTCTTCTACCTCAGGAGGTGAAGTCTGAAACGAGAGATTGGAGTGGACAGCTCAGAATCTGCTCACTATTTCTGGGTAAGAGCAGCAAGCATGGAGAGATCAAGTCATCCCTGCCCTAAGTTCCCCATCATGTCAGCCTCCACTCCAAACACCACTGGGATAGCTGGCCATGTAAGAGCCTAAAGGTTAAGCACATACCATTGACCTCAGAGAAATGAGTTCTCACATCATTAAATACAGCATGTTCTCCGGCTTTGCCTGATTACACCGGAAAAGTGCACTGGAAGCATTATTTAAGGCTTCGATGTTCTACCTACATTTGTACAGACACAAAATCAATATCTTTACACTGCCTTTGTTTGCCTGGATTATGTTTAACTACTGAGTGGCTTTTAAGACACCAATCAGGTTTAACATCTTGTATGTTATATAAACAAGTGTGTGAACAAGAAAAATAGTGACATCTCTTTGCTTTCTTTCCCTCTAGACTGTTAGGACAAGAAGCATGAAACCGCTTATTTGGACTACTGTATGTGGATATACAGATACACAATTCATCATCTTGATAACAGAAATGTTTCCCCCTTAAAAAACATATTTTTCCTTGACTTAAAAGACTCTTGATAATGGTGCTTTTAGAGAACATTGAAAGAATAGATTATTCAATAAATAGCATGGACTGGCTTTCCATTTGGGGGAAAATATTAAATCCAAAGGTAGGGGCACCTAGGTGGCTCAGTTGGTTGTGCGTCCGACTTCAGCCCAGGTTATGATCTCGCGGTTCATGAGTTCAAGCCCTGCATCGGGTTCTGTGCTAACAGCTGGTTCAGATTCTGTGTCTCCCTCTCTCTCTGCCCCTCCCTAGCTTCTGCTCTGTCTCTCTCTCAAAAATAAATAAAAACATTTAAAAATAAGTAAATAAACCCAAAGGTAGACATATATAAATATAAATTTCCAGATGGATTAACTTTTTAAACACAGGAAGTATAGGCATTTGACAAATATTAGGAAAATTTTTTTAAAAAAATTTAATGTTTATTATTTTTGAAAGAGAGAGAGAAACAGAACGTGAGTGGGGAAGGGGCAGAGAGAGAGAAGAAGACACAGAATCCAAAGCAGGCTCCAGGCTCTGAGCTGTCATGGGGGTCAAACTCCAGAACCATGAGATCATGAACTGAAGCAAAGGTGGATGCTTAACTGACTGAGCCAACTCAGGCACCCTGGAAAAGTTTTTTTTTTAACTTTTTTATTTTTTATTTTTTTTTTAATGTTTTATTTATTTCTAGGAGAGAGAGAGACAGCGTGAGCAGGGGAGGGTCAGAGAGAGAGGGAGACACAGACTCTGAAACAGGCTCCAGGCTGAGCTGGCAGTCAGCACAGAGCCCGATGTGGGGCTCGAACCCACGAACCGCGAGATCATGACCCAAGCAAAAGTCAGACGCTTAACCGACTAAGCCACCCAGGCGCCCCTTTTTTTTAACTTTTTAATAAAGTCACAAAGGAAAGGATTAATATATTTGACTATGTAAAATTTATGAATGGCAAAAAGTAATTCAAATAAAGTTAACTTTACCTAACCTTTATTTAACACTTACAATGTGACAGAAACTAAGCTAATTGACTCCTTTCTCCTCAAAAGAAAGATAATTATAAGAGAACTGTAAGATAGCTAATTGTATTAGCTTTTTGGGTTCTCCAAAAAGACAAAACCAATAAGGAAAGAAAGAGAGAGAGAGAGAAAGTGTGTGCGTGTGTGTGTGTGTCTGCATGCGCTTGCCTGTGCACAATTGCCTGTATGATAAAGGAAATCATTATAAGGAATTGGTTCAAGTTACTATGCAGGCTGAAGACCCAGGAGAGCTGATGTATAGTTCTAGTCCTAGTCTGAAGGTCTGAGAACCAGAACCTAGTCTGAAGGTCTGAGAACCAAAACCTAGTCTGAAGGTCTTAGAATTTATGGACATAGCAGTCCAAAGATCAGCAGGCTTGAGATGCAAGAAGAGCTGCTGTTTCAGCCCATGTCTGAAGGCCAGAAAAGACCCACATCCCAGCTCAAAATGAGGCAGGGAGGTTCCCTCTTACTCAACTTTTCTGTTCAAATTTAAGTCTTCAACTAATTGGATGAGGCCCACCCACAGTAGGGAGGGCAATCTGCTTTACTCAGTCTGTCCATTCAAATGTTAATCTCACCCAGAAATACTCTCAAATGCATATTGAGAATGCCATTTGACCAAATGTCTGGGCACTGTGTGGCCTAGTCAGTTGGCACACAAAGCTAACCATCATGCAAATACTGTTCTCTTATAGCACGCGAAGAAACTAAGGCTTAAACTACTTCACTAGAATCGCACAGCTAGGATGGTAGAGTCAAACCTTGTTGCCAGCTCTATCTGAAATCAAAATCAAAATGTTTGCAAAATACAAGATAAAAATATCAATAGCAATAAAAAGGTCTTTTACAAATCAATAAAAATAATAAGTACCTCTATAGCAGAACTGGCAAACAAAACATATAGCTAAAACAGCCAATGACAAAGGAAATGGCTATTAAAAAATAAATATGCTCAATCTCATTAATGATAAAAGAAATGCAAATCAAAGCAATGAGGCATCATTAGAGATACCATATCTATATCTGATCCACATCACATTTGAAGGTTATACAGAAGGATCATACCCAGTATAAACTAGGACTAAGCAAAGTGACACACTGATACACACTTAATAAGGTGTTCAACTATATAATCTTTCGGAAGACCAATTTAGAAAATTCCTTCAAAAATTTAAACATACGTTCTCTTTGAGATAGCTGTCTCTTTTAGGTATTTCTCTTATACAAATACGTGTGTGTGCAGATATATTTACAAAAATGTTCACTGCATATTTATGTTCATAAATATATATGTAAATATATATTTATAATAATATTTTATATTTATATATAAAATATATAATAAATATAATTAAATTATATTTAAATGCCCATCAAATACCAGTTAGGTTAAATTAGGATATGTTCATATGATGAAATTCTATACAGTCATTAAAAGAATAATCAGAGAAAAATGTGATCAACATAATTTGAGTGAAGAAAAGCAAGGTATACAACCACATGCATAGAATGGTCTTGTTTTTATATGAATATATAAAGTTCACTGAAGAGTTTTTACTTAAGGATATAGATAGTTATTGAGGGAGGGGGGCAGATAACAGTCAAACTCTTGAGCCAATACTTTAACAATTTTGTTTCCTTGTACACAGAGTCAGATCTACTATGGAGGTAATAAAGTCTAAGCTTCGGGGCCTCTCACTTGTACAAACTTCCCAAGGCCTTGCAAGGGGCCTTAGCAATATGTTCATGTAGTTGCATGTTTGAAAATTTTGAAAAATTAAAAATTTTGAAAAATTGAAATAATGCAATATCAATCAGTTAAGACAACTCTACAGAATATTCTCAACTTGTAATGGTTCAACTTAACGATTTTTTAATTTTATGATGGTGTGAAAGTGATATGCATTCAGGAGAAACCATACTTTCAATTTTGAATTTTGATCTTTTCTGGGGTTAGTGGTATTTGGTACGATACTCTCTCTTGATGCTGGGCAGCAGCAACTAGCTACAGTTCCCAGTTACCCACATGATCATGAGGGTAAACAACCAATATACCATTTGCAATGATGTGGATGGTACTCCAGAGTATAACGCTAAGTGAAATAAGTCAGAGAAAGACAAATACCGTATGATTCCACTCATATGTGGAAGTTCAGAAATACAACAAACAAGCTAAGGGAAAGAGAGAGAAAGAGAGAAGAGAAGAGAAGAGAAGAGAAGAGAAGAGAAGAGAAGAGAGGAATTTCAAAAATACAATAAACAAGCAGAGAGAAAGGAGAGGAGAGGAGGAGAGGGGAGGAGAGGAGAGGAGAGGAGAGGACAGGAGAGAGGAGAGATGGGGGATAGGCAAACCAAGAAAGAGACTCTTCAATACAGAGAACTAACTGATGGACCAGAGGAGAGATAGGTGGAGGGATAATGATGTGATGAAAATTAAGGAGGGCGCTTGTGAAGAGCACCAGGTGTTATATGGAAGTGTTGAATCACTAAACTGTACACCTAAAACTAGTATTACACTGTGTGTTAACTAACTGGAATTTAAATAAAAAGTTTTAGAGGCACCTGGGTGGGTCAGTTGCTTGAGTGTTTGGCTCTTGATTTCAGCTCAGATCTTGATCCCAGGGTTATGGGATCGAGCCCTGCCTTGTGCTCTATGCTGAGCATGGAAACTACTTAAATTCTCTCTCTCTCTTTTCTCTCTCTCTCTCTCTCTCTCCCTCCCCCCACTTCCTCCACCTGCACTTTCTCTCTCAAATAAAAAATAAATAAAACTTAAAAAAATCAATATACCTAAAACCATTCTGTATCCATACAACCATTCTGTTTGTCATTTTCAATACGGTTACTCAAGAAATTACATGAGATATTCAATACTTTATTATACAATAGATTTTGTGTTAGATGATTTTGCCAAGCTATAAGGTAATATAAGGGTTCTGAGCATGTAGCTAGGCTAAGCAATGGTGTTTGGTAGGCTAGGTTTTATTAAAAGCATTTTCAACTTAAAATAGTTTCCATTTATGATGGATTTATTGGGATGTAATTCCATTGTAAGTTGAGGGAGATCTGTATTCTGATTGAGACTTCTTTGTCACTCTGCCTCTCACGTTGGGTGCTTTAGAATTATTTTTCTGCCAAAGTATTCCCCTAAGGCAAAGCTTTTAGCATGCTTTGGCTTCTATTCAAATGTTCCCTCTCCTATCTGTTTATTATTATTGTCTATTAGAGGCCCTCAATCTCTCATCTACAATTCTAAAATAAATTTTTAAAAGCTATGAACAATTTTATCAGTATTCCTTTAATAGCAAAACTATCTGACTGGAGCTCAGTTAATGGGAAAACCTGACTTGAACTGACATGATTCTAAAAAAGATTCTATTTATCACAGGTGGAGTAAACACTTATGTTCTGCTGCAGAAATAATTATGCCCTTATTTATGAGGTATTGCCCATCCCTCAAGGATTTTTTTAAGTAATAAATATATAAAATAAATTATTGAAAACTGAAGATTATCAATTTGTAAACATAACAGACCTCATAGGTTTTAGAAAAGAGTAGTCAATCTTTATTTTAGTTTTGTATAAAAAGATGCATTTTAAAAATTTTATTCTTAATATTTAGCTCCCCAATATATTTAATCAAACCTCAAGCTGTTAAGGGGATCTACCAAAAATTCTACTGATAACATTATACTTAACCTTAAAATCAGAGAGAATTCAAGGATGTATATTCTCACCACTCCTGTTCAACACTGTACTGGCAGATTCTTCTCTATTCAAGCCTTGAAATAATGGCAGCCGTGGCCAACACCTTCATTTCAGCCTTGTGAGAGATTTTGAGTGGGAAGGCTACAGTCAAGCCACATCCAGACTCTTGGCCCACAAAAATGGCAATATAATAGGTGTTATTTTGTTAAGCCATTTAAGTCTGGGCCTAACTTGTTATGCAGCATTAGTCACATAATACTGTAACTAAAAAAATGTTAGTACAACTAACAATTGAGTTTTTCAAGGTCATAGGATACAAGGTCAATAAGGAAAATTTGTTACTTCTTTATACCAGCTGTAAATAATTGGGAATTGAGAATTTCTAAAATATACCATTTCCTTTGGCATAAAAAAGCCTTTAAACATAAGAGATAAATTTAGCAAAATATGTGCAAGACCTGAAATTAAATAAGACCTAAAGAAAAGGAGACATATATTATGTTCATGAATGGGAAGGCTCAGTATTGATAAGATATTAATTATCCCCAAATTGATCTATAGGATCAATGCAATTTCAATCTAACTCTGGGCAGGCAATTTTGTAGAAATTGACAACTTATTCTAAAATTACTATGGAAATTCAAAGGACATGAAATAGCCAAAAAATTTTTGAAAAAGAAAATAAAAGTTAAGGATTTACATTACCTGATTTCAAAACTTAGTATTACTATAAAAATGCATTAATCAAAATAGGGTAGCACTTTTACAAAGATGGTTCTATAGTTCAATGCAACTGAATAGAGTTCATAGATAAACCTAGATATATGAGGTAAGCTGATTTTCAACAAAGATATCAACATGGAAAAGACAGTCTTATCCAAAACCAGTGCTGGAACGACTGGATATCTACATGCCAAAAAAAAAAAAAAAAAATCTGACCCTGAATCCTAATCTCAAACCATACACCATACACTTATCTGATAAAGTAATACTCTCCAGAATATATTTAAAAAACTCTTATAACTGGGGCACCTGGGTGGCTCAGTCGGTTAAGCATCACACTTCGGCTCAGGTCATGATCTCCTGGTTCGTGGGTTCAAGCCCTGCATCAGGCTCTGTGCTGACAGCTAGCTCAGAGTCTGGAGTCTCCTTCAGTTTCTGTATCTCCCTCTCTCTCTGACCCTCCCCTGCTCACGCTGTCTGTCTGTCTGTCTTTCTCAGAAATAAATAAAACATTAAAAAAAAGGAAAGTAAGAAAAATGTTTAAAAAAAAAACTCATATAACTAACAACAAAATATAAATAACCCAATTTTAAAAATGGTCAAAAGATATGAACAGACATTTCACCAAAAAAAATATGTAAAGAGTCATCAAACACATGAAAATATTCCTAACATTATTATTCATTGGAAAAGTGCAAATTAAAACCATGAGATATCATCATACAGTTGTTACAATGGTTAAAATGAAAAAAGATGAACCATACCAAGTGTTGGTAAAGACATGGTACGACTAGAATTCTTACACATGGCTAATGGGAATTAATATGTACAGCTACTTTAGAAAAATGTTTGGCATATGCTTTTAAAGTTAAACATGCATTTATCATGAAATCCCACAATTCTACTTCTAGGTGTTTATGCAAGAGAAATAAAAACATGTCCAAAGATGTATACACAGATATTCATAACTGTTTCATTCATAAGAGCCAAAAATTTGTAAGCATTCCAAATATCCATCAATAAGAAAATGGACTACCAATTTGTGGTATATCCATTGAAGAGAATACTACTCAGAAACTAAATGGTTAGGACTACTGATACACACAACAACATGCATGAATCTCAAATACATTTTTCTGAGTGAAAGAAACTCAACGTACTATACTATACATACTGTATGAGTCTATTTATATAAAATCTGAGAATAGGCAAAGTTAACCTATTGTTATAGAAAACAGATGAGTAGTTGCCAGAGGTCAACTGAGAATTTGATAGCTGAGAATTTCACAGAATGGATGAAAGATATAAATCTATAGATACAAGAAGCACAGCTACTACCAAACAGATTAATAACATTAAATAAATCCTAGATATATCATGGTAAAACTGCCAACCACTAAAGACAAAACAAAACAAAACAAAATCTTACAAGCAGCAAGAGAGAAAAGGCAGAGCATTTCCACAGAATAACAATTAGATAAATAGCAACAATGGAAGCCAGGAGATGGTGAATTATTTTCTCTTCAAAGGGCTAAGCAAAAAGTAAATGTCAGCCAGCAATCATGGACCCAGCAAAGCTATCTTTCTAAGTTTTAAAACTATCCTCTTTTAACAATGAGAACAAATTGGGGACACCTGGATGGCTTAGTTGGTTAAGTGTACGACTCTGGCTCAGGTCATGATCTCATGGTTTAGGAGTTCAAATTTTGCATTAGGCTCTGCACTGCTAGTGCTTGGGATTCTCTCTGTCTGCCCCTTCCCTGCTCGTGTGCTCTCTCTCTCTCTTTCAAAATAAATAAACTTTATTGGAAAAAAATGAGTGAGAACAAATTAAACTTATTTTCTGATTTTAAAAACAGAAATAGAGAGTTTATCATTGACAAGCTTTCACTAAAAGGAATTTCTGAAGGATTTTCCTTATTTTGTTTTTTAAATTTTTAATGTTTATTTATTTCTAAGGCAGAGGAAGATTGTGAGCAGGGCAGGGTCAGAGAGAGAGGGAGACACAGAATCCAAAGCAGGTTCCAGACTCTGGGCTGTCAGCACAGAGCCCAACGTGGGGCTTGAATCCACAAATTATGAGATCATGAGGTGAGATGAAGTCAGACACTCAACCAACTCAGCCACTCAGGACCCCCTGAAAGATGTTCTTTAGAAAAAAAGAAAATAATGTGAGAAGAAAGGTCTGAGATTTAAGAAGGAAAAATGATCAGAGAAATTGGTAAACTGTATAATTATTTATCTATATAAACACAGTAATGTCTAATGAGTTTTAAAAAGCATCCATACTTCTGAGCAACAATATTACATCAGCTGAAAGGAAGTAGTTTGATCAAAGTATTCTTGTATTATTCAGAAAATGGTCAATTTATTAACTTTATACTTTAAGATGCATAATGAGATTTTGAGAACAACCAGTAAAAGAATAGAAGTAGCATAACTACCAAATTTGACAGAGAAAACAATGATATAAGAAAACAAATCAGCGGCACCTGCATGGCTCTGTCAGTTGAGCATCCAGCTCTTGATTTCACAGTTGTGAAATCAAGCCCCAAGTGGGGCTCCATGATGAGTGTGGAGACTGCTTAAGAGTCTCTCTTTTCCTCTCCCTCTTGCCCCTCCCTGGCTTGTGCACACACTCACTCACTCTCTCTCAAAACAAAACAAAACAACCTCACTTGTTTAAGAAGAAGGGAGGGAGGGGAAAACAAATCAACTCAATCAATCCAGAAAGATGTGATAGTTAGAGGTCAGCTCATTCAGGGCCTCACAGGCCTTAGCAAAGCTGTGGATTAGGGACCAAATATAGATATCTGCTGCAAGTATGGAAGATCCAAGGTAAGTGTGAGATACATTTATACTCAATGCCTAAAATGCTTATTCTCTGATGGAAGGCACTTCCTATTTATCTCAATGATTGTAGCTCAATGGGGCAAAGTTAATTTTAAGCTCAACCTCCAGTCTGCTCACCTATGCTCTGGAAATCCAGTGACAGTTCCTTGCTGCTGTGCTATAATTTCAAAATCATGATAGTGTGCATAGCTTTAGGGTGGTATGTGTGAAGAAACACTTAAAAAATAGAACACCAATGTCTTATCAGGACAATCAAGATCCTCCAAAGTCTTAAAAAGGTTGTCTAAACACAATTTAAAATTATTCTTTCTTATCTACCACATTCAAGGGAACACATGCATGGGACCAGTTAGAAGTGGGCAGTTTACAAGGAACTTCGATAAACATGAGAGTTCAAGTCCCCCAAAGACTCTATCCAGCTCCTCTGCTCCACCCACCCCACTGCTGCCATGCAGAAACTGCTTTCTGAGCATCAGATTCTACCTGTGCTCAGAAACTAGCCAAATTCTCAGTTCCATTAATATGCCCCAGTTTTCTTGACTCCATATCTTTGCTCACATGATTGCTTCTTTTCAAAAATTTTTTATTAAGAACATTTTTAGATCAGCTTTAGGTTCATAGTAAAACTGAGAAGAAGGGACACATATTTCCCATCCATCCCCTGCCTCCACACATGCACACTCTCCTGTCAGCAACACACCCCGTTAGCATGGTACATTTGTTACAACTGATGAACTTACATTGACATCTAATAATCACTCAAAGTCCATATTTCACACTAAGGATCATTCTTGACGCTGTGCATTCTAAAGTTTGGACAAATGCATAATGACATGTATCTATGATTACAGCATCAGAGTATTTTCACTGCCTTAAACAATCTCTGTGCCCCCTCTCTCCATCCAACCCCTGGCAACCACTGATATTTTTACTGTCTCCACAGTTTTACCTTTTGCAGAATGATATATAATTGGAGTCATATAGTATGTAGCACTTTCAGATTGACTACTTTCACTTAATAAAATGCATTTAAGGTTCCTCTATGCCTTTTCATGGCTTGATAACTCATTTATTTTTAGCACTGAATAACATTCTATTTTCTGGATGTACTACCATTCATCTACTGAAGAACATCATGGTTGTCTCCAAGTTTTGACAATTATGAATAAAGTTGTTATAAACATCTGTGTGCAGGTGTGTGTGTGTGTGTGTGTGTGTGTGCGTGCGTGCGTGTACATGTTTTCAATTCCTTTCAGTAAATACCAAGGAGTATGACTGCTGGATTGTATGGTAAGAGTATGTTAAGTATTTTTTTTTTAAATGACAAACTTCCTTCCAAAGTAGCGTACCATTTTGCATCCCACCAGCAATGAATGAGAGTTCTGTGGTTCCACATCCTCACCTGCATGTCAGTGTTCTGAGTTTGGGCCATGCCGATAAATGTGTATCTTTTTTGATGAGGGCTTTTAAGGTCTTGGTTCATTTTTTTTAATGTTTATTTATTTTTGAGAGACAGAGAGCATGAGCAGGGGAGGGGCAAAGAGAGAAGGGGACAGATGATCCAATGTGGGCACCGTGCTGACAGCAGAGAGCCTGATGCAGGGCTCCAACTCTTGAACTGCGAGATCCTGGCCTGAGCTATAGTCAGATGCCCAATGGATCGAGCCACCCAGAGGCCCCTCTTGGTTCATTTTTAACTGGGTTATCTGTTTTCTTATTGTTGAGTTTTAGGACTTCTTCGTATATTTTGATAACAGTTTTTTTTAAATGTTTTTATTTATTTCTGAGGGCGGGGGGACAGCGTGAGCAGAGGAGGGTCAGAGAGAGAGGGAGACACAATCTGAAGCAGGCTCCAGGTTCTGAGCTAGCTGTCAGCACAGAGCCTGATGCGGGGCTCGAACCCACAAACCATGAGATCATGTCCTGAGCCAAAGTCAGGCACTTAACCGACTGAGCCACCCAGGCGCCCCAATTTTGATAACAGTTCTTAAACAGATACATCTTTTGTAAATATTTTTTCCCAGTCTATGGCTTATATTTTTACCCTCTTAAAACTGCTTTTCACAGAACAAAAATGTTTAATGACATACAGTTTACTGATTCTTTCTTTCATGGATCATGTCTTTCATGTTGTATCAAAAAAGTCATCACCAAACCCAAGGTCATCTAGATGGTCTCCCATCTTATCTTCCAGGAATTTAAAATTTTTGCATTTTACATTTAACTGTGTGAACCATTTTGACTTAATTTTTGTAAATAGTGGGAAGTCTGTGTCTAAATTTTTTTTGTATGTGGAAGTCTAATTACTCCAGCACCATGTGTTGGAAAAAGAATATTTTTATATTTTTTTCATTGTATGGTCTTTGCTCCTTCATCAAAGATCAGCTGACTATATTTGTGGGTCTGTTGGTGGGCTCTCTATTCCATTCCATTGGTCTGTATGTGGTACTTTCACCAATACCACAATGCCTTAAGTAGAGGAGCTTTATAGGAAGTCTTGAAGTTGGGTGTGTCAGTCCTACAAATGCTCTTCTACTTAAATATTGTGTTGCTTATTCTGGGTCTTTTGCCTCTTCATATAAGCTGTAGAATCAGTTTGTCAATATCCACAAAATAACTTGGTAGTATTTTTATTGGGATTACATTGAATGTGTAGGTCAAGCTGGGAAGAACCGGCATCTTGGCAGTGTTGAATCTTTCCAAAAAGAACATGGAATATCTCTCCATGTATATAGGCCACCTTTGGTTTCAGTCATCAAATCTTTGTAATTGTCCTCATCTAGATCTTATACATATCTTGTTAGATTTATATCTAAATATATATATTTAGCAGTGTGCAAATGTTAATAATATAATGCTTTTAATTTCAAATTCCATTTGTTCATCACTGTTATATAGAAAAGAGATTGACTTTTGAATACTAATTAACCTTGTATCCTGCAACTTTGCTATAACCACTTATTAGTTCCAGTTTTATTTTTTGTTGACTCTTTGAGATTTTCTACACAGACAATTCTATCAACTCTAAACAAAAATAGCTTTATTTCTTCCTATCCAATCAGTATACCTTTTATTCCCTTTTCTCATCTTGTTGCATCAGCCAGGACTTCCAATACAATGTTGAAAAGGAATGGTGAGAGGGGCCATTCTTGCCTTGTTCCTGATCTTAGTAGGAAAAATTCTAGTTTCTCACCATTAGTATGATGTTAGGTATAGATTTTTTGTTCATATTCTTTATCAAATTGAGAAAGTTTTCCTTCCATTCCTAATTTACTGTTTTTATCAATAAGTATTGAATTTTGTCAAAATTTTTTTGCATTTTTCTCTGCATCTATTGATATGACCTTGTGATTTTTCTTCTTTAGCCTGCTGATGTGATAGAATACATAATTGGTTTTCAAACGTTTAACCAGATTTGCCTACTTGGGTAAATTCCACTGGGTCCTAGTTAACCAGTGGATCTGAGTTACCAATATTTTGTTGAAGATTTTTATATTTATGCTCATGAGAAAGATTGGTCTACAGTTGTGTTTTCTTATAATGTCTTTGCCTGATTTTGGCATTAGGATAATATGGACCTATAGCATAAGTAAGGGAGTATTCCTTCTGCTTTTATTTTCTGAAAAAAGATTGTAGAAAATTGGGAAGATTTCTTCCTTAAATATTTGATAAAACTCACCAATGCACCCACCTCAGCCTGGTGCTTTCTGTTCTGTTTTGGAAGGTTATTAATGATAGATTTAATCATAGATTTAATTTCCTGATTAGAAACAGGCATATTCACATTGTACGTTTCTCCTTGTATAAATTTTGCAGATTGTGTCTTCCAAAAAATTGGTCCATTTGATCTAAGTTATCAAATTTGTAAGCATGGAGTGCCCATAGTATTACTTTATTATCTTCTTTTTTAATTAAATAGTTTACTGTCAAGTTGCTTTCCATATAACACCCGGTGCTCATACCCAAAAGTGCCCTTCTCCATGCCATCACCCCCCTTCCCCTCTGTCCTACCCCCATCAACCCTCAGTTTGTTCTCAGCATTCAAGAGTCTCTCATGGTTTCCCTCCCTCCCTCTCCCCAACTATTTTCCCCTTCTTCTCCCCCAAGGTCCTCCATTAAGTTCCTCCTAATCCACCTATACGTGCAAACATATGGTATCTGTCCTTCTCTGCCTAACTCATTTAGCTCAGCATAACACCCTCAAGGTCCATCCACGTTGCTACACATGGCCAGATTTCACTGTTTCTCATTGCCATGGAGTATTCCATTGTATAGATAAACCACATCTTCTTGATCCATTTGTCCGTTGAAGGACACTTAGGCTCTTTCCATGTTTTGACTATTGTTGAGAGTGCTGCTAGGAACATTGGGGTACATGTGCCCCTATGTGTCAGCACTCCTGTATCCCTTGGTAAATTCCTAGCAGTGCTATTGCTAGGTCATAGGGGAGTTCTATTGTAAATTATTTGAGGAACCTCCACACTGTTTTCCAGAGGAGCTGTACCCAACATTCCCACCAACAGTGTTGGAGGGTGCCCGTTTCTCCACATCCTCTCCAGCAGCTATAGTTTCCTGATTTGTTCATTTTAGCCACTCTGACTGGCGTGAGGTGGTATTTCAGTGTGCTTTTGATTTATATTTCCCTGATGATGAGGGACACTGAGCATCATTTCATATGTCTGTTGGCCATCTGGATGTTCTCTTTAGGGAAGTGTCTGTTCATGTCTTCTGCCCATTTCTTCACTGGATTATTTGTTTTTTCAGATGTAGAGTTCGGTGAGTTCCTTACAGATTGTATACTAATCCCTTATCTGATATGTCATTTGCAACTATCTTTTCCCATTCCATCGGTTGCCTATTCGTTTTATGGATTGTTTCCTTTGCCATGCAGAAGCTTTTTATCTTGATGAGGTCCCAATAGTTCATTTTTGCTTTTGATTCCCTTGCCTTTGGGGATGTGTCAAGTAAGAAATTGTTGTGGTGGAGGTCAAGAGGGGTGGTTTCCTGCTTTCTCCTCTAGGGATTTGATGGTTTCCTGTCTCACATTCAGGTTCTTCATCCATTTTGAGTTTATTCCTGTGTATGGTGCGAGATAGAGATCTAGTTTCATTCTTCTGCATGTTGCTGTCCAGTTCTCCCAGCACCATCTGTTAAAGAGACTGTCTTTTTTCCATCGGATACTCTTTCCCGCTTTGTCAAAGATTAGTTGGCCAGGGTGGGGCCGGGGTGGCTTAGTCGTTTAAGTGTCTGACTTCGGCTCAAGTCATGATCTCACGGTTCATGGGTTCAAGCCCCATGTTGGGCTCTGTGCTGACAGCTAGCTCAGAGCCTGGAGCCTGTTTCTGATTCTGTGTCTCCCTCTCTCTCTGACCTTTCCATGTTCATGCTCTCTCAGAAATAAATAAAACATTAAAAAAAAGTTAAAAAAATTAGTTGGCCATACATTTGTGAGTCCAATACTGAGTTCTCTATTCTATTCCACTGGTCTATGTGTTTGTTTTTGTGCCAGTACCATACTGTCTTGAAGATTACAGCTTTGTAGTAGAGGCTAAAGTCTGGGATGGTGATGCCTCCCGTTCTGGTTTTCTTCTTCAATATTACTTTGGCTATTGGGGTTCTTTTGTGGTTCCATACAAATTTTAGGATAGTTTCTTCTAGCTTTGAGAAGAATGCTGGTGCAATTTTGATTGGGATTGCATTGAATGTGTAGATTGCTTTGGGTAGTAATGACATTTTATTAATATTTATTCTCCGACCCATGGGCACGGAATGTTTATCCATTTCTTTGTGTCTTCCTCAATTTCCTTCATAAGTTTTCTATAGTTTTCATCATACAGATCTCTTCTATCTTTGGTTAGGTTTATTCCTAGGTATTTCATGGTTTTCTTGTGCAATTGTAAAAGGGATCAGTTTCTTGATTTCTCTTTCTGTTGCTTCACTGTTGGTGTATAAAAATGCAACCGATTTCTGTACGTTGATTTTGTACCCTGCGACTTTGCTGAATTCATGGATCACTTCTAGTAGGCTTCTGGTGGAGTCTGTTGGGTTTTCTATGTGGAGTATCATGTTGTCTGCGAAAAGTGAAAGTTTGACTTCTTTTTTGCCAATTCTGATGGCTTTGATTTCCTTCTGTTGTCTGATGGCTGATGCTAGGACTTCCAGCACTATGTTAAACAACAGTGGTGAGAGTGAACATCCCTGTCGTGTTCCTGATTTCAGGGGAAAAACTCTTCAGTTTTTCCCTTTTGAGGGTGATGTTGGTTGAGGGCTTCTCATAGATGGCTTTTATGAAATTTAAGTAAGTTCCTTATATCCCAACTTTCTCAAGGGTCTTTACTAAGAAGGGATGCTGTATTTTGTCAAATGCTTTTTCTGCATCTGTCGACAGGATCATATGGTTTTTATCTTTTCTTTTGTTGATGTGATGTATCACATTGATTGATTTGCGAATGTTGAGCCAGCCCTGTAACCCTGGAATGAATCCCACTTGATCATGAGGGATACTTCTTTTTACGTTCTGTTGAATTCAATTTGCAAGCATCTTGTTGAGGATTTCTGCATCCGTGTTCATCAAGGATATTGGCCTGCAGTTCTCTTTTTTGGCAGGGTCTCTGTCTGGCTTGGGAATTAAAGTAATTCTGGCTTCATAAAATGAGTGTGGAAGTTTTCCTTCCATTTCTATTTTTTGGAATAGCTTGAAAAGAATGGGTATTAATTCCGTTTTAAATGTCTGGTAGAATTCCTCAGGGAAACCATCTTGCCCAGGGCTCTTATTTGTTGGGAGATTTTTGCTAGCTGATTTAATTTCTTCACTAGTTATGGGTCTGTTCAGATTTTCTATCTCTTCCCGTGTGAATTTTGGTAGTGAGTGTGTGTTTAGGAATTTGTCCATTTCTTCTAAGCTGCCCAGTTTGTTGGCATATAATTTTTCATAGTATTCCCTGATAACTGCTTGTATTTCTGAGGAGTTGGTTGTAATAAGTCCATTTTCATTTATGATTTCATCTATTTGGGTACTCTCTCTTTTCTTTTTGAGAAGCCTGGCTAGAGGTTTGTCAATTTTATTTTTTCAAAAAACCAACTCTTGGTTTCACTGATCCGTTCAACTGGTTTTCTGGATTCTATATTGTTTATTTCTGCCCTGATTTTTATTATTTCCCTTCTTCTACTGGGTTTGGGGTGCTCCTGTTGGTCTCCTGCTAGTTCCTCTAGGTGCGCTGTTAGATTTTATACTTGCGCTTTTTCTAATTTCTTGAAATAGGCCTGCAGTGCAATGTACTTTCCTGTTAGGACTGTGTTTGCAGCATCCCATAGAGTTTGAATTGTTGTATTTTCATTTTCACTTGCTTCTATATATTTTTAAATTTCTTCTCTAATTGCCTGATTGGCCCATTCATTCTTTAGTAGGGTGTTCTTTAACCTCCATGTTTTTGGAGGTTTTCCAGACTTCTTCCTATAGTTGATTTCAAGTTTCATAGCACTGTGATCTGGAAGTGTGCATGGTATGATCTCAATTCTTTTATATTTATTGAGGGCTGCTTTATGTCCGAGGATGTGATCTATTTCGGAGAATGTGCCATGCACAGTTGAGAAGAAAGTAAATTCCATGGCTTCAGGATGTACAGTTCTAAATATATCTGTCAGATCCATCTGGTGCAATGTGTCCTTCAAGTCCATTCTTTCTTTAGTGATTTTCTGTCTAGTTGATTAATCCATTGCTGTAAGTGGAGTATTAAAGTCCCCTGCTATTAGCATATTCTTATCCATAAGATTGTTTCTGTTTGTGATTGCTTTATGTATTTAGGTGCTCCTGTATTCGGTGCATAGACATTTATAATTGTTAGCTCTTCCTGATGGATATACCCTGTAATTATTATATAATGCCCTTCTTCATCACTTGTTACTGCCTTTACTTTAAAGTCCAGTTTGTCTGATATAAGTATAGCTACTCCAGCTTTCTTTTGACTTCCAGTAACATGATATATATTTCTCCATCCCCTTACTTTTATTTTTTTATTTTTTTTATTTTTTTTTATGTTTTATTTATTTCAAGGAGAGAGAGAGACAGTGTGAGCAGGGGAGGGTCAGAGAGAGAGGGAGTGACAGACAGAAACAGGCTCCAGGCTCTGAGCTGGCAGTCAGCACAGAGCCCGACGCGGGGCTCGAACCCACGAACCGCGAGATCATGACCTAAGCGAAAGTCGGACGCTTAACCGACTAAGCCACCCAGGCGCCCCTCCATCCCCTTACTTTTAATGTGAAGGTGTCCTCAGATGTAAAATGAGTTTCTTGTAGACAGCAAATAGATGGATTTTGGTTTTTTATGCATTCTGCTACCCTATTTATTTCTTTTGATTGGAGCATTTAGTCCATTCTTTAGTATCTTTTTAATACATGGCATATGTTGTGATATGCCTCTTTTATTTCAGATATCAATAATTTGCATCTTCTCTCTTTTTCATAGTTACACTGACTAGAGGCTTATCAATTTTATTAACGTTTTTTTAAAAACCAGCTTTTGATTTAATTGATCTTGTCTATCAATTTTCTCTTTTCAGTTTCAATGATTTCTGCTCTATTTTTTATCATTTCGTTTCTTGATCTCCTCTATCCATTTCCTCTTTTCAATTTCAGTGATTTCTGCTCTATTATTTATGATTTCATGTCTTCTTCTTACTTTGAATTAATTTTTCTCTCTTTCTAGTTTTGGAACATCTAAGATTTAGATGATTTAGAGCTTTCTTCTTTTGCATTTAATGCTATAAATCTTATTCTAGCCATTGCTTTCACTGAATCCCACAAGTTTTAATACGTTTTGTTGATTTTCATTTAGTTCACAATACTTAAAAATTATATCAAGATTTCTTCTTTGACTATGCTACTTATAAGTAGGTTGTCTGACCTATGTGTAACTTAGACGTATTAGCCTGGGTGGCTTAGTTCATTAAATGACCAGCTCTTGATTTCAGGTCAGGTCATGATCTCACAGTTTATGAAACTGAGCCCTGCACTGGGCTGGTTCTGCACTGACAGACTGGAGCCCTCTTGGGATTCTTTCTTTCCCTCTCTCTCTGCACCCTCCCCTCTTCCCCCACTCACATTTGCCTGCACTCTCTCTCTCTCTCCCTCACTCAAAAAAAAAAAAAAAAAAGTATGTTGTTTAGTCTCTATTTATTTTGGAATTTTCCAGTACCTTTGTTATTAATTTCTGGTTTAAGTCTATTACACTCTGACAGCAGACACTGTATGATTTATATTTTTTTTAATTTGTTAAACTGTGCGTTAGGACTCAGAATGTGGTCTATCTTAGTGAATGTTCCATGTGAGCTTGAAAGGAATGTGTATTCTGTTGTTGGTGGATGAGGTAGTCTATAGCTGTCAATTACATCTAGTTGATTGATGATGTTGTTGAGTTCAACTACATCCTTAATTATTTTCTGCCCATTGGATCTGTCCATTTGTGACAGAAGAGTGAAGTATCAGCTATAATAGTGGATTCATCTATTTCTCCTTGCAGTTCTGTCAGTCTTTGCCTCACATATTTTGATTCTCTGCTGTTAGATAAACACATGTTAAAGATTGTTAAATCTTCTTGGCGAACTGACACTCCCACCTTATCAGTATATAATGGCCCTCTTTATCCCTGACAACTTTCCTTGCCTTGAAGTCTGCTCCATCTGAAATTAATGTAGCTACTTCTGATTTCTTTTGATTTGTATTAGCACGGTATATTTCCCCCAACCATTTAATCTATAAATGTCTTATATTTAAGGTATATTTCTTTTAGAGAACATATAGTTGAGTCCTCTTTTTTGATCATTCTGACCATCTCTTTTAATTGTACATTTAAATCATTGATATTCAAAGTGATTATTGATACATCATTGATTTCAAAGTGATTATTGATATAGTTGGATTAACAGATACCATATTTGTTACTGTTTTCTATTTGTTACCCTTGTTCATTGTTCCTATTATTGTCTTTCACTCTTTGTCTGCTTTCTGTGGCTTAAACTGAGCACTTTAGACATGACTGCTTTTTTCTGTCTTCTCCTTTCCTCCCTGACCCTCTATTATTTTCTGACAAAATCCTACCCACTTCCAAGGCCATTGACAAATCCACATACCTTTCCAAGCTAGGTAGATATTGTTTATCTCCAACCTGAACTACTTGAGTACATGGTTTCACTAGTCTCATGTAACTTGTCCTGATGAGTTTTATTAGAGATAGGTATTATATACTAAATTCCCTAGAAGGTCTAAGGTTTTTTAAAAGCAGGACTGTGAGGTTTTTCATCTTTGTATCACCTTTGGAACATAGCTTAGAGCCAAGTACAGAGAAAATAAATATTTGTTCAATAAACTGAAGTACTAAACAGTGTGATATACATAAAAAGTCCCATTGGAGCTCAGAATGGAGAGATCAGTGTGGTTAGTCAGGGAGTAGTCAGGGAGGGCTGGAAGGAGTGGAAGGTGGGTGGAGGGAGGTTTATAGGAAGGGGGTCCTTGTGGAAGAAGAAACAGCTCCATCGGAGGCACTGAAACGTGATGGGCATTAAAGCAGCCTGTCATCCCTCTTACCTCTGAGAGAATGGATCGGCAGAAAAAGAGCTCTTTACTGACTGGCCATTCTCAAGTGTTCAGAAAACCCTCTGTAAGGTATATCCTGTAGTTATTCTTCAGTAAACTATGTATGAAGCAATAAACAATAAAGTATGTAATAAAGTGTTCTTCCCAAAGGACTGTTTTCTTTAAACCCTGCCTTCAATATAAATGAGGTGGTAATCTATGCCGAACTTGGCCTATCATATATTTATTCACTCTTTAATTTAATAAATATTGATAAGAAATAATTTGGGCCCAGAACTATGCTAAGAGCTACAGACACAACATTGAATAAAATGTGATTATGGACTTTCAACAGACTCACAATGTAATGAAGAAATTAGCTCTCAGTGAGTTGAAAATTGCCCATTTCAAAGCATTTTTTTGGGGAGTAATCTTAGAGTCACTATATTTTACAGCACTAGGACAACTACATTCACCTAAGGCTGAACATATCTCCCCCCAAGGGCAGAACTTAGTAAAGTATGGTAGTCACAGAGAGGTTCGTATCACATGGCTTTATGATAGTGCAGAATAAACCCAACTTACCTTGGTATAATATTTCAAGGGAAGGAAAAAGATTGCTGCAGGAAAAAGAAAATAATTTTTAAAAGCATAGTTAAAGTCTTCAGAGAGATTCAAGAGATCAGAGTCATAAAGAGATTATAGGCTACTATTAAAAAGAAGTATTTAGAGTTCCTAGAAATTAAAAATTAGGAGAGCCAAAATAAAAATTAATTCAAACGGAAGAGCTGAGTATAGAAATGATAGGACTAAAGTTCAACATGTAAAGCTAGAAGATTGAGGTGATGAATTTTTGCAAAATAACAAAGGGATAAACAAATTTCAAGGAAAATTAGGTGATAATTTGAGATCCAAAATCCATCTAATAGGAGATCAAAAAAGAGATATGAGAGAAGATAGAATTAAAGAAATACTAAAGACAATTTTTTTTCCTGGAGTGAAGAAATACCTAAGTGATTAGATGGAAAGCACATGCTAAATATTTATAGAAATTCTGGAGATGGGGGTCCATAATATATGGACAAATACTGGAGAAATGTGTGACATCTGAGAATAGAAGGAAAACTTATTAAGCTTCTAGTATGTTCAAGCTTCTACTATGTTTTAGGGGTAGGGGATGCAAGATTACTTACTAAAGAATGGTAATTAAACTGACATTGGACTTCTAATATGTAACAAGGAATGCTAGAAAACAATAGGAAAAACTATCTTATAAGTATTGAGGAAAAAGAACTTTGAACTAAAATGCTATACAAATTAATAAATAATTCGTGTAGACTGAATAAGGCCTCCTAAAAACATCCATATCCTAATCCCGGGAACCTATAAATATTTCCTTATGTAGCAAAATGGACTTGGCTGATATGATTAAATTTAAGATCTTGAGATGAGGAGATTACCCTAGATTGTACAGATGGGACCTAATGCAATTAAATGTATCCTTAAAAGAGATGGCAGAGGGAAATTCAACAGAAGAGGAGGCAATATGACCCAGCCACGGCTTGCACACTGATACGGCCATGGCCACAGCCAAGGAATCAGCCACCAGGAGAAGCCGTGAGAAGCAATGAATAAATTCTTCCCTGAGCCTCTGGAGGGAGACTGCGAAGCTGATACCTTGATTTCAACTGAGGGATACTAGTTTCAGACTTTGGGCTTCTAGAACTTCGAGAGAACAAATTTCTGTTGTTTTAAGACAGCAAACAACAGTGTTTGACAGTTTTAATTTGTCAAAGCAGCTACAAGAGACTGATAGAGTGAGTTACTACCCAAGTAGTACAGTGAGAAATTCAGGAGCAGTACACACAAACAAGTCCCTTTGTCTATGACAGCCAAGATTACCAGAAAGACTAAGACAGTATTTCAAAGCCAAGCAAAGACATAAACACCCCAAGATTCAACGCAATCTAAAGTGATTCCAGTATTAAATTACTACCATATATTAACAACCAGCTAAATTGGGCTACACACAGATTTTAATCACCAGTAGTTTTTATTTGAGAATTTCCTATTTGAATCAGCTTTCTCTGTCTCAGTATTTTTAAAAAATTAATGTTTATTTATTTTTTGAGAGAGAGAGAGAGAGAGAGAGAGACAGAGCATAAGCAGGGGAGGGGCAGACAGAGAGGGAAACACAGAACCCAACACAGGGCCCAAGCTCTAAGCTATCAGCACAGAGCCCAGTGCAGAGCCTGAAGTCAGGAACGGTGAGATCATGACCTGAGCCAAAGTCAGACACTCAACCAACTGAGCCACCCAGGTGCCTCTCTGTCCTAGTGTTTTATTTTTCTTTAATGTTTTTTTATTTATTTCTGAGAGAGAGAGAGACAGCATGAGCAGGGGAGGGTCAGAGAGAGAGGGAGACACAGAATCAGAAACAGGCTCCAAGCTCTGAGCTAGCTGTCAGCACAGAGCCCGAAGTGGGGCTCGAACCCACAAACCATGAGATCATGAACTGAGCCGAAGTCGAACGCTACTGAGCCACCCAGGCACCCCCTAGTGTATTAAAGCTACCTAATATCCATGCTGGCATCTGGGACGGAATTAATCCAAAAACTCCTTTTTTACAGAGTTCTTCACCGTTCCAGTCTTCGTGTTTAGTAAAGTAATGCAGTAGCCAGATATTACAACAGGGATTCAGATCATAAATGTATTGCTCTGTGCTGACAGCTCAGAGCCTGGAGCCTGCTTCAGATTCTGTGTCTCCCTCTCTCTACCCCTCCCCCACTTGCATTTTGTCTCTTTCTCTCTCTCAAAAATAGACATTAAAAATAATAATAAAAAATAAATGTATTGCCAGTACAGGAAATAAGACCCTCTCTCCTGATACCTTTAGAAGTTCCCTTCCTTTCTATAAATCCAATAGAGCAGTAGCCTATACTATTGCTCTTTATAAGTCACACATATATACTGGAACTCATAACAAATGTTCTTTAGAAAAAGGCAACATGAACTATGTGGTAAGGGGGATTTCCCACAGGTGGCCCCACTGTATATAATGTTGTAAATCAACCAAGTCATCATTATGTAGCATTCCACTGTACTCATAATAGACTGTTCTCCACCTTTACAAATGCCTCTTTACTTTAATTAATCCATTCAGAGAAGTATCAGAGAAGTCAGAAGACAAGTGATCATTTTTAAGTGAATGTGTAGCCTGTCCCAGCATTGTACTGTATACTACTGCATATTTTAAAAATTGTAGGAAGAGTAGCTTCTGCTCAGAGGAGACATATTATCTGCTTGGATAAAGAAGACTCCACATAATGACTGAAAAACTATGTTAAACAACACCTGATGCAATGCTTAGACTACTCTGGTACCTAATTTCACTTCATCCTATAGAAAGGAACAGAGCTAGAATTCAAGGACTACATCCAACCCTTTTATGAACGTGAAGACTCCTTAACTGATTTTGTTCATTTTTCAACTTGATGACAACTTATTAATTTGTATAATGAAAAGTATGCCTGTCATGTATATTGACTAGGGCAGGACTAGGCTGCTCCCATTGGTTTGTCTGCCCTACACTTTACTTCAAGACAGAACTATTTGGAAAGCCAAATGCTAATTGAAAGGTTGCTTGGGAACACGGACTCCATGCCAGGGGAGTTATGTGGATGATGTAAAAGTTTAATGGTGTCAGCCATGACAGTCTTTCCAAACAACTCTTTGTGGATGGCTCACCTGACCTTACACTATAGAAGAAAATCACCTTTTATGAATTAGCACCCATCACCCCAGCCTGAATGGGTGTAACTAAATCAGTAAAGCTCTGTCTTCTCAAGCTTAGCTACAACTCTGCTAACCACAGGTTAACATCCCAGGTAATGCAGGTGCTTTCAGAAGCTGACCTCAGAGTCAAATATCTCATATAAAGCAATTTTAAACCACAGACCTGGAAAAGAGCATATTTGCTTATAATGATACCAGCCAGAAACCATTGTTTTCAAGAAGCCTTTCCATTTCAGGCCTAAGCTACCTTCACAGCTGCTTGTTGGCAGGACAGTTTAGCCCGCATGGTGGAGAGTAGCTCAAGTTCCTTGAAAACATGGCATTATTTATTGACTATCTGCCTCACTTGCATCTGTGAGGTGTGGAAATTCACCGGTGGTTTATAAGACCATCAGTTTTAAACAACACCATCCATCACAAAATGAAAAGGAGTGATCAACGTTCCCTCAACTGCAATGCATAATACGAGGGTCAGCAAGTGGGAGTCACGGTTGGCGACACAATTGCTGGCCTCAGGTAGCAAATCCATCCTTCCAGCTGTTCTGATCCATATGGGTTCAATGAACCACAGAGAGTGCAGCCTCTTCTCCTTGGAAGTATCTGCTGTAACTCTTCCACCCAAACTCCATAATAAAACAATGGTAAGGTAGGCTGACGACCATTTATCTAAACTTCATCTGGTAGTCAAGTGCTGACAAAGAGGAAAACATGCACATTAGTGAGCAGACAGATGTGATGCTATGAAATTAAGGTGTTCTTCTCTTGAAGAAACCAAAGATTTCAATTGTAGGAGGAAATTAAAATAATTTAGTCATTAAGTCAAAGCCATATGGAAAGCCACTACTTAGGCTATTTCCCCCGCTAAGCAAATTGTGGGGCTGTCCCTGATAATCTTAACACTCAGTTTCTTACAACATAAAGCTGTTAGGATAATATTCCACAACTGTCAAAATCAAGATTCTCACTTCAGCTTCTAGAGCCTAGAAATAAATTTCAAAATAGTAAGCAGTGACTTTTCTTCTTACATTCTAGCTACCAATTTTAACTTTGTCCCAGAACAGCAAATTTCCCCCCCTCCCCAAGAATTTCCCACTGATATCTGACTCGCAGTCCACATAAAAACTTAAAACATAAGTTAATGTGTAAGACCTGGCATGCTCCCTTAATATCTCTGGCTTTTATTTTCTTCATCCATAAAATGGGATCATAATAAAAATCCTCCCCTTATTCTACCAGACATTTAAAACAGAATTAATCCCAATTCTTCTCAAGCTATTCCAAAAAATAGAAATCGAAGGAAAACTCCCGGATTTATTTTATGAAGCCAGCATCACTCTGATTCCCAAGCCAGACAGAGATCCAGCAAAAAAAAGAGAACTACAGGCCAATATCCTTGATGTACACGGATGCAAAAATCCTCAACAAGATCCTTGCAAATCGAATCCAGCAGCACATAAAAAGAATCATCCACCAAGATCAAGTGGGATTCATTCCTGGGTTACAGGGCTGGTTCAACATTCGCAAATCAATCAATGTGATACATCACATCAACAAAAGAAAAGATAAAAACCACATGATACTGTCAACAGATGCAGAAAAAGCATTTGACAAAATGCAGCAACCCTTCTTAATAAAGACTCTAGAGAAAGTCGGGATAGAAGGAACCTACTTAAACATCATCAAAGCCATCTATGAGAAGCCCTCAGCTAACATCATCCTCAACGGGGAAAAACTGAGAGCCTTCCCCCTGGGATCAGGAACACGACAGGGATGTCCACTCTCGCCACTGTTGTTTAACACAGTGCTGGAAGTCCTAGCATCAGCCATCAGACAACAAAAGGAAATCAAAGGCATCAGAATTGGCAAAGAGGAAGTCAAACTTTCACTCTTCGCAGGTGACATGATACTCTACATAGAAAACCCGACAGACTCCACCAGAAGCCTACTAGAACTGATCCAAGAATTCAGCCAAGTTGCAGGGTATAAAATCAACATACAGAAATCGGGTGCATTTTTATACACCAACAATGAAGCAACAGAAAGAGAAATCAAGAAACTGATCCCATTCACAATTGCACAAAAAACCATAAAATACCTCGGAATAAACCTAACCAAGGATACAAGAGATCTGTATGATGAAAACTATAGAAAACTTATGAAGGAAATTGAAGAAGACACAAAGAAATGGAAAAACATTCCATGCTCATGGATAGGAAGAATAAATATAGTTAAGATGTCATTACTACCTAAAGCACTCTACACATTCAATGCAATTCCAATCAAAATTGCACCAGCATACTTCTCAAAACTAGAACAAACTATCCAAAAATTTGTATGGAACCACAAAAGACCCCGAATAGCCAAAGTAATACTGAAAAATAAAACCAAAACGGGAGGTATCACCATCCCAGACTTCAGCCTCTACTACAAAGCTGTCATCCTCAAGACAGTATGGTATTGGCACAAAAACAGACACATAGACCAATGGAACAGAATTGAGAACTCAGAAGTGGACCCAAAAGTATACAGCCAACTGATCTTTGACAAAGCAGGAAAGAATATCCAATGGAAAAAAGACAGCCTTTTTAACAGATGGTGTTGGGAGAACTGGACAGCAACATGCAGAAGAATGAAACTAGATCATTTTCTCACACCATGCACAAAAATCAACTCAAAATGGATAAAGGACCTGAACGTGAGACAGGAAACTATCAACACCCTAGAGGAGAAAGCAGGAAACAACCTCCTTGACCTCCACCGCAGCAACTTCTTACTTGACACATCCCCAAAAGCAAGGGAATCAAGAGCAAAAATAAACTGTTGGGACCTCATCAAGATTAAAAGCTTCTGCACAGCCAAGGAAACAACCCAGAAAATTAATAGGCAACCAACGGAATGGGAAAAGATAGTTGCAAATGACATATCAGATAAAGGGTTAATATCCAGAATCTATAAGGAACTCACCAAACTACACGCCCGAAAAACAAACAACCCAGTGAAGAAATGGGCAGAAGACATGAACAGACACTTCTCCAAAGAGGACATCCAGATGGCCAACAGACACATGAAACGATGCTCAGCATCCCTCCTCATCAGGGAAATACAAATCAAAACCACACTGAGATACCACCTCACGCCAGTCAGAGTGGCTAAAATGAGCAAATCAGAGAACTCTAGATGCTGGCGAGGATGTGGAGAAACGGGCACCCTCCTACACTGTTGGTGGGAATGTAAACTGGTACAGCCCCTCTGGAAAACAGTGTGGAGGTTCCTCAGGAAACTAACAATAGAACTCCCCTATGACCCAGCAATAGCACTGCTAGGAATTTACCCAAGGGATACAGAAATGCTGAGGCATAGGAGCACATGTACCCCAATGTTCATAGCAGCACTCTCAACAATAGCTAAAACATGGAAAGAGCCTAAGTGTCCATCATCGGACAAATGGATCAAAAAGATGTGGTTTAACTATACCATGGAATACTACATGGCAATGAGAAACAATGAAATCTGGCCATGGGTAGCAACATGGATGGACCTTGAGGGTGTTATGCTGAGCAAAATAAGTCAGGCAGGGAAAGACAGATACCATATGTTTGCACGTATAGGAGGATTAGGAGGAATTTAACTGAGGACCATGGGGGAGAAGAAGGGGGGAAATGGTGGGGGAAAGGGAGAGAGGCAAACCATGAGAGACTCTTGAATGCTGAGAAACAAACTAAGGACTGATGGATGTGGGGGGGAGGAGGGGGATGGGCATGGAGGAGGGCACTTGGGGGGATGAGCACTGGGTGTTATATGGAAACCAATTTGACAATAAACTATTTGTAAAATAAATAAACAAATAAATAAAATAAATAAACATCCTCCCCTTAACACAGTGGTTCTTAACCAGGGGTGATTTCCAGCTCCCAGGGTACATGTGGCAATATCTGGAGACATGTTTGGTTGTCAAAACTTGGGGGAGGTGATTGCTAGTGGCATCTAGTAGGTAGAGGCCAGGGATAGTACTAAACATCCTCAATGCACAGGGGAGCCACCCACAAAAAACTGTCCACCTCAAAATGTCATAGTAACATAGGTGAGAAACTCTGCCTTAATAGTATGAGGTTATCAAGAAGATCAAAGCAGATGTTTAGTGAAAGATTCTATGAATAATAATAATAATAATAAATCTTAACTTGTAGCTTGTCCCTATTTCACTGTATAAACTTTCATTGATGTGTCAAAAGTAAGTGTAAAGAGCCAATGATTGTGAAAGGAAAACATTGTCATTGAAAAGTATAAGCCAGGGGGGCACGCCTGGGTGACTCGGTCAGTTGAGCATCCAACTTCAGCTCAGGTCATGATCTCACAGTTCGTGCGTTTGGGCCCCGCGTTGAACTCTGTGCTGACAGCTTGCTCAGAGCGAGCCTGGAGCCTGCTTCAGGTCCTGTGTCTCCTTCTCTCTCTGTCCATCCCCCATTCATGCCCTGTCTCTGTCTCTCATAAACATTAAAAAAATTTTTTTAGAAAGCTAAAGCATAAGCCTGGAATTGCAGTGATGCAGAGGCTGCGTTAATCACATGACTGGAAGTGTGAATACTGGCCTAGGTCACCAATATCACACTGTTCTCACTACCCTGAACTTGTGTGGCTCACCCCCCAGCTTTTGGTGTGAGATCAGCTGGGAGGCTGGTGGATGAACTTTGGAGCAAGGTCCACTGGGCTGGATTCATCTCTACTAGGCTGGGCAAGCAGAGTGAGCCACCTGCTTGATCTTGAGTTGTCAGGTGCCCCACGAAGGCATCTCATAAGAGCAAAGAATGTGAAGCATCACTGATAAAGTGAAACTAGCTAGAGTAACTGTCAGGGGGGAACATGAGAGTAGGAAAGACAAAGCACAAAATTAGCCTTTTGGTAGTGGATCAGACTGTGGTCTGTTTGTTCTCAGATTCATCTCTTGCCCTTCTCTGCTCTTCTTGGGGTATAGAAAGTGGGGAAGGTAGTGCAGGCTGCGTTCATTTTGCTCCCATTGTCAGAGGGCATTCTGTAGGATCTTCTAAGGAGAGATTAGCAAAGAGAAGGAAGGAAGAAGCCAGAGCATTTCTTTTTCCTTCTGTGCCTCCAGGGCCTCCCTGGCAATGACTGCATCATCTACTTGGTATCAGTGTCTATCAAACAGGTCCTCAGTGGTTTCAGGTTCTATCAGGTGCCCCCAGGCCTTGAGCTGTGGTAACACCATTTCCTCCTTTTGTTTCTCCCATCTAGGGGTGTAGCTACTTACTGAGGCTAACTTCCAGATTGCCTCCCTTTCTCTTTTTTTCTTCTCAGTTTTTTCTTTTGGCACTTGTGTAACCATTTCCTTGTACTCAATTCTCTCTGACTGAGTTTCCTTTCTCTTGGTTGGATCTTAGAGAATATTTTTTCAGGACAGAACGTGGGGCACACCAGTGTGACACCAGGAGCTTACACAGTTATGCAGGGATGCCTGGGTGGCTCAGTCAGTTAAGCATCCAATTTCAACTCGGGTCATGATCTCACAATTCGTGGGTTCAAGCCTCATGTCAGGCTCTATGCAGACAGCGTTGAGCCTGGAGCCTGCTTTGGATTCTGTGTCTCCCTCTCTCTCTGCCCCTCCCCTGCGCGCTCTCTCTCTCTCAAAAATAAATACACATTTAAAAGAATAAGAAGAAGAGGATGGCAATGAAAGAATGCAGAGGCAGCTGACATTCACTGGCCCAACAAATATTTGTTGAATATCTGCTATGCACTGAAAATTGTGCTGGGTATAGGAATTTGGTATGGACAAAAATGTATACCCCTTCTAACTACAAAAAAGTAATAACACAAATAACTATAAATTTATCATATAATAGTGAGTTGCCATAATTATGATTTTTTTTATATTCAAGAATTCTGGTAACTCAAATAACTACAAGAAATTAATGGTAAGTTCTATCAAAATAAGAATTGAGCTGAGGTTCGGCCCATTAACATTTTGGAAAGAGAAGTTATAACTCTCTAGTTTATCACTTCTAATATAAGTATCATTAAGTTGCTTTTCTATACCCCAAAATGATAACCAATCCAGCTACCTTCCTTCTCAGTGATGCTCGGGGAGCCATGTTTTTTTTAAAAGATTCTTTTCCAATTTAAAGTCATATATCAGAGCCGAAAAATTAATAGGCCTTGGATTAGAGGGTTCCTAGATGACCAAGTGATCTTGTTAGCCAACCAGCTACACAGGAATATTTATGTAAAGAAAGAGAAAGCAATTTCAAGACTCGTCTAATGATTCAAGACATGAAATACATTCATTCTGGGAGCTATTTGAAGGATACAGTGGAACATAAATAGAACTAAAACACTAAATTGTTGAGCCAACTAAAGAGGTTCAGACTCAAATTCTAGTCATACATAGTTGAAAGGTTCCCCCTGAAATCAGCAGGCACTACATATACATCTAAGGGCATTATATTTACATATTTTGCCCATTTCCAATTTGGAGTAATTTTTTTCTATAACAATAATAGAAGTGTATAGATTAGCCACTGCTTTTATCTAAGTTGGTTCTAATCTATTTAGTAAATCCACGGTAGTCTCATTAAGGATTCATTGCTGCTTAAAAAGGGAAATTGAGGTACTCAATAATTCACAAAATGAATTATCCCCAAATTGTCTTATAAATCAGTGGCTAATTAAGAAATCCAAAATTTTTAATTCTACACAATGCTACCCTTTCTGAAGATGCAAGGCTGATCACATTTCCTTTGCATAGTAACACCTGTGGGCTTACTCAGCACATGACATGACCTCTTCATGAGACAATTTTTCTAGATATATATATGCAAAGTAAAAGTCTTAGGACAATTAAAATAAAACCTTTGGTGTGGCATTGGTTTTGTTAAAAATGCAACTTCTTGAACCATCCTCATTTGTAAGCCCTTAGGTGCTTAAAAACAAAATCCTCCCTTTTCTTTAAAAAAAAAAAAAAGCAATATTTAAAACAGAAAGAGTTAACATCAATAGCTGATTAGTAGTTGAATAACTGCATTCACTTTAGCGAAGACTGTAAACAAAGAGATATTAAGTAATTTTTTTCCAAGTACCCTGCTGTGATACCAGCTGATCAGGTTTAATAGCAACCAGCATTTCTACTAATTTTGCAAGAAAGATATATTTTGGGGGTAATTTCATCTTCTAGAGTGCGTGTAAATAATCTGTTCAGCAGCAAGCTTACAGTGACACCACGTAGCATAACCACCAGCCATCAGCTTGAAAATGTAATTTTTAGAACTGCAGTATTTTCAAATTAAAGGATTAATGTTAACCTCAGTCAATACAGAAAATAAACTTGATTAGCAGAATGCATTAATATCAAATCAGTTTTGCAGATTACATGTTCCCTTCTATATCCCAAGGTGTATGTCTGTCTTACTCTCTTTCTCCAGGGACCCCTAAAGGATAACACTTTTCATTCTAATTATATTGTTTTAATATTCATCTTGTAAACAATGCAGTGTTTTTATGTGAAGGTAAAAATTTAGGTTGCTTTTTAAATGAATCCCCAAGGAACTAGGGAATTAGAAAATCTAGTTTATTTTTTAATTGATATCCGAAGAACACCAGAGAAACCACAGGATTTATGACATCATGATTTTCTTTTTATTGTTAAATATACAATTATGTAAAGGAGGAAGACTCTGCAGATATTCCTCTAAATTTTTTAATGTTTTATTTATTTCTGAGAGAGAGAGACAGAGACAGAGAGAGAGAGAGAGGGAGAGAGAGAGAGAGACAGCATGAACAGGGGAGGGTCAGAGAGAGGGAGACACAGAATCTGAAACAGGCTCCAGGCTCTGAGCTAGCTGTCAGCACAGAGGCTGAAGCAGGGCTTGAACCCACGAACCGAACCGTGAGATCATGACCAGAGCCGAAGTCGGGCGCTTAACTGACTGAGCCACCCAGGTGCCCCTGCAGTTATTCCTCTAAATAATATAGAAATTCTGGAATGCATTATCATATAGCATAAATATACCATAAGCAAAATGAAAATAAAAATGTATTAATTTTTAAAGTTCAGCCCTTTGCACATTTAATTATATTATTTTGAAGCAAAAATGGGGCTAGAAAGGCATGGGTATTTCAATAGCACAAAACACGGTGGCAACTAGCAAAATTCAAACCTTTTTTTCATATGTAAGAGTAAAGACAAATATTATTAGTAGTAGTACAAATCTAACCATCCCTTCTGACAGGTGCTTTTCAATTTCATAATCACAATTGCAATCTCCACCAATGATACCATGCTTAATTATCAGGATATTAATAATGCAACGCAGAAGAATTATCAAGTTATGATGTGTCCAAATGTATCCAACTAAAAAAATTTTTTTTTAAATTTCTGAGAGAGAGAGAGAGAGAGAGAGAGAGAGACAGCGTGAGTAGGGGAGAGACAGACAGAGAGGAAGATACAGAATCTGAAGGAGGCTCCAGGCTCTGAGCTAGCTGTCAGCATAGAGCCCAGTGCAGGGCTCGGACCCACGAACCGTGAGATCATGACCTGAGCAGAAGTCGGAGGCTTAACCAACTGGGCCACCCAGGAGCCCCTAAATGTATCCATTTTTAAAAGTAAAAATAATACAACAAAATGATATGATAGGTATTTTAAGAAAGCTTAATTTCAATTCAGGAATAATGAAATACAGGAGGAAAGTTTTTCTCTAGCAAATGAGAATAAAAGTAATTATTTTTGCAAAGTACTTAACACGTAAGAGGAGGGAAATATTTGAACACATTTAATTTAATATATTCTAATTCCTCAAACTCCTGCCTCTTAGGTCAGTCTTCAAAAGCTCTGCAAAACACAGAAACTCAATTTATTAGAAAGGATTACACTAATTCAAAAAAAGAAAATCACAAATGTTGACAACCTGTTTAGAGAGCTTAAAAGAGTAGATTTTTATTCCTAGGAGGTCTCTACTGAAGAGAGAAGTGTGCACCATGATATCAGCCATATATACATATTTCCTATTGTGCACTAAGTTGTGCTACTGATAAAGGATTCATCCACACCTTACAGGAAGTCAATAATGGTTTATTATTGTTTAATTTTTAAGTTATCAAATAGTGAGAATGCCATATAAATTGTCACTTCTTAAAGCTCAACTGAAAACTAAGAAGAAAAATTATAGGGGCGCCTGGGTGGCTTAGTCGGTTAAGCGACCGACTTTCGCTTAGGTCATGATCTCGCGGTTCGTGGGTTCGAGTCCCGCGTCGGGCTCCGTGCTGACTGCCAGCTCAGAGCCTGGAGCCTGTTTCAGAGTCTGTGACTCCCTCTCTCTCTCTGACCCTCCCCTGCTCATGCTCTCTCTATCCTAGAAATAAATAAAAATATTTTTAAAAAAAAGAAGAAAAATTATAATTTTATAAGAGGTAAAGTAAGTATGAAGGTAGTGTAGTTTCTAGTAAAGATAATCTGAAGTGTCCCAATAATATATATTTTCTTACAATATCCTTGTATAAGACCTGAGTCTTATGTGACCCTGTAAGAAAAATAAAGCACTAGTGTTCATCCTTTTGGTGCATGAATGTTGAAAATTGGAGACTTTCAGTTTGTCTTAAACTTAAAGAGATTTTGTGACATTTGAAACTGGGAAAATAAAAAATAAATAAGTAAAAATGGGAAAACCAAAACTTTTTAATTTACTTATTAGAAAAGGGGATGGTCTATTCAGTAAAACTTGTTCACAACATATTTTACTCAAGGACAGATTTTGGTCTTTCCCATGAAAAATTAACTGCTGTTTGAATTGCCTTCCCATTCTAAACAACTAGATATCCATGCAAAACACATTTAAAAACTAAAGCAGCCAGAGGAGGACTATGGTCCCTGACCAACAGAAAACAAATGAGGGACACCTGATGATTACCCCAGCTCACCACCTGGTTCTAGGCCAGTACCAGGAGAAAGAATCTAAATGAAGTCCAACAGTATCATTGGCTAAGGTGATAGAAACTGGAATTTGAGATGGATTAGGTATCTAGACTTTGCAGGCTAGATGACTGGAGATCTGCAGAGGAGTTCCTGGAGTCTTTAGCTGAGTACAGATCTATCCATGAGGTATGGGAAAAAAAACTCCTGGAAAGCAGTAAGTGGAAAAACAAATGGGGCCTACACAGAGTTAGGAACAGTTTCCTTTTCCACTAAGCAAAATAGAGAGAGCTTGTATCACATAGGGTATCAGGTAGAGTTCTTTGAATGGTGACACATTAGTAGTAGGACTAAAATAGTCCCAGAGTAAAGGCAACTCTGAACCAACCATAACAAAGCTTAAAATCCAGACTCAGAAGGATCAGACTGATTCAAAAAACTTAATTTTGTACAGCAATCTTTCAAATGTCTTTCAGTCCTTAATAATTTTAAAAGTCAATGATTCAGCATTTGATCAAAAACTATCTGGCATGCAAAAAAATATGACCCATATTCAGGAGAAAAATCCTTCAAGAAAAACAGATCCAGGAAGGACAGAGATGATTAACTAGATAGATGGCTAAAAAAGACCCAAATGAAGCTTCTAAACACGAAAACATATCAAAACTGAAAATGTACTGGATGGGATTAATAGTAGATTAGACACTGTAGAAGAAACAATCAGGAACTTGAAAATATAGGAATAAAACTTATTCAAAATGAGGAAGAGAAAATAGGTGATGGGAATTAAGGAGGGCACTTATGATGAGCACTGGGTGCTATATATAAGTGATGAATCACTAATTTCTACACCTGAAACTAATCTTACACAGTATGTTAACTAACTGGAGTTTAAATAAAAACTTGAGAAATAAAATAAAATAACAAAAAAATGAGGCAGAGCGAGAAAAAAAATTACTGATAAAACTCAGTGATCTATAGGACAATATTCAGTGATCTAACATATATGAAATTAGAGTTCTAGAAGGAAGGAGGATAGACAAAAAATTTTTGCTGAATGATGGCCAAAATTTGTCCAAATATGATGAAAGTATAAACTCAAAGATCCTAGGAGCTCAAGGAAGTCCAACCAGAATAAATACACACAGTCACAAAAGCATAACAACATGTGAGAATCAAATTACTGAAACTAGAATTAAAATCTTAAAAGTAGCCAGAGAGAAAATATAAAATCTGCATGGAGGAACAAAAATGAGAATTATCAGAAACTTTTCGCAAGAAACCATACAAATGAGAAGACAATAAAATATATTAAAGTTCTAAAAGAAAAAACCTGATAACCTAGAATTCTACACCCAGCGAAAATATCATTTAAAATTTAAGTCAAAATAAATATTTTCTCAGACAAACAAAAGTTCCAAGACTTCATCACCAGCAGACCTACGCTGTAAGAAACATTAAAGGAAGTTCATCAAGAAGAAGGAAAATGATTCCAGATGGAGATTAGGACCTACACAAAGTAATGAAAAGTAATGAGGCATAAATTTAGGTAAATATAGGATATTTGCTCTCATTTTTAAATCTTTTTAAAGATAACTGGCTGTTTTGGGCAAAAATAGTAACAATATATTGCAGGATTCAGAGCATATGTAGAAGTAAAATGTATTATAACAAAGTACAATAGATAGGAGGAGGAAAATAGGAGTATATTTTTATAAGGTTTTTAGATATTGTGTAGTATAATATCATTTGGGGTAGACTGTGATAAACTCAAATCATATATTTTAAACCCTAATGCAACTGCAAAGGAGGAGGAAAAGGAGAAGAGAGAGGAGAACGGGGAGAAGGAGAAAGGGAGAAGCAGCAGCAGCAGAAGTAGTAGTAGTAGTGGTGGTGGTGGTGGTGGTGGAGTAGGAAGAAGTAGGAAGGAAAGAAAAACAGTATAGCTAGTAAGCTGATAGTAGAGATAAAATGGAATCATAGAAATATTCAAAAAGAATAAATAAAAGGGGAGAAATAACAAAAATATTGGATCAATAAAATAGCAGGAGAATAGCTTTCCACCAAGCCATGTAAATATAAATTGTCTAAATGCTTCAAACAAAAGACAGTATTTTTGTAATTAGATAACAATGCAAGACCCAGTTATATACCGTCTATAAGAAATCCATTTTGAATAAAAAAATACAAATAGCTTAAAAGGTAAAAGGTTGGAAACAGATCCCACAGAAACCCTAATTAAAATAAAGCTGAAGTGACTATGTCAACATCAGAGAACAGAGGCTTCAAAACAAGGAATAAATAAGGAATGAAGATGGCCATTTCATAGTTAAAGGAATTAATTCCTTGAGAAAACATAACAATCCTAAATATACATGTAGCTAAAACAGAAAATTAAAGTACATGAAGCCAAAGACTTATAGTACTAAAAGAAGAAACAGACAAATCCACAATTTTAAGTAGTGACTGAACACTCCTCTCTCAGTAACTGATAGAACAAGTAAGCAGAAAACCAGAGTAAGGATATAGAAGATGTGAACAAAACTGTCAACTTGACCTCACTGACACTAATGGAACACTACACCCAACTAAAACAGAATAAATACATTTTTCAAAGCGTAACTGAAACATTCACCAGAATACACCATATTCTGATTTAAAAATCTCACTAAATGTGGTGTACCTGGCTGACATACAACTCTTGATCGCAGGGTCGTGAGTTTGAGCCCCATGTTGGGTGGAGAGATTACTTAAAAATAAGATCTTAAAAAATTAAGTACATAAAATCTCAGTAAATGTAATAGGATTAAGATCATACAAAGCATGGTTTATGACAAAAGATTTAAACTAGAAATTACTTTTTTAAAATCTGGAAATTCTCAAATAATTGAAAATGAAAAAATACACTCTTAATACATGAATCAAAGAATAAATCACAAGGGAAAGTTTAAAAATATCTGAACTGAATAAAATTAATATTAACAAATCAAAAGTTACAGATGAAACTAAAGCAATCTTTCAAAGTAAACTGACAGGGGTACCTGGGTGGCTCAGTCAATCAAGCGTCCACGTCTTGATTTTCGCTAAGGTCATTATCCCAGGGTCATGAGATCTCAGGGTCATGAGATCAAACCCCATGTTGGGCTCTGGGCTGAACATGGAGTCTGCTTAAGATTCTCTCTCCCTCTTTCTCTCTGCCCCTCCTCCACTTGTGTGTATGTATGCATGCATGTGTGTACTCTCTCTCTCTCTCTCTCTCTGTCAAAAATAAATAAATAAAAGTAAATTGATAGCAATAAATGTCTTTATTAGAAAAAAATGGTCTCAGGACACCTGGGTGACTCAGTTGGTTAAGAGTCCGACTTTGGCTCAAGTCATGATTTCACAGTTTGTGGGTTCGAGCCCCATATCAGGCTCTGGGCTGACAGCTAGCTCAGAGCCTGGAGCCTGTTTCGGATTCTGTGTCTCCCTCTCTGACCCTCCCCTGCTCACGCTGTCTCTCTCTCTCTCAGAAATAAATTAAAAACATTAAAAAAAAATAAAACACTAGGACAGAGAGGCGTCTGGGTGGCTCAGCTGGTGGTAAGTCTGACTGTAGCTCAGGTCATGATCTCACAGTTCATGAGTTTGAGCCAAGCATTGGGCTCTGTACTGACAGCTCAGAGCCTGGAGCCTGCTTTGGATTATGTGTCTTCTTCTCTCTCTGCCCCTCCTCTGCTTATATTCTGGCTTTCTCCCTCTCAAAAATAAACATAAAAAAAAGAAAAAAGTGATCTCAATTCAATAATGTAAGCTTCACCCTTCAATAAAAAATAAAATATGAAAAAAAGAAATTAAACCTAATGGAAGCTAGAGGATGGAAATAATGAGATCAGAGCAGAAATCAGTGAAGCAGAAAACAGAAATACAATAGAGATCAAGGAAGCCAAAAGCTATCAATAAATATTGATAAATCTCAATTTTATTTACCAATAAAATTGATAAATCTCTATCCAGACTGATCAAGAAAAAAATGAAAGAAGACTAAAATTATTATAAGGAAATATTATTACTAACTTTAAAGCAACAAGTTAATCAACTTAGATGAAACAACAAATTTCTTTAAAAACACAAACTGCCAACCCCCCCTCAGGAAGATCTAGATAACCTGAACAGCATGATCTCTATTAAAGAAATTAAAGTTTTAGATAACAACATTCCCACAAAGAAAATTCCAGATGGCTCTAGAAAATTCCAGGCCCAGATGGCTTCACTGGAGAATTCTACCAAACATTTAAGTTAGAAATAATACTAATTCTACACAAAGTCTTCTTTATTTTTTTTTAAATTTTTTTAATGTTTTTTTTTTATTTATTTCTAGGAGAGAGAGAGAGACAGCGTGAGCAAGGGAGGGTCAGAGAGAGAGGGAGTCACAGACTGAAACAGGCTCCAGGCTCTGAGCTGGCAGTCAGCACAGGGCCCGACGCGGGGCTCGAACCCACCAACCACGAGATCATACCCAAGAGAAAGTCGGACGCTTAACCGACTAAGCCACCCAGGCGCCCCTCACAAAGTCCTCTTTAAATAAAAAGAAAGGATCATATCACAAATTATCTTGTAATCATCATTATTTTGATTCCAAAACCAAGAAAAGACAAAGAAAGAAAACTACAAACAAGTCCCTTCAGCAAATTGAATCCAGCAATATGGAAAGAGTCATACATCATGACCAAGTGGGTTGATTTAATATCAAATATCAACAAATATAATTTACCATATTAACAGAGAGAGGAAACTCATATGATCATCACATACATGAAAAGTATTTAATACAGTTTGATATCCATTCACGATTTTTAAAAAACTCTCATAAAACTAGAAAAAATCTAGAAATAGAGGGGCACTTCGGTGGTTCAGTCCATGGAGCATCCAACTTTTGATTTTGGCTCAGGTCATGGTATCGTGATTTGTAGGATCAAAGTTTCCCATATCTGTTTCCATACTCAATCTGTTTCAAAAAGTACATGCCATGATGCTTCTAGAAAACTCCACTGTATACTAGCACATGAATTAGAGTGAAAAAGGTAAATAATGTCTTAGTATTAATACAAAGATCATTTAAATATCATTTAAATAGCCTATGTAAGGTTCTCAGAGAACCTCAGGATCCCAGAACTATACTTTCAGAACTGTTGGCCTAACATCAAGCACCCAGTGGCTATTAGCCATTTTTATTTATAGATTCTACTCCTCTATGATTTACTGAGGGTCAAATGAAAGAATGTATTTTTTCAAAGACTGAAATCATGAAGAACTTCCAATATGGAGAAACTACATCCTTAGAAGTCGGTTCCTACTCTTGAGTATGTATTTTCTTTCACCAATTGAAATTTAAACTCCTGAAGGAATTTATCACAGCTGGGCTTTGCTATTTCATGGCTTGGGGCTGATTTAGTCCTCAGAAATGCTTATAAAAGAAAGAAAGGGAAGGAGGGGGGAAAAGAAGGAAAGAAGGAATGGAGGGAGGCTGAGAGGGTGACTGCCTGACTTCTAAGATTTCTTAAAGGCTTAGGGATTTGCTGATGGAGACATTACTTTAGCTTCTCATCCTAAGACTGGAGGCTCTAAAAGACTTGATAAGGGCCTCCACAAGTGTGCAATCACCAAAGCAGTATGTAGTGTGCACCAGGGATAGAAAGGAAATTCCCTGGGAGTCAAAGCCTAAGAACTACCCATTTGGCCCTTCGTAAGTAAGGGACCAATTTGGGTTGTTCCTGCTAGTGAGGAGAAATAGAAAGAATAGGCAAGATTTTCAGCATGAGAGCTGCTCTGGGTCTAGTGACAGTAAGAAAAGGATATTAGTTATTATCCCTTTAAAACTAAGCTCAAACAGTCTCAAGTGCAATGAAAAAGTATTAGTTTACAAAGAGCCAGGGCTCACATGAAGAGAGAAGGTTCTCTCTTCTCCTCCTCTTCCTCTCCTTTTTTTCTTTTTACCTCCAAGTCATGGACTCTTTGGCTTTTGTCTCAGAAACCCCCCGAGACAGTTTTTAACTGCAAGAAGTCCCATGAGAAAGTTTGTTCCCTGGAGCCCACATAAAGTTCTGATTTGTACTTTATTTGCCTAGCTTATGTTTCTCTATCCATGCTTACAGGAGGACAACAGTAGTGAATTTAATTGAATTGTGAGTGATCTAAAATTATTCCTGCCATAGGCCCATTGTTTTGAACTTCATTTGGCATATTACAATACAAAGAATGTCCGTTTATAGACAGCAATAAATCAATCTATCCAAAGTATCTATTGAAGGCAATTAATCAGTATGTCTGTAGTGCTTATCTACACTAACAGCATTAGCAAACTTTGTTAGAAAAGTTGTTTGGCCTGGCCACCCTCTGGTCTAACAGGAGAGAGCCTAAAAATACTCCATGTACACAAGTACACTGTGCTTTGAAACAAAGACATATTTCCTGTTTCATTAAAACTTACTATGTTGGACAATCATAAGATGTTTATGAGAGTCTGGCCTCCACAATTATTAAAGCTACAGGGAAGAGAAATGCTCTCTGCCAAACTGAAGTATCACAAGGCATTTAACAGCCTTGTTTGACAACATCAGTTTGGGTTTTTCAGGTCTGGCTCATTTTGAAAATTATTTCACATTGAGTTTCACATTTAAAGGAAGAATGAACGGAGAGAGGGAGAGAAATCCTTTAATAAGAGAAATTTAAAATTCAGCTAATTAGGAGGAAAATGTTTCTAATCCAGCTCTATAAATTTAGCAAAAAACTAAAAAAGAAAAACCAGGGGCGCCTGGGTGGCTCAGTCGGTTAAGCGTTCGACTTCGTCTCAGGTCATGGTCTCACAGTTCGTGGGTTCAAGCCCTGTGTCCGGCTCTGTGAGGTGCTGACAGCTAGTTCAGAGCCTGGAGCCTGTCTTTGGATTCTGTATCTCCCTCTCTCTCTAACCCTCCCCTGCTCACGCTGTCTCTCTCTCAGAAATAAATAAAAAACATTAAATTTTTTTTAATTAAAAAAATAAAAGAAAAACCAGCAGACCAGCTGGAAAGCAATAAAGTGTATACTTCAAATCTACACCACTGCCAGCTGCTGCTTCAAGGGTCTGGGAAAACTAGCCCTTGTCCGACTCTGCTTCTTTTATTTCTAGAGACACACAGCCTTTTTTGAACTTGGAGGGTGATTTTATAAAGAGTGCTGTTTTATTTACTCTCAATTAATCATGCTCGACTGTAAACAAAGTGCCTGTTTTAATTCTGCTGACAATTATCCACTTGTCAACATCTCCCTCAAGTACCTTCAGCATCTGGCTACCGACGAGAAACCTCTACATCAAAATGAGTGTCTCAGTGAACTCTGGAATTCATCTGTTTCTTTAGCCCATGAGCAGTCAGGATTCTATCTAACACATGTCACCTAGGCACCTTGATGAAGATGTATATAATCAGACAATAAAGGGTTTCTCAGGGCTTGCTTTCATTCTCTCATGTTTACTTTGGGAAAAAGAAGAAAATGATTACAGCCTGGGAATCTTGAAGGAAGGGGCTGTGATTTCTAATACTTTTACAAACCACCAGGCACATGATGACAGCTCCTGAAGTGGCTGAGAAATCTGTCCCTCCATTAGTAACATTCCACTAGATCAACACAACCAAACTGTGTTCTAATTGGTGGTAATTTATATGAGGAAAGCATATGAGTTTTGCTGCGACTTCACTAAGATTTGGAAGTGGCAGGACTTTATCCAGTGCCCAAATAACAACCCTTTTCCTTTGAAACTCTTTTTTCTTTCACTTAACAACGCGTAGAGAATAATATGGGGGAAAGTTGCTGCCAAGATCATTAATATTTCACCAACAATAAACGGTTTTAAAGGCAAAAACAAATGTTACATTTGGTGATTTGTTGAGGGAAAATTACTAGTTATGTCCTCTAGGAACTTCCCTTCCAGAAGGGAGCCCTACAAATTAAAAAATGTAGACTGAACACCCAAGCTACATCCATTCGGTTCTTTCATCCATCCGTAAGAAAGGAGAGAAATCAGTTAAGCCATGGGGGATGGGGGTGGTACTGGAGGCCCCCACAAACCAGTCCTCTGGGAGACTATATGGGTTATTTACCAAGATCTTACATTCTGGAGATTAATTTACACCCACTTTAAAACCGAGGAGATTCGAATCACCTGGCATCACTCCCTCCAAGTTGAATTCATGAACGAGGAAAGGATGCAAGCCGGTGAGGCAAGACCATCAAGAGAAACCAGGCGCTGAACACGACCAGGCCAGAGTTCAGATCGATCGAAAATGGCCCAAGCCAGCGTCAAATTCAGAAAAATTAACCAACTCGGCGAGGGAAACTGAGAGTCAAGACTTGGGCACCTGCTCAGCAGGGGCCCCAGAACCAGCCACAGTGGGTGGGAAGCGGGCCGGGGCGAGGGGAAGAGTAGCAAAGGGGTCAACTTCCCTCCTTTCCGACAAAAGCTGATCAATCTAACTGCACGTAATTGATTTTAATGAGTAGGGGGGTTTCCTTCGTATTAACAATTGCCCCGGGTCATCAGGCTGCGCAGCCGAGACTCCCGGTGCAGATCTCAGTGTGTCCTTGCGGGCCAGCCTCCCCCGACCTGGGCGCCCATCACGTCGCCTAGCTTTCGGACCCTAAAAGGGCAGAGGGGTCGGAGAACCTGATCCTATCCGGACTGCCGCCCGGTTTCACCTGGTAATTTATGCACAATTAATTGAGATATCTTTTATACTTGATGTGTTGCAAAATTAATGCCTAATTTATGTAATTAGTCAATTAACTCTAATTCTAGCATATGTTCCCAATGCCCGGAAGGTGTTCTGTTTCCCAGGTACTTATTTTGATGTCACGAAATGCAACTAATTAATTTTACATGCATATTAATTTGGGATCTCTTTAGCAGTTCCCTTTGTGCAAGTAATTTTAATATTTGTCTTTCTAACCTTTGGGGGTAGGGTGGGGGAGCTGCAGGTAGTTGTGAGCAGCACGTGGACACCAACCTGGATGATGCCTGAGGGATGGCCCTGGTCGAGGGCAGGGTGCTCGGGGAGAGCCTCAAGTGTCCGGGGTCATGAGTGCTGCGCTCAGCAAATCCCTGGCGCGTGGCGGATGCTGGCCCCACCAGGTGTATTTTGCTCGCGCCTTGGGTGAACTGCGAGCTTCAGAGCATGGAGGCGGAGACTCCAGGGCGCGGCTGAGCGTAACGCTCAGGGCACTTCCGTGTGCCTGGTCAAATCTCTCGTCGCCTGGTCAGCCGCTCCCTAGCGAAGGAGCAAGAGACACTCCCCCCACCCCCCCGCCTTGAAGAGCGAATTCAGATTTCCAGGCCTATCCTTGGAGGCTGTACAGCGGTCGCGGGCCTTCCTCCCAGGCATCCCGCTGCTTCCCGAGTTCGGGGAGCCAGAGCGCCTGCGCTTCCCAAAGCTGCAGGGTGGCGGGAGGGAGGAACCGCGCTTCCTTCTCGCGCTGTGCAAGCCGCCATCTGTCCTCTTCTGGCCGGGAGCGAAGACCAAGCAGGGCGAAAGTTTACTTTCCAAGTTATTTGGTGGCACATTAAAACTTTTATCCTTTTTGGACAAATTCATGAGCAATTTAATTAATAAAATCAGAGAGTAGTGTAAGTGCTATGATAATGAAGTTAAATGAGTGCACAGTAAAATATTCACTAATCCAGCGCATTGCCAAATACCCCCTTAATTCTGCTTAACACTAAAAGGGTTTTGAGCACCATAATGAGATTCCTCTGTCTGCTAATTAATTGACACGCTCCTGAATATTCATATGAGCTAGCACCAATACGTTCCTAATTGCACCGTGGAATAGATCTCAGAGGAAAGTAAATCGCCATAGACTTAATTAAAATAATGTATTCCAGATCCAGGACGGGAAAAGATGAGACATTTGCCTTCGAGCGCGCTAAGAAAGTGGCACCTGGTTGGAGGGGAGAGATATCAAACGTCGGTGCCCAGCCTGAAATAAGCGGCGTGGGACGCGCAGGGGGGAAGCTCGGCTTCTGAAAACAGCAGCTACGCTGGGTCCAAACCCCGCGGCTCGGGGGGGCCACGGCTCCCAGGGGCGTCCGTGCTCCTGCTGCCCTCCGCAAGGTTGCCCTACCGGAGGAAGTGGCTCAGGGGGCAGAGTCTAGGACCCGACCCGGAGCCAGCGCCCTCTCTTTCCTCCCAGCGGTCCCCCAGGCTGGTCCGAAATGCTGTTTACAAGAGACGCATGGGGAAACGTCGCCAGTCAGGAAATTCCCGGGGAAACTTTAACCAGAGGTTGTCGGAGCCGCTGTGGCTCCAACTCTCCGAACCCAAACTGCTACGTTGGAGAAGTCACTGGCGCTTCTAATCTGGGGAAGCGCGGTAGCTCGGGGAGAACACCCGGATCCTGTGGTTGCTTTCCGCTCTCCTGGATCCCACTTCCACGTAAAACCCCGCTGTCCCCAAGACCGCGCCTCCAACTTCCTGGGCACATCCTCCCTTTCTGGGAGAATCCAGTGCGGGGGGCTTATCCCAGCCGAGCTTCCCTCGGGTGGGAGGGCCCGCAGAGAACGGCTGCCGACTCTACAGTTGGGCTTGACGGCAGAGCCATTTTCACCAGAGCCACTTAAGTGAAATAAATTCTCATTCCTTGGAAAGACGAGATCCCTCCTCCCCCTTTTAGAAAAAAAAAATCACCACAGGTTAGAAACTAAAAAGAGTTTATTTGAAGACATACAAATGCATATTTATTATACACATGTAGGCATTAACAATGTAAATTACACCGCCAGCAGTTGCTGGTTGTTTATTCATTAGATCTTTAGAAAATCTACATTGCCTCCAGTCAGCGGGATGATAATGTGAAATACACAAGCAGTTTACATAACCAACTTCGAAGCACAGCTCCGCGCTCCGTGATTGGGAGTCATCAACAGGTCGCGGGGATCCGGACGCGAAAACCTAAGCAGATAATAATTACCGAAGATCTGGGACGCCAGCTCCCTCTGTCCGTTTGAAAACTGGTAAAAGACGTGGAATGTGGGAAAAGGGAAGGAACGGACTCACTCTATATGGTTCACCTATTTTACCCTGTTTGTGTGCAGTTTTTTTGTTTTTAGGTTTTGTTTTGTTTGCAATAAAAAAAAAGAAAAAAACGGTAAAAAGAGGAAGAACGGACGGAACATAAAGATCAATAGCCTTCCCCAGCTCTGGGTATCCCGTACAGCAAGTTACAGTCTCTGAATTCAAACTGCTTTGGGGAGGGGGTGTGAAGTGAGAGGTGAGAAGTTTTCTTTACTGCTGGCGCGGAAGGAAAAGGCAGCCTACCTCAGTTCGGGAAACTATCAGCTGCACCAATCAAATCGCGATGGCCACCATAAACAAATGGTTATCACTCCAAAGAAAATCACCTGCTGAATCAGCCTTTGGAGAATTATTAAATTCTCCGTGGTTCTGGACTTACCCTAAAGATGGAGAGGGGGAAGAACTTAAAGGGAAAAACTGCAGTGCAGATTTAATATTTATTTTATGTGTGTAAATAATTATATTAAAATGGATTTCCAAAGTTCCAAAGTTCTTTTTTTAATAAAAATACTAAGATAAATGAGAGGGAAGTGAAGGCTCCTCACTAGGGTCGCTGCTGTTGGGGTGGGTAGGTGATGAATAACGCGAAGCACAATTTTATGTGCCATTCTAAGAACTGCACCAATGCTGGGAACGGTCGACTTAATGATTCATCCCACTCTCCGGAGCCACCCACTTACCATGGCCTACGCTACGCAGCTGAGGTGTGCGGCTGATCGGGAGGGGTTGGGGATGTTTGACTTTTCTGTTTCCTTCCTCCCTCCCTTTCTTTCTTTTTTCGGTTGGGCGGGCTGGGTACATACGAAATACCCTGCCGATCCCGGACGGTGCATTGCTGAGACGGCAGCTAGTTTGCGGACCTAAAATCCGCTGTCCGTACCGCTGCGGAAATTGAAACCAGAGTCTCGGAAAGAAGGTAGAGAGGGAAGGAGAGAGCGAAACAGAGGAGAGCAGAGAAAGGGTGGTGGATCTGTTTCTGGGGTGCCGGTAAGTCCTCGCGGCAACCTGGTTTCCCATACAGCTTGCAGTACACAGCTACCCACCAAGAGTGAACAAAACGAGCCCCCGAAGCAGGGACGGTGCTTGAGATAGAGGGCGCGCAGCTGGGGGTCGGCACCCCGCAGCTGTCCCCGCGGAGCGAAGCCCCCGTCCCAGGTGAGACCTGCCTGAGCGGAAAGACCCCGCCGCCCAGGAGCGACCTGCGTCTGCAGCGCTGCAGGCCCCGCCTCCTGGCCATTCCTAGCTGGGGGAGGCCGGGGGGATCAGCCGCTTTCTTTCTTTTCTTTCTTTCTTTCTTTCTTTCTCAAACCCGCTTTGTGGGTGGCAGCTCAGCGGGGGACGCATGGAGACAAAAAAACAAAAAGCCCAAACGGAGAGACAGAGGGAGAAAGAGAGACAGAGAGAGGAGAACAGAAGAGAGAACAGAGAAGGGCAGAGATAGAGACAGAGAAATCAAAGTTTTAACCTTCCCAGGAACACAGCGAATTATTATATCTAAAAGCTGTTGCAGTCTTCAGCGAAATCTGCTGCTGCCATTAAGAAAACACATACTGCACACGTCCACAGGGTTAAGCTCTCCTCCTCGTCAGCCTGAACAAACAAAGCAGAAGCGCGGGGTTTTAAGGCTGGAAACCTACAGGTTATCCGGTTTCAAAACAAATTAACACAGGAAAATGCGCCAACAAATATTATGGACGCAAAATAATATTCATTTTCAGATATTTTACAGTCCTTCCCCTACTCAGAATCGATTTTATTCAAATTTATGAGCAAAGTGCACTGAGACTCTGGTACAGGATTTAACTTCATATTCTACTGCAGTCAAGACCTTATTTTTTCTGGATAACACATGCCAAGGAGAATGAAGTTTTCCTACTTACTGAAGGTTTTAAAAACTTTACAAAGCTAAATATCACCTTTTATTCTGCTTTCCCAAAATTCCTCAAAAAAAATTTTTTTTAAGAGTGAGTACCTAGCCAGAAATACTGGTCCTCCTCCAAAAAAATCTGAGCAAACAAGTAATTCCCGACAAAGAAAATTAATATGAAAAGTATAGGATGATTTTTTTCCACCCCCTACCCCCTTAAAAAAAGACCCTTTGCTCCACCCCGCTATTAAACAAAACACAATACCTTTTTCTGGGTGGTACTGCACAGAAGTTGATTCAGTTTTGACAATGTTGTTTAGCTATCATTTGCTATTTTGAATGAATGGGAGCAATCCCCCCTTTTACAACATTTGTTTCCTATTATGGAGAGGTGCAGCAGTTGAGGGCAGACATGTGAAAGTGGCTGTTTGATTCTCTTTTTCATCCCCCTGACCCTGCTTTTGTCCCTCCTCACCCTGGGAATGTCACGCCTCGCTACTTCACTTTGAGATGCTCGAGAAAGTGGCTTTGTTATTCCCTTTTAGACATACACGAAATTGTTCTCATTCCCCCCGCTGTAAAAGATACTTCACATCAGGACTCGGTTCACAAGTGCAATGCAATTTGGCTTAGTCCAACCTTTGTTCTGCTTGTACAAATGAGCGAACAGTGCACACATTATACAGTTGATCTACTGCTGTCTTAACCCCAGAGTTAGGGGCTGGGAGAAAAGCAAGTTAATCCCTTCAATACCAAGGTGGCTTTAGCAATATTTCCTCCAATAATAATAATAGATTTGAATTGCTTCTTCTATTTCACACAGTGCAGAGCAAAACTTATGGGGAGGGTTTAGCAGTAACAACAGAAATCCTTCCACCAACCTTTTGCAAATAACTTTCTAAACAAATACATTTGTAGGTTTGGTAATGCCCAGTTTAAAGCTATGCAATTGCTTGTGCAAAGAAGGGGCTGGATTTAGAAACTCTGGCTTTAAAGCCTTAACATCTCAGAGCAAGTAAAGACCAAATGGTATTTTGCAAACGGATTCCAAAGAGAGGGCATTATGGCCAGCAGGGCAAGAGTTGTTTTCACAGGCATTGAAATTGCCTGCTCACTCTGGGTGGGGGTTGGCACTTCTCTGGGATGGAGGTCAAGGAGGACCGGCACCTAATGCTGACTACTGTTTGTTTTTGTGCTTGAGGTGAAGGGAAAACCGAGCCTTCCATACTCTCCAAATTGCAGCTGCTACTTGAGAAATACTTCTAAAATATATATGGTGTTGCCACTCTCTTTCTCCCAACCCCAAGGGAAACATTTTCATTCCAAGTTGCCCCCAGTCACAGCCAGAGGCCCTGCCCATCGCCAGGCGGCACAGAATAAGGATGGGTCACCTCGGAATTTGAGCCTCCCAGTATGGATGGGAGTAAAGAGTGAGCAGGAGGTGGAGACTCTTGCCTTTTGTAGAACCCAGCAAGACTGGATAGGAGGGAAGACTTGATTTTAGGCTATGTATTCCTCATCAAAAGTTTATTTTCAACCTCTGTTAGGAGTTGAGGTCCAAACTTCACACAGCCCAGTCACCCACCAATGAAATTCATGGCTCCAAAGTTCCCTGGCAGACATTCTTTCCCACTATTTGGAAAAATAGGTGTGTTCCTTTGGTTGCCTGGAGTGAGGGATTGAGGGCAGAGGCGCTGGCTAAGAACAAGAGAGAGGGCACTGAGTCTTTTCACGGACGGTTGGCACCAGAGCAAAGTGTGTCCCCTCCCCCGGCCTCTCTTCCTTGGGCGGTTTGATTTCCCCGTCGGATTCGGTGGAAGTGTTCAAGCAATGTGGGCTCAAACTCCTGGGGCAGTCGTGGGAAAGTCATGGCGGCTAGGTTTCCCCTGACGGCAGCTCCTAACTGGGTGCAGATCTCTGCGGCCCAAGAGCCCGCAAGACTGTACCCGGTGGCCCGCAGCCACGCCAGCTCACTGAGTGGGCTCCCTCTGGTCCCCAGATCTAGAAGGCTAGAGCTAGGCTGTGCCACGCGCAGGTGCTGGCCGTGGAAGCGCACACATTCTGAAGCCAAACTGCCTCAGGACACTCAGAACGACAATTTTTTTTTTTTTTTTTAATTGACCGCTGACAGGCTGAGGGAGTTTGTTTTAGTGCTGAATACCCCGGGAACAAAATCCTTTTGAAAGGAAAGCTAAGTCGTTTCACGCCACCAAAGTGCAGATTTGGTGAAGAATGACTGATGGGACAAAGCGGCGCGGTGAGTTGGCGCGCGTTCCCAGAGAGCGCGCAGAACGTGGGCAAACGCGGGAGGCGGCCTGGAAGGTGGGGCGGGCCAGAGGAGACCCTAAGACCCAAAATCGATGCGGCGTTCGCTCAAGGACCTTCCCCACCTGCACATTTCACTGCCCATTTGGTAGAGAAGAAGGAAAAGTAGAGGGAACAAAAAAAAAAGTGAAAAGTCAGGGACAAGACAGCAGTAAGAAGGGAGGAGAGAGAGAGAGTGAGAGAGAGAGACGGGTGCGGGTGGGGTGGGCGACTCAAAGAGAAGGAGGGAACAACCCTGAAGGAGAAAGGGGGAAAAGAAAGGGCAAATTAAGGCTCAGCCCCCAAACGCTCCAGGCAGCCCCGAGTTCGCTTTCCAAGTCGGGAAGTCGGGTATTGTTTTTGGCGCCTAGGAAACCTTCGGAAGCTGCCGGGCACTTTCCCTGTACCTCCCAACGGTGTTTGGTAAATATTAACAAAACAGGGCGCGTTACTTTCTGGAGTGTGCACGGAGGGGCTGGCCCGGCTCGGGATGGTTTTCCTCTCCTAGAGCCCCCGCCCCCTAACCCCAGCCCCACCGTTCGCGCACACATACACCTGCTTGACAACAGAAGGAATCAAAATCAATATTGTATTTGTCACCCCTCTGTCTCCTTTTTACTCTCTCAGCAGCCCGGGTGCCACTGAAGCGAATTGTGGATTTATGGAGGGAAATTAGCATAAATTATTACGAAATCTGTAGCCGTGTGTGGTCCAGCTTGTGGGAAAAGAGGCTATTGCGAACTCTCCAAGCAGAAAGGTGGTCGGTGGTGGGCTCTGCGGAGGCGATGAATGGCTATTGCATGAAAGAGATTTCCATTTGGTTTGCACATGGGTATAATTGACTTATGTGTATTTTATACAGTTTTCCCAACAACTCCCTAAGCCTCAGAGTCGGATGTGCCCCCTCCCCAGAGCCTCTGTTTGCTTTGGGTTCTGTACAATAGACTCTGATGCACTTTTCAAGATTTCTGGAAAGTACTCCTTCCCTCCTCTTCTTCATAATACCAGTCTTAAAACGGTGTAAATGACATGCAAATCCCCTCCCCCTTCCCCTGGGCTCTTCAGTAGGATCTGAAATACAATTTTGTAACAAAGTGCCTGTTTCAAATGTGTATTTCACAATTCTTTCACCCCACCCAGGGCAAATTTGTGCAATTAGGCTCCATTTCCTTAATTAATCCTGGGCATGGGCGATATACCTCACCTCCAATCCTCACTCTAGCCAAATTTTGGAGATTCCTGAGACACGAATTCCTACTTGTATCCTCACATGTCTCAAACTTGGTGGTGACAACTTGCCCAGGGAGATGGACAAAAATTTATTTCAAATTAGATTTTTTTTTTTAATCCAAACGTCTCCACTCTTGGAATTTAGTTAATCTTCTGTTTACTCCAAGCAATGATTTCCACAGCCATACAAAGGGCCTTCGCAGGGCAACAAAATGCCAATTGTTAAAACAAGAAAACATTTCTCTCCCCATCCCCCATCCACAACAAGCGTGCCCACACACCCTGGAGAAAAGAATCTTCCTGGCTGTCACTGGGGGGTACTGAGATCTTTTACTCTTTTCGTTACATATCCCAATCCAACCACTCTCAATGTTTTATCTATGTTTCTGTGTATCAGTATGCACACATTTGCTAAGAAGATCCTAAAAGATCCTTGGGGGCTTCAATGCTGGTGCCCTTCCTTCCCAGGAGCATTCCTGCCTCCTCCACAGGCACTCCTTGTATCCCTGAGGCCAGGTGCCTTCTGGAGCAGGAACGCTGTGGACCAATGCCTTTCCATCTGGAAAACACAAGCTCTTACTACTATGCTTCATCAGGGTTCCAGGTCTCCCCAGCTCTTCCCATCCCAGGACCGTCAAACCAAACTGGGCCGTGCCCAGTAACACCTCAAAACACCGCCCGACATTAGAAGCTGAATCTCGCACAGCTCAGGCAAGTACCGCTGCCTTCTGCCGCAGCTGGACAGAGTCCACAGAATCCAACTGGTTTATCTGTAGAGGGTTTATCTGCCCTCATTGAGCCCCCAGGGACTGGTCAGCATCCCGCCTCTAACCCTCGAACCCACCTCCTCCTCCTGGTTATTTTTTCCGAATTAAGAAGATGACATTATTCTTTTCTTCAAGCACTTCTGTTAATATTGAAAAACGTGTGCTTGCATCTCAAGCGGGGCAGCCCAGATGCGAGAGCCATTTCAATATTAATGAAATTGTTTAATCTCCTAAATTCATCGTGTTTAAGTTACGTTTTGGTGAGTTATTGACCACCTCTGAAACTGTGGTTAATGGAGGTGTGTGTGTATGTGTGTGTGTGTGTGTATGCGCGCATATGTGCCGAAAGATTTTTATGCTAACCCCCAACATCACCACTGATAATGCTCGAATATCACTAAGTGTCCAAACTTCACACCCAGAACTCGCCCTCCACCATCACTACCATCACCTCCTCCTCCTGGGGAAAAAAAATTCTCACATTTTGGGATTGAAGATGATTCAGTGTGGGCTCTAGGTATTGAGTTTTTAACGAGGTAAAAGGGAAAAGGAATTTCTTTTTAAAAACCATAAAGGTGGAAGGATGTGCAGAAACCAGTGGGGACTGCTATCGTCTATTCCTTGACTGTGTGCATACACGCAGGGTAGACTCACTATTTCATAGCAATATGATGATGCCGCCGACACCCACGACGACGACGACGACGACGATCGATGATGATAATGATGATGATGATAATTCATGGAATCTCTGGAGACTAATCCGAACCTAAGGGAGCCTACTGCCAGCACCAGACAGGGGTACCCTAGGCATATCCCTGCCCTCTCCTTTCTCCCAAAAAGGAAAATCTCTGGTTCTTTCCCAGTCTAGAAGTTACTGCTGTTTTAGTGAGTCTGCAGGCAGCTTTTGCTAGGCTCTCTAAACCCTAAATACTTTCTCTCTACTGGGGGGGAGGGAGAAGCAGAGAAAGTCCCGGCCCTAAAATGCAAACTTCCAGGCAATGCCTAACTCCTAAAGTTTCAAACCACCTGGGGAAAACATGAGACCCTGCCCTTCATCTGGAGATAAAGTGTGTCAAACATACTCAGATCCTCCCCCAGGTCCACACACTGTATGCCCCAACAGCCCCAGAACCTTTATCCTGTGCCTAATTAAATTCCTAGAGGACTTTTAGAGTGAAGATCCTGACTATTCTCCCAGAGTTTTTTTTTTTTTTTTTAATTTGGCCAGTACACTCACAAAATGGGTTTTACACAGACCTCTTGGATTATATTTTTGTATTTTCTAAACCCCATCACTTAAGGCTACACACCCACAGTGTAGAGCTATGGCAACAGCCTAGGAAGGTCAAATCAAACTTTGACCTGCCTCTTGGAAGACTAGGGGGAAGGGTGTATTTTCATTATAATAACCCATGCAACCAGCCCCGTATTGCCATGCGCAGGAAAAGGGTCCGCTTCAAGGGAAAGCTGTGCCTTACGTTAGCTAACAATACAAACCCGATACAATGCAGAGGAAACAGAATACCCCAGCCAAGCAATTTCCATGTCAAACATCATCTGCGCGGCAGCTCGGTCTGTGAACGTGAGTCGTCGCCTGAATCCCTGCTCCGCGGCCGCCACCTCCTCATACCTTCACACCACGCACCCCTGGCCGGCATCCCGCTCACCACCGGTGGCCGAGGCTCTTCCCCCGCGCTCAGTCTTGAGCTGGAAGTGATTCCTATTGGCCAAGGTGTCCATGTAAATAGGTGTGAAAGAAACCAGAGCTGGCCAGGCTCTCCCGTCTCGCTCAGTCCCCTCCCTCTGCAGCCCCCGCTCCCCCTCCTCTTCCTCCTCCTCCCAAGGCGATTGTCATATGATAGCTAAGAAGTGGCACATTAATGAAGCGCCGCTACAGGGGTCTTTTCTGCTCCTGTCACCGCTTAAAACTATCAGATGGTTCGAGGGAGGACATGGAGGCAGCCACCTAGCTCAGCGGAGCCGCGGAGCCCACAGCAGCGCCCTCCGGAGCCCCGAGGCCGCCGCTGCTACCGTCTGCACCCGGACTCCGCAGCCGTGCTCTGCCGCCCAGGGAGCGCATCGCCAGAAGCGCTAAGGACTGGTCGGCTCCGGGCGCTGCGGGACTGAGCTGCGAGGCTCAGAGACGCACGAAGGCCAGCCGAGACCAGACGCTGCGCCCCGGGAGGGACCCCAGAGCAGTGCCATCCCGGATGCAGACGCACAACTTGGAGCAACTTTAAGGTGAGGCCTCTGGTTGCATCCCTGCCCCAGTCCCTGCTCCAGGTCTGTACTTCCTTCCGTGCTTACGCCGCGCCGCTCACCCGCTTCCCCTTCCGCGCCCCTTTGCCGCACCCCACTCTGCGCTCAAAGTTGCCAGCTCAAGAGCGCGGGCTCAGGCTGATCCGGCGTCGCAGCCCCTACCCACCACGGCTGGTCTGTACTCGGCCTGGCTGACCTCGCGGTGTCTGTCTATGCATCCATGCCTCCCACCTTCCCTTTATCTCCCCCCTGTTCAGATCCAAGCAGCCGCCGGCTCGCGCGGACCCAGAGCAAGAAGGGGGCAAACAAGATGCCTCGGCCCGGCCGCAACACGTATAGCGACCAAAAGCCGCCCTACTCCTACATCTCGCTGACCGCCATGGCCATCCAGAGCTCGCCCGAGAAGATGCTGCCGTTGAGCGAGATCTACAAGTTAATCATGGACCGCTTCCCCTACTACCGGGAGAACACGCAGCGCTGGCAGAACAGCCTGCGCCACAACCTCTCCTTCAACGACTGCTTCATCAAGATACCGCGGCGGCCAGACCAGCCGGGCAAGGGCAGCTTCTGGGCGCTGCACCCCAGCTGCGGGGACATGTTCGAGAACGGCAGCTTTCTGCGGCGCCGCAAGCGCTTCAAGGTGCTGAAGTCCGACCACCTGGCGCCCAGCAAGCCCGCCGACGCCGCACAGTATCTGCAACAGCAGGCCAAGCTGCGCCTCAGTGCGCTTGCGGCCTCCGGCACGCACCTGCCACAGATGCCTGCTGCCGCCTACAACCTGGGCGGCGTGGCGCAGCCCTCGGGTTTCAAGCACCCCTTCGCCATAGAGAATATCATCGCTCGAGAGTACAAGATGCCTGGGGGGCTGGCCTTCTCCGCCATGCAGCCCGTGCCCGCCGCCTACCCGCTCCCCAACCAGTTGACTACCATGAGCAGCTCGCTGGGCACTGGCTGGCCGCACGTGTACGGTTCCGCAGGCATGATCGATTCGGCCACCCCCATCTCCATGGCTAGTGGCGATTACAGCGCCTACGGCGTGCCACTGAAGCCACTGTGCCACGCAGCAGGCCAGACGCTGCCCGCCATCCCGGTGCCCATCAAGCCCACACCGGCCGCAGTGCCCGCGCTGCCCGCGTTGCCTGCGCCCATCCCCACCTTGCTCTCGAACTCGCCGCCCTCGCTCAGCCCCACGTCCTCGCAAACAGCCACCAGCCAAAGCAGCCCCGCCACTCCCAGTGAAACGCTCACCAGCCCCGCCTCCGCCTTGCACTCGGTGGCGGTGCACTGACCCGCAGCAGCGGGAGCCCCCTCTCGTTCCGCTCCCCGTCAGCTTATCGCCCCCCCCACCGCCTCCCAGCCCTGCCCTCCCCCCATCTAAGACCACCACCCTAACCCTAACTTGTCCATTTCACCTTCGGCCAACCCTCTCTCCCCTAGGAGAACTTTGTTTTGGACCCAGGAGACATAACACAAACTTGCAGGCGGCCTGGAGGCGCGTGGGAGCTGTCCTCGCCTCCGCCAGAGGGGAAGGCAGAGGGCACCTGGGCCAAGCCTTCCGATTCCCGCCCCTCACCCTGAAACCCCCTCCCAATTAAGAGGCAGGGGAAATCCTGCCTCCCGCCTTTGCGTAGAGGAGCGCGTCTTCGCTCGGCCGGGATCGGCGGGGCTCCGGACAGCGCGCAGTTAGTTCCTAGACAAGAGAAAGCGCCGCAGAGGTTTCCCGGCACAGATCTCCCCTGAGGGCTACAGCCGCACGGCTGAGGGCCGGATCTCGTTTACGTCTTGGAAATCTGCCGGGAAAAGGGACCACTCATCTTCCTACCCGACTCGCCTCCGCCCATCCGGCAGGGGCTGGGCGGACCACAGCTTCCTGAAGTAGCGGCCCTGCCTCCCCAGCTTCTGTGGAGTTTTTTGTTTTTTGTTTTGTTTTGTTTAGGGTTTTGTTTCCCGCCAGAGGCTCCAGGCACAGGGAGATAGGGGAGAGGCTGCCAAACTGAGAAGGGGACACTTGTCCTCAATACAGGCAAAACAAAACTAAAAGTAACCTTGCAGTGTTGTTTACAAAGGCGCCCGGTAAAATGTAAACAGTGAACTTGAATCTGTATTGCTTGGCGGGCGAGCGGGCAAAGCCTACTTTACAAGTACCTGTTGTAATGTGAATGTTTACTCTTCATTTCTGGCCAGGTTTAGGGGTGGGAAAGGGGGATGGGAAAGTTAATTGGGATGTTAACTTTCCTGTTACTTAGAGACCTTTTAGCTATTTATTTTATTGTTGGAAGGAAAAAGAAAAACCGAAAAAGAAAATGAAATAAGCCCAAACTAAGAAAGCATCAAGGGCAACTCTAGCAGAATTTAGATAGCTGACTGGTAACGTGAAGCAGATGTCACCGGATAGGTCTCCCATGGACAAGTCTTTCTGTTTGCTACAAGAATTTTCCCAAGAAGCTAAAGGGCTGCAAAGAGATGTAAATGCTTGTGAATAGGAATGATTATACACTGTGTAAAATGCACTTTTGTTTGCTATATTCCTTTAGAGTTCTTAGGTAATTTGCTGGAAAACGAACTGTTGTTCTGGTGTGACCTGCTTAAATTAAAAAAGAAAAAGTTGTAGTTGTCATAGGGCTGTAAAATTTTTACCTTTCATTTTTTCCTTCCCTGTTCAGAATTAGCATGGCATTTTAAATATTGATGTTCTTGTTCCCAGCATGCCTGTTTTAAGACAAAGAATTTTAAAAAGGTGTCTACATTAAATTATGAATCTAGTCCAAATAATATTTTCTCATTAAAATACATAAATTCAAATTTTAGTTTTGTGTGTTTTTGAAGAGCTGCTGCAAACAGTAACTTTACAAAAGATAGACGTAGTAGTCCCTCTAAGTACGCTTCTTGCAGTACATTGAGTAGTTTGGCTTTTTCATATCTTATTTCTAAAATAGATCTCCTCTGATGCATTTGCATAAGAAAGGGAGGGAGAAATGATTCAAAGGTATTCCTGAAGCAGAGGAAAAGAGGAAGCTATTTCTAGAATAGATCATCAGGTGCACAGGTGTAGTGCTGGAAAACTGTCATTTAAAAAATGCAATACTTTCTATGTATTTTTGTCTATCTTAAAATATACATTTTACAAAGTAGACTGCATGTAAGGCTTATGTAGAAATCAGGTAGAGTCTACATGTAGATAAGAACAGATTTGTTTCCTCAATACTCATATTCTGATGCATCTGAGAACATTCATTTCCCTGCTCCTTTATTTCAGTTGTTGAAACCTTCTTTCTCAGAATTTACCTAGAAGTTCACCTTGCATGTCAAGAAACCTGTTCAGTTTGAGTAGAACAGATTTCTTTTCATTCCTTCACGTGGGAAAGCAATGCTCAATGAAGTTAATTTAAATGACTCTAAGTATTTGCTTTTCCTCAGATTTTTGCAGGGAATTAAAATTTACCCAGAATTTGTGGTTTAAGGCCAACTGAAACTTTACTGAAGGGGTCCCAGTATTTCTAGAGTGAGGTGTGTATTCAACTAATGAAGTTACAAGACAAAAACTTAAATGGTGATTAACACTTTACTGTGTAATACGATTAAACAAAGGCCTTTGTGCAATACAGAGAAACCCACACAAAAATCTTGATCACTATTCTCTATAAGGAGAATCCTTAGCACCTGCGACCCTTAACATTATTTAGAGGGTTATCTGGGGGAAAAAAATTAGGATTAATGCAAAGGGTAATTAATCCTGTTGTGACCATTTTTTAAAAGGAAGGATCCCACACACAGCCAAAAAAAAAAAAAAAAACCTGGAAAATAAGTGAATCATTGGGCTGATTAAAATGCATGAAGCTACTACTAAAGCTCGTCAGACAGGGGACAACTAAACTCATTCATCAATCCCAATTCACAATTATATCAACAAGATCAGCAAAGAAAGCCTGGAAAACTTCTCCACCCTGGCCTAGGAAACTCCTGAAACTTTGTTCTCAACAAGACACCATCTACATTTAAAAACAAACAAACAAACAAACAAACAAACACATTTTCATTACTTCCTGCCGAATAAAATTAAGACCATTTCCGGAATATTCCAATATCAAATTTACTAACACTGAATTTGAACTGGGAATGAAAGCAACAGAAAAGACTAACATGGGCCTTAAACATTTTATAAGTTATCAGCTTGGATATCAGGTAAAATATTTGTCCTACAATAAGCAGTAGAAGGTCTATGTATAAATGTACACACACATACATTTAATAATGGAGGTAAATAAGATGCAGATCCAATTTCTGATTTTTAGCAATTAGCAAAGGAGTGACTTCAACTCAGTATCTGAAAGTGTTCTTTTCAGCCAGTAAGTTCGTCATGGTGTATTGCAAAGAATGAAACAACTTGGGCATTGTGAGCCCTCCTTTCACAACTGCAGGCATCTCTTCTCAGACAAAGTTGAATGAGTAAAGTAAAAAATCCACTGATGATATTTTGACCTTGATCAGAAATCCAAAGGCAGCCCAAACGCACGTCTCCACCCTCTCCAGCCCCAGCTTTGAGACTCACACCCAGTTTAGCTGAAGTGCCCCCACAAACAAGGAAGTTTATAACTATGATACCTTCAATGGCTCTCTTTGTCATGTTAAATCTTTTCACCTGGCTCAAGTCCAAAGTCAATACACACAGCTTTAAAATAAAACTGAAAGAGACAACACCATGCAGTGAGGTGTGTGTCCGGGAGAGTCTTATCTTGAAGATCGAGTTAACTTACATTTTCTATTTTGTAAAACTGGGCAGTATTCTTTTTTTTTTTTTTTAATTTAGGTTTTTTATTTGGAAACTTGGCTGTCCCGTTACTTTTGGTTTTTAACAGGATCCCGTACTAAACTGTGTTTTTATGTGGCTTTCTCTGTGATTAAGGGAAATTCTTACACAATGGATGAATTTTGTGCACTTTCTCAAGAGAGAAGCTGTAGAAGTTCTCACTGTTTCTGTTGCCTGAGTTGGAGATTTTGAGAAGCCTGAAGACTAGCCGGAGCAGTGCTAGTAAATGATTCTCAGAATGGCTTAAATATTATAGCAGTGAGTTCACGTCCTTTAAAATAGATGAGAACACTGGGCGTCTTGGAAACATAAATCTGGCCAGGTGCTCGAGTGGCGTGAAGTTGGGGAATAGGTTGGAGGAAGAAACCAGCTGAGAGCTGCAAACAGGTTTTACATGAGTGTACGCAAGGTTGGGGTAGGGGACGTGAAGACTTTCACAAATGGAAACTCCCTTTTTAAATTGTATCTAAGAAATGAGAAGGATCAGGATCTGCTTTCAAATTCGTAATGTAAACGTCAATTTTTTTCCCTAAAGCCACATATGCACAGAGACACCCAAACAAAAACAAAACAAAAACAACCCAACCCACCGGCTGTGAAGCCTCAAAGGGGATGCATTTGTTTCGTTTAAACTAACAACAAATTATCTAATTAATATGTTTCAATTACAGCATGAAAGGCACAGCCCCTGGACCGCCCGCCGTGGGGGCACAATAGCCCCAGAGCCCACTCTAGGAATTTACAATAACTTCACATCTGTTTCTTTATTTTCCACTTTTTGAGTCTAAAACTCCTCTCAAGATCACTTCAAACCACAGCCTGAGTTATGAAATATGTCCCAGTGTTAAAGGGGGACGAAACTTTGCCCATGGATGCTTCATTTGCAAGCAAAAAAGTGAAAGCCCATTGAAGAGCATTAAACAAATATATTAGAATTCTGTCACTTTATGCAATTGAGTAGATCAAATGAAGGGTCCCGGCCACTTCATTCACTCTCATTCACTCGAATAGAAAATGCAAAGAATAGCAACCCGAGACTGGGCCACCGATGTAGATTTAGCTCCTTTTTACTGGGAGACAAAAAGGCTGAATTTTCACAAACACATTGCTGACTCGGGGACTAGGAAACCGGCACTGGAACCCCTTTGGAATTTAAATTCATTTTATCTTCCTCTCTCTTTGCGGGGATCTGTTTGCACTACAGTGCAAGATGCAGCAGGCATCCTCTGGCGTCTGAAAAAATGGGGGAGGGGAAGAAAGTGAGTGGGGGTGGCAATGTGGGCCTCAGGATTCCCAAGAAGCTCTTTGGTGGTCAACTAACTTGCAGGTCTAAGAGAACTTTGATTTAAATAACTCTATATTTATATCAATGGAAGTATCATTATATCACACACATCTCCATGTCTCTTACCTCCTTGCTTGGCAGGGATTACACAAACAGCTTGTTTTCAAAGACCAGAATTACATCTGGGTCAATCTGTCTTTTTCCTTCAACTAATATCTGGTCAGTGATGTCGCAACAGATTAGAAAGCTGACCTGTCAACCTCACCTGGTCAATTCTCTGTCTCTGTTTCTCTCTCTCTCCTCTCTTTCTCTTTCTCCTCTCTCCCCTAAACATCCCTCTTTCTCTTAACTACTCTGAGCAGCCTGATGGTAAACTTGTGTAAAAATCAACAGAGGAGATACTCTTTAGTTAGAATTTCCAACTCAGAATCCTCCTGCATTTTCATGTCCCATTCACGGGGGTTTGGCGGGTGGGGGAAAACAAGCCACATGTGTCAGCGGTAATTGAGATAATCTTGTGGCAATACTTCTAATCTGTGTCTTCTGTGGCTGACATTTTTGTTTTGGTGCATTTTATTAACTTTTACGTGTCAATATTTTAGAAAGTTTACAGTGACTGTTAAGAGCTGTTCCTAGAGGCAGAGCAGGGCACGGTAAAGAAGCAGATTTCTTAGCTTTCAAGGTGTGATTAGAGAGGAATGAACCAGTTTTTCTCAAATTTGAAGTCTAAATGAGATATGATCTGAAGAAGAAAGTATTTGGAGGGTTTTCTATTGTATTTCAAATTTTTTGCCTGGTACTTTTCCCAGGTGCATCAAAACCTTGAACAATTTTCAGTTTACCCTCAAGATTTGTATGGTCCTATTTAAACTATTCTTTTAATTTGTGGGATTGGTATCTGGAGCTAGGGATGGGAGGTGGCTCAGACCTACAGATACAAAAAAGATACTGAAGAAAAAGCTGGTTGTTTTATGACTATAAACTAACGAATTTGCTGAAACTAACAATAATCAGAAATCACCCCTGAAAAATTACAGCTGGCTAAATAAAACCTTCCTTGGAATATGTTCCTTAGAGAAATTTTCAAGAATATATGGACAAAGAGTTCTTTGCAGGCAGCCTCCTTTTGCCTGTGTCTGCAAATAACTGATGTCAAATCAGTTGCAACCTTTTGAAGGAACAAACTGGGAGCATTAATTAGAGCAGATTAAGCTCACTGATAAAAAGCATTCTTTAAGTATCTGTTGTTTAGAGGCACTGAGATTCTGATTCATGCTTTGCAGTCTGTATATTTTTATTTACTCAGTTAATTTCTTCCCTGGAGTGTTCCCTGTTGACTGGGTTTACTAAGGTAGACAGTATAGAAAGAGTTGTTGGGTTAGCAGGAATAAATGTTTCCAAACTCTACTTTTTGCAATAGATTTCTCTTCCTTCCTTCCTGAAATACAATGTCTTGGTCTGATGATTCCAGCACATAGCAACATACAGAGAAACTGTTTAGTAAAGGATCTTAATTTTGTGCCACTTAGAGGAAGCTTAGTATTTATTAAGTAGTATCTAGAGTGTTTTGCATTAATTAGAGCAGCTCCTTGGAGGGACATTACAGCCAAGAATGGTTTCACACAACAGGAAAACTCTGAGCATCTGAACTCTCCCACCAGACCTGCTACAGTGAAACACAGAGCAGCAAATGTCTGGCTCACATGGAAATACCAACATAGATTTTATTTATTTACATGTTTGATAAACTGAAGGCTTATATATAAAACAATACAAATGATCATTAGAAAGTTCCCTATCACCCTGGGTACCATGATATTTATGGGAACAACAAAAACAAGAAAACAAATGTGACATAATGGTCTGTCTCAAGATACCGAGCATGATTTCATACTGGAGAAAAACTGATAAATGACATACCTACCCCTCCTGTGTTCAATGGATTAGTGAGACTGAATCAAATATTTCTGTGACTGCCTGGAAGATACTAATAGTTCTCATTCTTGTGGTGTGCTGGATAGGAAGAGGGCAGGGAGAACAGGCAAGGATGAAATTTTATGACTATCAAATCAGCCAGACGTCTATATACAATGATTCCTGTCCTCAACACAGAACCATTAACTGAATGGGAATTCTGAAAATAGTGTAAAAACCCTCTGCCTTTGTTCTAGGTGTAAGTAAATGAGAGTATTGACTAGAGGCTTCAGCTGTGATATGAAGTCTGTACAATTAAAATGTGTGAAATGCATTTAAATTTACTTGTGGCTTTAATAAAGGAACCTCTTCCATAAAACAAGAAAATGAAAATGATTAACTTTGACATAGAAATATAAACAGCAATTTGATTAATTATATTGCTAATTATTCTTTGCTGTGTAGCCAAACATTATATTCTTAAAATGACAGATGCTGAATAAATCATATAAAATAATTACTTGGAATTTCACTGTAGTGAGAAATGGTGGAGTTTATGGAGAGATTTATATTGATATCTAAATATATAATTGGTTTTGTTCTGTTCTATTCCATTTAGAAACCTAGTCTTTACTGTAAAAATACTACAACTATATTATAGAAACGTTTTTTCTGTATTTTTCCTATGTGGCTTTAAAATAATACATTTCTCCTTTGGATATTTTCCATAATTATAGTCAGCATACATAATTTGTGTATCTTGCTGTTCTCGAACATTCTATCATAAGAATTTACCATGTTTTCATAACATAGTTTTCATAAACATCTATTTTAATATTTGTATAGTATACCAATTGAGTGGAATACTAAATGCCTAATTGGGACATTTTGAATGTTTTTAGGTTTTGTTTGTTGGTTTTTGCTAATACAAAGATTTTTATGGTGAACATCGTTCATATGGTGAACATCGTTCATACCTAACTAAACAGTGTTTTCAATGATGTGAAATACATTAGTGCTGTTATATGGAATTCCCTAACAGCTCCCTACAAATTCAAAAATGTAATTTAATTTAGGATTTCAGCTTTGTTATTTGCCCATTGCTATCTGTCCTCTATCTGGGACCCAGAGCAATATTGCCTCAGTGTAGAATCAAAAGATACTGAATGTTGGAAGGTCCTGAGAAATTTCAGGTAAACTAATTCCTTTATTTCACTCATTTGATGAATCCCACTGATACATTCCTTTATCTATATCCAAATAATTTAACAGCATGAAAGTCAGGTTCTGAGAGTAAAACAAAAGTTCAGTGTTAAATGCCAGACAAACGCCACTAAAAATCAGAAATCACCAAAGTACCGAAACTGTCAAAATGAAGGCTTTTATCTGCTAATGTAGGCTCACAAGATTTTAAGGCAGTTTACACAGCATAAGAAGTTGCAAACTTTTTTTGTTAATGTTTATTTATTTCTGAGAGAGAGTAGGGGAAGCAGGGGAAGGAGAGGAGGGGGGAGATACAGAATTTGAAGTAGGCTCCGCACTGTCAGCACAAAGCCCAATGTGGGGTTCCAATCCCAGAACCACGAGATCATGGCTTGAGCTGAAGTCAGATGTTCAACCAACCTGAGCCCCAGAAGCTGCAAAGTTTTTAACCACCTTGGGTAGTTTGTGTAATGAGAGAGAATGGTCACTGTTAAATTTCAGGTCTCAAGATCAAGAGATCTACCCTCAATATGAACCATTTCTTTTTGATACCCTGCCTGAAACTAAAAGCAAACAGTCTTCCAGTCTGCCACAGGTCCAGAGGGTCCAGGCCTACTGCAGGTGTGGACTATATCATTTCTTCAGTTGCTTTGAGATGGCTGATTCTCAAGATGGGTGATGGTGGGAGTGGGCGTGGTAAGGAAGGGATGGTGTAGGGCAAGGCATCAGAACTTCAGATTTTGTCTCCTTGTTGTGGCATTTCCTTTTGCCCTTTTGTTGTTGTTGTTTTTGTTAAATATGTATTTATTTAGAGAGAGAGCGCACAAGCAGAGTAGGGGCAGAGAGAGAAGGAGAGAGAATCCCAAGCATGCTCCACATGCACTGTCAGCACAAAACCCGATGCAGGGCTCAAACACAAAGTATGAAATCATGACCTGAGCCAAAATCAAGAGTCAGATGCTTGACTCTTGATGCTTGACTGAGCCACCCAGGCACCCCTACCCTTTCTTACATGACAAACTTTTTTTTTTAACTTTTTAATGTTTGTTTATTTTTGAAAGAGAGAAAGACAGAGTGTGAGTGTGGGAGCGGCAGAGAGATAGGGGGACACAGAATCTGAAGCAGGCTCCACGCTCTGAGCTGTCAACACAGAGCCCAATGCTGAGCTCGAACCCACAAACCGAGTTATTACCTGGGCTGAAGTCGGATGTTTAACTGGCAGAAGCCACCCAGGTACCCCTCTTACATGACACTTTCATGTCTTATTTCCCTACTGAGGTTCTTGAGATCTTAATTGTTTTCAATAAATTTGTTTTTAACTGTGTAAGGCATGAAACAGGTGCAGAACATCCGGGCAGCCTGGAGGAGACCCAGAAAGAAGAATAAACATGAAGACTACCAAAACTAGTAGCTACAGCTGAATCACTCTTCTGAAGTGGAATGAATGTTTTTTGATGGGGGAAAATCATGGAACCAAAGGAATCTGTTCACAATTACTTTTCCACAGTCTCCCAACCACCGTCCCCAGAGCTGATCACTCCTACCCTCAGCTTGGCTCACTTTACACCAAGAGGAGAGAAAGAGGGTGAAGGAAAGAGGAAGGCTGAGAGAAAGCAGGGAAGCTGGATGAAAATCTAATGTCTCTCTTAACAAGGTTCTTTAAAACTGTCCCCCAGAACATTCCAACACATGTCCTTTTAATTCAGTTCAAGCCAATTCAACTCGGTCTCATTAAACCCAACTCAACAAATATTACTAAGCATCACCTGGATAACAAGATCTTGGAAGAAAATATTTTGGCTAGAAGACTTGAGTTTGAGTGCTAGTTTTCTTTTGAAGTTTGTTTGTTTATTTATTGGGGGGGCAGGTAGAGAGAGAGAGGAAGAGAGAGAAGCCCAAGCCATCTCTATGCTAACAGCAAGAAGCCCGATGTGGGGCTCAATCCCATCAACTGTGAGATCATGACCTAGGCTTAACCGACTGAGCTGCCCAGGTGCCCCTGGGTGCTAGTTTTAGCACTTTTTACCTAAATGGTTCTGAGCAATTCTCCTTAGCTCTCAGTTATCTGTCTTTCATAGAGAATAAGGGTTTGCTCAAAGGCTTGTCTCAATGATCAAGTGGAGCAAAGTAGATGAAAGTGCTTTGAAGTGTCATGTAAATTTAAGTTATTATTACTGTCTGTGACAGAGGAATAATAAAATAAAAATAGCTATCAGAAATTGTCCTGCCTGAGAGGAATTCAATCTTAAGCTCTTCAGTACAGACCGCAAGCTCATAGAGGGAAGGTCTGTGTTTCATGCAATTTTTTAACCCTCCCATTTTCACTGTCTGCCCTTCTGTTCTCACACCCATGAAGTAACTTGGCAGTGAAAAGGGGTGTGATGGCAAGGGAAATTGTTGCCCCTTTTTGTATATTCTCCCACAGTGGGCCTTTTCACAGATTTAAAGATACAATATTGATAAACTGCTAAGGTTGTTAAAAGACACAAAGGAAACAATGGGACAGCCAGGCATATAAAGATGGTAAACATGAAAATTAGGGCACTATTAATCTCTTTTTCCCCATTAAGCAATTGTTTACACTACTTCCCTGAAACTTTAGGGCACTATTAATCTCTTTTTCCCCATCAAGCAATTGTTTACACTACTTCCCTGAAACTTTAAGAATTAATAAATGCTTACATAGCATTTACCATGCTCCAGGTACTATTCTAAGTTCTTTACAAATGTTAACTCATTTAATCCTAGTAACAGCCTTATGAGATAGGTGCTTTTAATAAAGTCCATTTTATAGTTGGGAATATTGAGGCACTGGGCCTTTAATAATTTGCCTAAGGTTACCTAGCTAGTAAATGGTGTCAATGCCCAATGGACTCTCAGTAAAATCTGGTTTAATATCATGATATTTTTGATATTGACGGCAGCAGTTCACATGATTTCTTAGACTCAAGGGCTATATTAAGCTCATTAAGGTGTGCAGAGGAAGAAGGAGGATTACCCTCTGCCAGTTTTAAACCAACGGTGTCAGACACAAAATGACTTTTGCAGCTGCTAATCTAATTATTCTTTTGTATTTCTCTTACCCTCCCCAGCTTTGCTGTGACTATGAGTTATGAGTCACTAAACTGCATTCTTCCTATACTATCTTCTATTTAATTTATGCAGCTGGGGGCTGGGGAGGGGCAATACCTTCAATAAAACCAGAAATACCCTTCTTCGCTAGTTCACAGCTAGCAATAGTTGATCTTTGATCTCAGTTAGATCATATACCAAAAAAGTCACCATGTAACACCAATGCTTTCTTGGGAGGAAAAAAGGGATCTTAAGGTATATCCAACCAACCTGGATCCATGTACGCTTAACCCAAATCCCTTGGGAATGAGAGCAGCTAATACGAAATCTAGGCAGGGGCATGCTCTAGTAGTTAGAAGAAAATTACTAGCCTGTGTGTCTTTTTCTTCCCTTACCATCTGTGTCAGTGGGCAAAGTAAGTCTGTAGGGAGAGGCAGGGGGAGAAATACCACTTTTGTACTTTCACTAGGATTTTAAAAAGAAGAGAAAAATAAAGGGGAGGAGGAGGGAAAAGGGAAGGAAAGAGTTAGGGTAACTTCCTATCTCAACAAATACAATTTTGTCTGTTGTTGATGAAACCAAACATTCAAGAGGTCAGTATCTGGTGTTTTGATGTTCACATTTCTTTCGTGGTGCTTTCTAAAAGTATGTTTGAATCCTCACATATCTTCTTCAATCCAGCTACCAGGAAACTAGCGTTTACATATGTTTTATAGGCATGCATTTTAAGAAGGTTGTGTGTCTTTCTGCTTACTATCCAGCTCTGGCCTGCCATTTGACCATCCACCTCAATTATAGTAACTCCTGGGGAAACTGTTTTCATACCTGGATAGTGGGCTCCCTGTTTTCTAAGTGTTTGGAGTCTCTCAGCCTTTTCCAAATAGAGTTTTCCTTACAGTGTTTGTGATTGGCCTGGAGAATGCTAGTGAAACTCACCCATGCTTTTTGATCACCTCACCATGGTTTGGTGGATCAACTTGCCAAATAAGAGTTTATAACCTGTTTTCGGCCTCTCTGTAGTGCATATGAGCCCCCAGGCTAACAGGCTCTGTAATTACCACTCAAATAACCATGCTTAGTCCTTGAATGTTGCAGCCCACTTCATCTTTAAAGATGGATCCACTTGCAAAGCTTAGGGCCTTTTTTGTAACTTTCTCTCTGATTCTGTTCTATTTCCACCTGAGTTTCAAATATCCACCCATGCAGGACGCAGCCAGTCAAGTGCCAGTCCTCTGGGGTTGGTGTATGTGAATGCCCATATTCCCTGGGGCTCAGCAGATGGCATAGGAAAAGGGAACACTGGGAGAAGACGCTTTTATTTTTTTTATTTAAAAAAATTTTTTTTAATATTTTATTTATTTATGAGAGAGAGAGAGAGAGAGAGAGATACAGAATCTGAAACAGCCTCCAGACTCTGAGCTAGGTGTCAGCACAGAGCCCAACACGGGGCTCGAACCCACGAACCGGGAGATCATGACCTGAACTGAAGTCGGACGCTTAACCGACTGAGCCACCCAGGAGCCCCAAGAAGATGCTTTTAGATATTAAACAATCTACTTAGAAGATGGTCTTGTTGTGCCTTCATTTACTTTCTTATGGAAGAAATAAAACCTGTTACCACTTTGAGTAGAAGTTTTCTGTGATGGTTTCTGCTGCAATGTGTAGCATTTATTTTTCACAGTGATATTTATATTGATACCACCAACTTGGTGGTAACTGAAAATTCATATGCTCTTGGGGAGGCTGGCTCATATGACCCTCCCTGAACCTTATAAAAGTTTCCTGTTTTGGAACCAATGAACTTGGCAAAGCAGTAAGCTTTTATTTTTTTCCCCTAATCATTTAAAGGAACATTTGTGGTCCTATATGGCATATGCTACATGTCATTAATTTGCAATAAAGTGGCCTCAAAGCAGAGGAGAAGTAGAAGGATATTATCACAAGTTATCATTTGGGTATGATCTTCTCCTAAAATGAAAATAATAGCACTATTCCTAAGGGTTTATATTAAGAGCATGGAATCAATGATTTAAAGAGGAGCCTATCTTTTTCCTCCTCTAGAAAAAATTTAGAGTTATATGAGAAATTTTGAGTTGGTTTATATTTACCTATCCACTCAGCTCCAAACTCAGCTCTGTATACTTTGTTCTGAAAACTTTATTTCCCAAACTCCTTTGCTAGCTGACTTCATATGAGTTTCTGCAAACAGGAAGTCCTAGAGGAACACTGGAACAAGAGCAGCAGGGAGAAAGAACCTCCCTCCTGATTTTGCTTCCCTCCCACAGTGGCTTTGGCTCCAGGCTCCACCATCTTTCAGCACTCCCAGAGCCTGCCTCACCATGCTTCCTGAGCAGTGCCAGCAGTGATCAGAGCACCAGCTCCTCAGGACCTCTCTGTTGATCTCCAGAGGCAGCAGCAGCAGCAGGGCAGTGCCTCTCCTCAGGTCTCAGTCTTAGCTCTCTGGGGTCCATTCTCCACATACCTAGGTTCTGTCATGTCCATCCCCTTTCTTTCTGTGCTATGGTCCCAGGAGTGGTAGGTGCTTCCTGTAATTACTGCCTTGGTGTTTGTGCAGTGTTCCACTTTTGGGACACCCATGTAACTGATGCTCTATATTCAGTTTCCTCTTTTTGAAATATCTAGTGTCATTTCTGTTTTCTAAACTAAATCCTGAGGGATCATGTATTTATGATCCTGGGTCACTTAATCTATCAGCTCTGTGAAAGTCTGTATTCCCTCCCTCAACCCATGCTTATTGGACATTGGGTATGGGCACTCCACCGTGCTAGGAGTTGGGCAACAGGGAAACAGTTACGCATATGTAACCAACAAGTCCTGATTTCCAGGAAGAGGAGGAGAGCAAATATATGGAGAGTGTGCCCAGATGAGAGAACAGATTCTGTGAAAGTTCTGAGAAAGAGGAGGGAAAACAGTTGGAACAGAAGGCCTTGAGAAAGGATTTAAGGTTTAGGACTGGGTGAAAGCAAATAGCTCAAACTCATGACTACTAGTATAAGGATTTCAGGTGGCATATCTGGCAGACAGTAAAGAGGTCACTTGGTGTGAGGAAAAAAAGGCCTCATGGTGGAGACCAGAGGAAACTCCAACTGGGTTGAGACGGATGGGAGTTTCTTGGAACCAGAATGTAGTCTGTGGAACCAGTGGAGACCTTAGGAGATTTATGAGCAGTGAAGATGCACCCAGAAATGCTCTCTGCAGGAAGAGCAAGAAATGACGAAGAAGATGCATGGAAGGGAAGCAAGTCCCATGGAAAGGACATCAATACGCTCTTCAAGGGTTCCAGGTGGGTGTTTGACAGTTTCTTTCACCCAGTAAGAGCCCTCATTACTAGGGCCCTAACTGTGTATCTATACTGGTTGATTCACGCATGCTATTCTCTTTTAGTCCTGACAGCAAATTTAGAAAGTAATTCTCATTACACAAACAGGGAAACTAGTACTAAAAGGGGTTAATAAGTTTTCTGGTAACTGATTGAATAAGGTTCAGACCCAGTTTCCACCTGACTATAAATTCAGAGCTATTCTGCTGCCATGTAACATTGCTTGTCCTTCAAAAAATATTTACTGAATAGGATACCACTGCAGTTACTGTGACAAATAGAAGGAAGTAACAGTGAAATGATGAATGGCGAGAAAGGGAAGGATTTGAAAAATATACTCAATAAATTAGAGGACATGGTGACTGACTAGTGAAAAGGGGAGGTACTGGGAAAAAGAAGTACGAATCAAAGGAATTAAATGGCAATTCAATTAGTCAGGATTTCTTGTGTTGCAAGTAACAGAAACCTAATTCAACCAGACAGTTCTATCTAACAAAAGTCCCAAGAAGTATGATTGTTTCTCCTTGGGTCATGTGCCCATCCCTAAACCAATCACTTTAGCTGAGGAGATACAGTGCTCTGATTGGCTACATATGGGTCCTATCCCATCCCCAGGGCCCATGGAGGCAGGTCCACTATGCAGAATCCTTCAGACGGAGCAGGATTCTTACAGAATGCTCTCTGTACAATGACTCTAATGACTCAAGCCTGGTTAACTAGAATGAGGTTCCATTGATGGAAATAGGGAGGGTTGAGAGCAAGTGACTATGGGAAGAAACCAGTGAGTTAAGGTAAGGATTTGCTAAACTTGCAACAGCTCCAACAAAGATGCAACCTAATACTGAAGACACACAGTGAAAACCTGAAATGACTCCCATATTTCTTCAGAAATCTTAAATTTTTAACTTTAAAGGTAAAAGTGTCAATTCTGAGAATTGGGGATTATCCATTGGTATTAAAAGTTTAGTGACAGGGACAAAACAAATAATGACTAAACTAACAGATTCTATATCTTACTTATAGAGTGAGATTTTTGAAGAATGCACAAATCACTGGTTGAGGTAATGCCATTTTCATAAATCTCCTGGTTTTACAGCTTTGATGTAAAATGGGGATTGGCAAATTATACCCCATGAGCCAACCTACCACCTGTTTTTGTACAGCCCATGAACTAAAAATATTTTAAATATTTGAAAAATCAAAAGATGATTAACATTTCATGATAATATGAAAATCACATGAAATTCAAACTTTAGTGCCCATAAATAAAGTTTTGTTGAAATATAGCCATATTCATTCATTTAGATATTGTCTGTGTTACAGCCTTTGTGTTACTATAGCAGACTTAAATTGCAACACAGACCACATTCTGGGTACTGCAAAGACTAAAATATTTATTTTCTCTCTCTTTAAGAAAAAAAGTTTGCCAACCCAAGGACTAAAAACTTAGAGTGCCAAGTGGCCTATGAAGTCTTTGCTATGATACCTACATGTTTATTGGTGGTAAATTAATCACAAATTTGGCAAAAGGTCAAGATGAAGTCTAGATTTTCACTAATAATCCATCTGATTGTGAATTTGGGGGCTATTAATAAATTTATTCAAAGCTTGTTATAGAACTTAGATCAACTATTAAGTCTGTCACAACTCTCAATATGTTCTTATATTTCTTTAGTTGCTTATGGGATCACCTCATATATTTTTATAGAGTGTATAGTATATAAAGTACTATCAAACACACTATTGGTGTGGTACAATATATAAAATACTACATAGTTAGCTTTTGGTAAGGCCTGACCTCTCCTGGGTATAACATTTGCTAGGGATTAGCTAATTAAAATAAGATAGTAAATAAAAAATGAATATATTTAGGAACCACAACCACATCACTTGTTATGTTATATGTGCACATTTCAAGTGGAATGGAAATTAGTTGGTTGCCTTCCTAAGCACCTATTATTCTCCCCTTTACAAAACCCTCCAGTTTGAGTTTGAGAATGCATGAGATAATGAGAGGGCTACCTCTACTTTATAACTTATCTTAAGCCTATTAGGGCATTCTCAGACACAGTGATTGGTCAGAGAAGGGCATGTGACTTCAGTTGGTGCAATCAGACTGATTCTCAGAATTTGGAAAGGAATGCTTCCACAAAGACCATCACTCTTTCCTGACAGAACTGAATGATTAGTAGCTGAAAGTTGCTGACTGCTGTCTTGGGAACCCCAGGGAAATCACCTTAAGATATAGTTGACATTACAGAAGAGTGGAGAGACAGAAAGAAATAGTTTTTTGGACATTACTGAGTCACTCTATAGAACACTGTGTGATGCTGATCCTGCCCTGGACCTTTGAAAATTCTATCATGAACCAGTAAGCTCCCTTTACTACTGAAGTCAATCTGAATCAGGTTTTCATTCACTTGTGACTAAAACACACCAAGTGACAAAGATTTCTTCATTCCTTCATTTTACTCATTCATTCATAAAACACTAAGTGTGTTTTCTTTTGTGTCTTTTCCAAACAACCACAACCAATTCTAAAACACCAAATGGGTGTCCTACAATTCAACTTAATTCTGATGCCAGTTCTCTAGAATTAGCATAGACCACATAGATGAAGGGTTCAGTTCTACAAGACAAACCCCACTTTAGACACCAGCTGCAGAGGGAGTCCCCAGGGTACCCATACTTCTGCTGGCTGCAGGTTCAAAGGTTCCCATAGCAACCTCCTTCACATTCCAGAATTTGATAAAAAAAAAAAAACTCACCAGTTTATTATGAAAAGATACAACTCAGGAACAGCCAAATGGGGGAGATGCAGGCAGCAAGGTATTTGGAGGAGAGGAGTAGGGCATAGAGTTGCCACCTTCTCAGTAAGTTCACTGTGGTCACCAATCTGGAATCTCCACGAATCCCATCATTTAGAGGTTTTAATGGAGGCCTTACTATGAAGGCACAGTTGATTAACTCATTGGCCAGTTGCCAACTAAATTCAAACTCCAACCTCTCTCCTCTCTCCGGAGTTGGGGCTGAAAGTTCTACCCTGATACCACTTGGGTTAGTTTTCCTGGTGACCAGCCCCCATCCAGAAGCTATCTAGGCCTCCCTCTAGGAGTCATCTCATTAGCATATAAAAGACAATAAATTCCAAGGGCTTTAGGAGTTCTGTGCCTGGAACCTGGGACAAAAACCAAATATTTACTTCTTATGATATTACGATTATATATACTTACTCTGGTCAGATATGTTCAGCCCTACAAGATAGTTAAACTATGCTTTCAAGGAATTCACTGTGTAGGGAAGAACGAAAGGGGGGAAGTACTGCACAGATACAATACATGGAGCTTAAAGCAATGAGCTATAAATAGCATCTGTCAGAATAAGATACTAGATGTTTTGACTATTATCAAATAGTGACTAGACAAATACAGGAAATACATTATCCCTAGTCTAGTTCACTTTGTGTCCTTTTCCTCAGATGATCCTCAAAGTGGCATTGATCAATAATTAGTTAATCACAACAAACTAATCCAACAAAAGATTCTTCCCTTGAGGTTGCAATAATTTCCCGATCCGATGACCAACTCATCACATTGTTTACTTTACAGATTTTGAGACAAGCCCAAATTATATTAAAAAATGTTTTTCATTTCTCCCGGTTTTTCTTCATACATTTTTCCTTTTACTAGAGTATGCAGCCTTCTGACTTCCAGGAAATCTTCGGCTCCATCACTCTGAGACGGCTCTTTAACTCAATCTTGCCAATAACCCCTTGGATGTGTGGGATTTCTGAAGATGCCAGTTCCCACCTCCCACGGCTGGCGTGACTTACATGCCACTTGCAAAGCACTCAAATGTTGGGGGGGGTTGTCAGCTCAATTGCTGACCAGGATGTCTAGGAGACAAAAGAGGATGGAGTAATATAATTTCAATAATGATAATGGCAAAAAATGTGCGGCTTAGTGAAAGAAGTTTTGGAGTTAAATAGATGCATGTTCTCTTACTGACTCAGTTTCTTTACCTGTAAAACAGGGGTAAGAATTTCCTCTTTGCCAAGATATACACAGTGAATGAGCTAACACCTGTATGGTACTTGCCCATGGTTGATGCTTGATAAATAATTGCCATATTTAATTGAAAATAAATAGAAAACTATCCTATTTTTGGTTATTGTTTGAAAAATTTCAAAACACAATAAGTGTTTAGAAATCCTAAACTGAGTGGTAGGCCTGTGCTCTAACTGAGCGCCTATTAGGTACAAACCCCTTAGGACCCATAAATTGGGCCAAGATGTAGCTCCTCGTCATGAGGAGGTCACAAGCCAAGCCATGGAAAACTTAAATTGGAACAAAGGGATGAAAATGGTACTTCAACACAGCAACAGGAAAAGTTTAAAAATAAAATCCAGAATGAATTACCAACCATATTAAACCAAGTGTTACATAACCAGAAGAAAGAAGAGTTGCAAAGTCAAAATACTCGAGGCAATTTTAGTTTTCATCCCAATTTGGAACTTACAGAAATCTTCCATATTTTTTTAAGGTGGAAAAAGAGTTATTTGGATTTACTGACATCATGTTCCCTAATGACTGGTCTTTCTGATTCAAAAGTTCTATCAACACTCTGATGCTGTATCTTAGGGATACAAAATCAAGGGGAAAATGCTCCACACAAAACAAACCTCAGATGTCCTAGAACAACCCATCTTTCCAAATTTGATTCTTATTTTCAATTCCAAAAACAACACATGAGGCCTTAGAAGGTACAAACTGCCTCATGTTTATGCATGTGGCCCTGGCAAAGCGAGGATTTCAAATGCCTTTGATTACAAACTGGCTGAAGAAAATATCTACCCAAAGTTACTCACTGAAGAACCAATTCTCCCTGCCCCCCACCTCACCTCAACCCTAAAGAAACTTCCGTCCTGCATCAATTTGCAATGGAGCACTTGACACCACTTTATTGGTATATCTTTCTTATGCATTTGACCAATCAAAATGATAATTTAGACAAACTGGGGATGGCAGAGTGCATTATCCAGCAATATCTCATTATTATGCAAAAAATCAGATATTCACAGCAACTGTCTCATCTATTTATTGTTTGGTTACTCATCTGGAAATTTTAATACTTTCTTCAGGGGCAGGGACTGGCAATAAAAAAATAGACCTATATATCAAAACTTTAACTTCTAGCCATCATTGTGTGCCATAATACAGATGGAGTGGCTATCAGCAAGCTTTACTGTGTTGGTTTATTTCCTTCAACAGAGAATGTGGATTTAAATGGGATAAAGCAACAAAGTCGACTTAAGACTGGAGGGTCCCTTGGAACCTTCTCGTTACTTTGAGAGATAACTGGCTAGAGTCTGCCTCCCATAGGATTGATGCCTGGAGTTGCCAATAGCTATCTGCAAGATCAGAAGTGTTGGTGTGAGAAGGAATGGAACTTGGTTAAGGTGAGGGATGAGGCCTCACCCCCGCACGCATTTCATCCCCCATTGTCCCTCCCTCATAGGGACATGTTTCTACAGGTCACATTCCACTTCTCACTGTAGTGCTTGCTGTATGCCAGCATTACTCTAGTTACTTTACAATCAATAACTTATTTAGTTTCATGACAAGCCTGTGAGGTATATACTGGTCGTACACCCATTTTATAGATGGGGAACTGAGGCATAGATTGGTTAAAAGCAGTGAAAGAAGGCTTTAAATGCAGGCAGCCTGGTTCCAGAATTTGTGTTCATAAGCATTATACTCTGCAGGCTAGTGATACACATTGTAGAAGCCTTCTGCTTCTGCTTTATGTGGTCTGTGCCAGAAGAGTAAATTGGAGAGAAAGAAACTGCAGGGTAGCTACAAGAAAATCATATGAACTCCCTATTTAAAGAGCAGATTCTCAGACCCAGACCAACTGATTTAATAACTTGCAGCTTTTCACAAGTTCCTTAAGTGGTTCATAACCACATCTAAGTTTGAGAACTACTAGAACAGATTTTCTGGACTTTCTTTCATAAAATCATCTGGATTGGAGTCCCAATTCCACTGTTCACAAGCTTTTTAACATTTGGAGAAATCACCTGAGCTTTCTGGGCCTCAGTTTCCTCATCTGTAAAATGAGGGCAAAGACATGTGTCCTACACACTGCACAATTTGTAAGAGTGAGAAGAGACAAAGCATGTGAAAGAAATCAGTGACTTGAAAAGCACGTCCCAATATGAGCTATTATTATTGGTCTCTTGTTATTTTGTGTGCAAGATTTTTCTCCCTGATAAAATTATAATGCCTTTGAGGATTAGGCCCAGAAATACACCTCTCTTTTACCCCATAATAATTTATAACAGACCAAGCATGTTGTAACTACCCAATAAACACTGGCTTAGTTCAATACATTTTTAAAAATACATAAACAGGTCCACAGAATCAACACTACCTATTATTGTTTGCAATTCCAGTGACCAACATTTGTACACTGTGCCTCCAGAGTCCTGAGAATATTGCTATGTGGAGTATCGTATACGATTCTCACAAGTCTTATGTTAAAGAGGGTAGTTAATTGTGATAGCTGTGTTTTCCTGAAACAGATGAAGGTCAGGTTAAATGATTTGCCTAAGGCTACTCAGTTAGTAACCAAATGGCAACTTCCATAGCTGTCTGCAACACCATGCAGCACATTGAAATGACTCATAGTTGGAACAACTCTTTCAGCCAAGGTGGGAAGTGCCAAATTTTAGAAAAAGGAGAACCACTACCAATGAGGGCTATTATTAGGAGAAAAAAAAAAAAACCAAACCATTGTTTATTTGCATACAAAACACATTGATTTCTGACAAGTAAGAAGTTTTGCCCATTTGGCAGGTATGAGGCATAAAGGGCAGGGACATTTTCTAGAAAGCTACAAAATTATTTCCATGCTTACTTACAAATTAGTATAGTATTAATTTTCCTTCCATTAAAAAAATGCGAAATTCTGGGAAAACTATGATTCTACAAAAAGAGCAAGAGGAATCCAAGCAATCTGCTTTCATAAGTCCTGTTACTTTCAAAGAAAGAAAAGAGGAGTGCCTTGGTGGCTCAGTTGGTTAAACGACTGACTCTTGACTTTGGCTCACGTCAAGATCTCATGGTTTGTAGGTTTGAGCCCCGTGTCAGGCTCTGCACTGACAGCATGGAGCCTGCCTGGGATTCCCTCTCTCCATCTCTCTCTGCCCCTCTCGGCTTGCTCTCTCTTAATTAATAAATAAATAAATAAATAAATAAATATTAAAAAAATAAAAAAAGAGACAAACCAAAAAACAGTCTCTTAACAGAAAACAAACTGGTGGAGTGGAGGTGGGTGGGGGGGATGAGTGAAACAGGTGAAGGGGATTAAGGGTACACTTATCTTAAGGAGGACTGAGTAATGCATAGAATTGTTGAATCAATATATTGTACACCTGAAACTAATATAACACTGAATGGTAACTATAGCAGAATTAAAAAAAAAAATCCTGTTACTATTGTGTCACATAGCTGCCAGGCAAGGAAAGAAGACGTAACACCATATTGTGGTTTCAACATCTATCAGCTTTGGAGGCATTCGTTGTGCGCTCAGTTAGACTCTCTTCACCATCAAATAGTTGCCAAAGGCAACCATGAATAAGTTTCATTTGCTGGACCTGGTCCAAATACATTAAACATTCTAATACTATTACATTTTCTAGTAATAAAGTCTCTTTGGGTGATACAACACGTTGAGATTTGAGAATGCTTATTGATAGGGTGATGCTTGTTTGTTTTCTCCTCGTCCAGTGGATTTGAGATTCCTTATAAAATGAATGGTAAAAGTTTAGCTTTGATAGTAGGCAAGTCACAACTACCAGAGTAGATCACAGGTAGTCACAGCTACCAGATCACCAGAGTGCTCTTTTAAAACCTAAGTCAGATCATGTCACTCTTTTATTCAAAAGGGCTTTTGTTGGTATTAGAATCTGGTTATAGGGGCACCTGGGTGGCTTAGTCGGTTAAGCATCCGACTTTCGCTTAGGTCATGATCTCGCGGTTCGTGAGTTCGAGCCCCACATCGGGCTCTGTGCTGACTGCCAGCTCGGAGCCTGGAGCCTGTTTCAGTCTGTGACTCCCTCTCTCTCTGACCCTCCCCTGCTCACGCTGTCTCTCTCTCTCTCCTAGAAATAAATAAAACATTAAAAAAAAAAAAAAAGAATCTGGTTATAAAATTTATACAGAAATGGAAAAGACCTAGAGTGGACAAAACAACTTTTAAAAAAAATAACTGAGTTGGAAGACTTATACTACCTGATTTCAAGACCTACTATTAAGCAACAATAATTAAACTTTGTGGTATTGGCACAAAGACAGACATACACCAGAAATAGACCTACACATATATGGTCAAGTGAATTTCAATATAAGCACCCACATAATTCAATGGATAAAGAATACTCTTTTCCAAAATTGATGCTAAAATAAATTAATACTTATATGAAAAAAATCACAAGCTTTGTCTTACACCATTCATAAAATATGATTCAAATTGGAACACAGACCTATATGTAAGGCCCAAAAGTATGACATTTTTAAAATAAACTATAGGAGAAAATCTTTGTCACCTTGGGTTAGTCAAGGATTTCTTAAAGGGGCCCAAAGAGCTCAAATCATAAAAGAAAAAAAATTGATACTTTGGAATTAAGAAAAAAAGACAAGATACACTATACATAACTGATAAAGGACTTGTATCAAGCATACATAAAGAACTTTTACAACTCAATAATAAGATAAAAATAACAGGCAAAGATTAAACAGACAATTCACCAAAGAAAACATATGAATGGCAAATAATAAGGACTTGAAAAGATATGCACTCAAGACATTACTCATTAGGAAAACACAAACTAAAAACTACCTACTAGAATGACTAAAATTTAAAACCCAGTAATACCATGTGTTGATGAGAATACAGGGTTACTGGAACCCTCATATACTGTTGATGAGAATACAAAATGGACAGTCACTTTGGAAAAAAGTTCGGTAATTTCTTAAAAAGTTAAGCGTACTCTTGCCATATGACCTAGCAATTCCACTTCCTATGGATTTACCCAAGAAAATAAAAGCTCTGTGCAAAATCCTATACAGGAGTGTTTATAGAAGTTTTATTTACAATGGCCCCAAACTGGAAACAAGTATTCTTCATCTGGTAAATAGATAAACAAACAGGTACATTCATACAATGAATATTCTTCAGCAATAAAAAAGAATGAACCACTTTTACATGCAACAACTTGGAGGAGTCTCAAAAGCACTGTTCTAAGTAAAAGAAGTCAGATACAAAGATACATGCTGCATCATTCCACTGATACAAATTTTTGGAAAACGCAAAATTATAGGAACAGAAATCAGATCAGTGGTTGCCAAGGGCTGGGAGGAGGAATAGGGATGATCCCAAAGGGGTGTGAGGGAACTTTCTGGTGGTAATGGAGATGTTCTACATCTTGACTGTGGTGATGTTTACTCAGCTGCATGTGTACATCCGCCAAGTCATCAAACTGTATGGCTAAAATTGGTAAATTTTACTCTGTATGAATTATATCTCTCTAAAGCTGACAAAAAAATCCTTGCAATGACTATTTCCCTCAGAATAACTACTAACCGACCTCCATGATCTATCTGTTCTCATTCCACCCCATTTAGGCCTCATTCCCTTCCACTTTTCCTCTTGCTCTCTCTGTTCCAGCTACATAGCCTCCCAGCCAGGAGGCCTTTCTGGACATGCCAGGCATGTGTCTTCTCTAGGGCATCGCACTAACTCCCTCCATCTTTTTTTTTTTAATTTTTTTAAAGTGCTTAAAAAAATTATATTAGAGAGAGAGAGAGTACTGAGCTCGAGCAGGGGAGGGGCAGAGAGAGAGACACACAGAACCTGAAGCAGGCTCTGGACTCTGAACTGTCAACACAGAGCCCACACGAGGCTCAAACCCACAATCAGTGAGATCATGACCTGAGCCAAAGTCAGACACTTAACTGACTGAGCCACCCAGGTGCCCTCCTCCACCTTCTTTAAGTCTGTGACTAAATGTCATTATTTTAGAGAGGTTTAATCTCTTAATTAATATTCTTTGAATGGGCCTCAGTTTCCACATCTGTAAATGGACGGAACTGAATCAAAGAGTCTGAGAACTTTGCAGTCTAACATTCTACCATTCTGACATTTGGTCGTTACGATGCAAAACTCCCCAGAGATGGTAATGGAATTATATAAGAAGGCACTGAATGACAAACGGCAGTTGAGTAGAACAAAGTTCTGGGGCATCCTGAGAGGGAATCATCACCTCCAACTGTCAGAACTGAAAGAGGCTTAAGAGAGGAATGGACCTCTTAAAAAACAGGCAACAATTAACTGGACAATTGGAAATACTGTTCTAGCTTCTTTTTAGAGTAAAATTGTAACTTCTGCTTAGCTTCTACAGTTTGAACATATATGCCCCTGCTTTGAAAACATTCCAGAAAACTGACATACCACCAATGATTCAGAATCTCTCCTGTATAACCATGGTGCTGTTTTCTTACTTGCTGGCCTGCTGGTATTATTGGCAATTAATTGGGTGAGGGAGACATTATGTCAATTCTGTGGCAGGAAAGCTGGCATATACAACTATCAGGAAAACTGACAAGATCTCTCCCTTGTTGCTGTAATATATCTGTTCACATGTCTTTTACACTATATTCTATCTCCAGGAGGGCAGGGTTTGAATCTCCCTCAGCTTTGGATCCACAATGATGGAGCATAGCAAGCTCCAAGAATAAATGTTCCTCAGAAATTTTGAGCATTCTGCTTATATTAATGTGCACATCAGGGAAGAACAATTAGCAAGCTCATTAATCATGACTCCCTCTATTTAACTGTAAAAACTAATTGCCTGTTAAGGTAAGGTGAGCCTTATTTCCTTAATCAGAGGGGTTACAACCTGAACATGTTGGAGAAATGTGAGATGCTGATATGAGAGACAAAATGAAGTTCAAACACAAAGCGAAATCCCAAGGTCTTCTCATTTACTTGTTTACTCATGATCTTTAATTAAGATAGAATCTTTTACCTAGACAGGCTCTACAAGGGAAATACAGAATGCTAGGCTGTGGTTTGGATCACTCTCTGAAACAGATGTTTCCTCTTGTTATGGACTGAGTGTCACCACCCACCAAATTCTTATGTTGAAGCCTTAACCCTCAATGTATCTGTTTTTGGAGATGGAGCCTCTCAAGAAGTAATTAAGATTAAATGAGACCATCAGTCGAGACCTATTCTGATAGAATTAGTATTCTCTTAAGAGACACCAGGGGCACATGGGTGCCTTAGTTAGTTAAGCACCAACTCTTTATATTGGCACAGGTTGTGAGATTGAGCCTGGGTTGGGCTCCATACTGAATTTGGTGCCTGCTTGGGATTCTTTCTCTCTCTCTCTCTCTCTCTCTCTCCCTCCCTCCCCTCTCCCTCCCTCTCTCTCAAAAATAAATAAATGAACATAAGAAAAAAGATAAGGTACTTTGGTGGCTCAGCTGGTTAAGCTACTGACTCTTGATTTCAGCTCAGGTCATGATCTCACAGTTCTCACTGCACAGATTCTCTCTTTCCACCCCTCCTTTTCTCTTTCTGCCCTTACTCCACTTGCTTTCTCTCTCTCTGTCTCTCTCTCTCTCTCTCTCTCTCTCAAAATAAACTTTAAAAAGAAAGAGAGAGGGGCGCCTGGGTGGCTTAGTCGGTTAAGCGTCCGACTTTCGCTTAGGTCATGATCTCGCGGTTCGTGGGTTCGGGCCCCGCGTCGGGCTCTGTGCTGACTGCCAGCTCAGAGCCTGGAGCCTGTTTCAGTCTGTGACACTCCCTCTCTCTCTGACCCTCCCCTGCTCACGTTGTCTCTCTCTCTCTCTCTCTCCTAGAAATAAATAAAAAAAAACCTTAAAAAAAAAAATCTCTAAAAAAAAAAAAAAAGAAAGAGAGAGAGACACCAAAAAGATTGCTCTTTCTATACGAGCACATGCCCTGAAGAAAGACCAGTGAGCAGACTCAAGCACTCGACAGCTGTCTAATAGAGTAGGAAGAGAGAGATCTCTCCAGAAACTGAATTCACTGTCACCTGGACCATGGACCCTTAGCTTCCAGAACTGTGAGAAAATAAATGTCTGTTGTTTAAGCCACCGATCTGTTGTATTTGTCATAGCAACCTGAGCAGACTAAGATAATTTTCCCAGCAGTATAGTGCACTTGGTTATAAATAGGCCTAATCTTAAATTCTCTGCTATGCTGATTCAGAACCTCCTCTGTCCTAAGATATTAATTAGGTCAGGGCTTTCCAAAAATATCTCATTCCCAACCGACCTGCTCTCTCTTAACTTTCCCTGCTACATTTCAACTAACACATAAAATTGGGAATTTCTTTTTGCTCTGCACTTTCTAGTTGGCAATGACTTTCACTTTCCATAGGCAACATTAGTTTAGGTTTGAAAATCAAATTTTCTAGTAATTGTGAAATGGAAAATTTTAGAATAAACCAGGAGAAAGTACAGGCATTCCCTTGGTGTAGGTGTGCTTCTAAAGAGAGTTAGGACCAGCAAAAAGCATTCAAAGATTTACATTTCCAAACATTACTTAATACTCTCAGCCTTTGGAGATATTTATGGATATTGTTATAGAAGACTTTTTGGCACTGTATAGAATAAATACAAATTCCTCATTTTGTCGTCTCGAGCATCTCATGGTTTACTACCATCCCTATACTCATTCAAAATAGCTAAGAGTTGTGAGGTTAATGTGACCCATCTCCTCAACTCCAGATGCCCAAAGCACTTTTGTTCTAGACATATGCCTTGTTTCAAAGGGCAAGTGGCATTTCAAGCCCCAGTGCTCTGTGTTAGGAGCTGGGCATAGTCTCCTTACTCCATTCTGAAGGCTGTTTTCTTTTAAGTTATTATGACCATGTTCTTTTGCACCATGTTCCTCTCTTGCTTTGGAACCAAAGGCAATATAGCATTGTGGAAAGATATTAGTTTGGGAGTTAAATAGAGTTGGATTCTCAACCTTGTGGCTTACTTGTCTTTCCAGGGTCAGCTTTCTTGCAAAATGGAGACACCAATGCTTAGGTTTGCTGGGCTGTAAGCAAGGACAACACTGGGACCTCTCTGGACATTTTGGGGTAATGCATCAGAGTTTTATCAGAAAAGCAAAACCACTATAAGAGATGTAGGATAAAATATTAATTGTGCAATTGTAGAGCAAGTACAGAAGTCTAAGTAAGGCTGTGGCCTCTATGTCTGGTGTTGGGTTTAATTTGGCATGCTCAATTGGCACCTGCGAGACAAGACTTGACAACAAAGTGGAGGAGAACAGGGACAAAGAAGAACCCATGGCAGATATACTGGAACTGAAAGATGTCCATCTCTCCAGGCCTCCATCCTCAATGATTTGGATGACTTGCAGGAAAAAGCTAGTATTTTGCTATAGTGTTGCACACATACCTGGTCCAAGAGTTGAAAAAGCAAGGGGAGGAAATCTAACCATGGCCATAGGAGCCAAGGGCCCAGGTACAACCCACACCCACAAAGTGAGCTAGCAGATCAGTGACAACCTATCAAGTCACCTAAGGACCTAGTCCCTAAACCAACCTTAAACCTAAAGATTGATACTACTTCACTTCTCACACAAACTTCCATGGTGGCTAATCCTAACCTGGAACCCTATAGGAAAAGGGACCCAGGAAAATTGGTTACAAGTTAGCTAAATTTGTACAAGGCAAAGCCACTATAGTAAGGATTTCCATAATTTAAAATTTTCAATATAAATTAGTTTCCTTTGATGAGGAAACTGAGTAATAATGAAAGCTACCGTTTCTGAAGAAAGGAAAAATTAACCAGGAGAGGAACAAGCTTTCACTTATTTTCTTTCCCTTTCTTCTCTTTTTTCTTTTTTTTCTTATTTTTAATTAAAGTTTATTTCTTTATTTTGGGGGAGACAGAGACAACATGAGTAAGGAAGGGGCAAAGACAGTAAGAGAGAGAATCCCAAGCAGGCTCCATGCTGCCAGGGCAGAGCCCGACATGGGACATCAACTCACAAAACTGATGATGACCTGAGCCGAAACCAAGAGTTCGATGTTGTAACCGACTGAGCCACCCTAGGTGACCAGGATTTTCATAATTTTTATTTATTTTTTTAATTAAAAAATCTTTTTAATGATTTTTTTTTAATTTCTGAGAGAGAGAGATCATGAGCAGGGGAGGGTCAGAGAGAGAGGGAGATACAGAATCTGAAACAGGCTCCAGACTCTGAGCTGGCTGTCAGCACAGAACCCAAAGTGGGGCTTGAACCCATGAACCTGAGATCACGAAGTCAGATGCTTACCAACTGAGCCACCCAGGCACCCCTCCATAATTTTTAAAAGAATGGAAATGGATTATTACAAAAGTGCTCTGGTTAGATCTGTATATTTTGGAAAGGGAGAGACTCAGGAACATAAACATTCTTGGCTCTACTAGTTTGTAAATAGTATTTAGTTTATTCTAAGCAGCATCTGGGTCATTTCTGGTCAGTCCCAGAGGCATTATTAGAAAATAAAAACAACCTGTATCACAGGAGCCAGTTGACAGTCTTTCTGGAAAAACCAGCTAAGTGAAAAATCTTTCAGAAAAGTTCTTGAACCAAACCTATTCCTGTCTGAATACAGCATGATTTATACCAGACAAAGACAGTTTCATTCAGTGAAAACTGTGGACTATACAGCAAATTGTCAATATTGCACTATACTTTGCAAATGACATATCAGATAAAGGGCTAATATCAAAAATCTATAAGGAACTTGCCAAACTCCACACCCCAAAAACAAATAATCCAGTGAAGAAATGGGCAGAAGATATGAACAGACACTTCTCCAAAAAGGACATCCAGGGGCCCCTGGGTGGCTTAGTCTTTTAAGCGTCCGACTTTCGCTTAGGTCATGATCTCGTGGTTCATGGGTTCGAGCCCCGCGTCAGGCTCTGTGCTGACTGCCAGCTCAGAGCCTGAAGCCTGTTTCAGAGTCTGTGACTCCCTCTCTCTCTGACCCTCCCCTGCTCACGCTGTCTCTCTCTCCTAGAAATAAATAAAACATTTAAAACAATTAAAAAAAACAAAAGAGGACATCCAGATGGCCAACAGACACATGAAACGATGCTCAGTGTCCCTCATCATCAGGGAAATACAAATCAAAACCACACTGAGATACCACCTCATGCTGGTTAGAGTGGCTAAAATGAACAAATCAGGAAACTCTAGATGCTGGCAAGGATGTAGAGAAACGGTCACCCTCCTACACTGTTGATGGGAATGTAAGCTGGTGTAGCCCCTCTGGAAAACAGTGTGGAGGTTCCTCAAAAAATTCACAAAGGCACTCCCCTATGACCCAGAAATAGCACTGCCAGGAATTTACCCAAGGGATACATAAGTGCTGATGCATAGGGACACATGTACCCCAATGTTCACAGCAGCACTCTCAACAATAGCCAAAACATGGAAAGAGCCTAAGTGTCCATCAACGGACGAATGGACCAAGAAGATGTGGTTTATCTATACAATGGAATACTACATGGCAAAGAGAAAGAATGAAATCTGGCCATGTGTAGCAACATGGATAGAACTTGAGGGTGTTATGCTGAGCAAAATAAGTCAGGCAGAGAAGGACAGATACCATATGTTTGTATGTATAGGTGGATTAGGAGGAACTTAATGGAGGACCATGGGGGAGAAGAAGCGGAAAATAGTTGGGGAGAGGGAGGGAGGCAAATCATGAGAGACTCTTGAATGCTGAGAACAAACTGAAGGCTGATGGGGAGGAGGGGAAGGGGGATGATGGGCATGGAGGAGGGCACTTGTGGGGATGAGCACTGGGTATTATATAGAAACCAACTTGACGAACTATTTAAGAAAGCAAAACAAACAAAACAAAACAAAACAAAAAACCAACAAAATATTGCACTATACTTGTTCAACAAATGTTAGTTGAGTCACAGGGGAAAAAACAAAGGATTAATGCTTCCTTCTAGTTATTAACACATAACAATATTCAAACCTGTTAATTAATACAACTTATATATATTTTTTTCTTGATGGAAAATTCTCAGTGTAAAATATGCAATACAAAAGTTATTCTATCCTATGATAATCAGTTATGGAAGCTATTGTTGGAGAGCAAATACTTTTATTCATATATTCTGCCCATTCATATAGAAAGATGGGCATAAAGACAAACTAATAAGAATGTATTCATAAATCTACTAGTGTGTAATCTCCACTGGCCTATCAATATGTTTTATAATGTTACTTTCAAAACTTTTAAATGCATTTAATTTTTTGAAGGGAGTGAAATATTTAAAATTAGATTAAAATAAATAAATGTATATAATAAAATTGTTCCCATGTTATCCCCCACCAGCTCAGGTTCTTCCTGCTGCTCCAAAAAAGGTAACCAATGGGGCTCCTAGGTGGCTCAGTCAATTGTGTCTGACTTCGGCTTAGGTCATGATCTCACAGTTCTTGAATGCGAGCCCTGTGTCAGGCTCTGTGCTTACAGCTCAGAGTCCAGAGCCTGCTTTGGATTCTGTGTTTCCCTCTCTCTGCCCCTCCTCCACTCATGTTCTGTCTCTCTCTCTCTCTCCCTCTCTCAAAAATAAATAAACATTTTAAAAATTTAAACAAAATTCCAGGGGTGCCTAAGTGGCTCAGTTAAGCATCTGACTGATTTTAGCTCAGGTCATGATCTCACAGTTCATGAGTCTGAGCTCTGCATCAGGTTCCATGCTGACAGTGTGTAGCCTGCTTGGGATTTTCTCTCTCCCTGTCTCTCTGCCTCTTTCTCTCTCTGAAAAATAAATAAACTTAAAAAAAAGTCCCATCTTAACTGCTTAGTATTCCACTGAATGTATATATAGTATAAATCACACTTCCAAATTTTACCTCCTATTTTCCACTCTCTGGAGCTTGATTTTGGCTTCTCCTTGCATATATTCTGGAAAAACTACCATTTAGCAACTAGCAATTCTTCCTGTGTTCAAAAAGAAGCAACACAAACAATGCTGACTCCAGGATTTGAACAATTCTGGTATTTTCTCCATTACATACAGCCAACAGACATGTGCTCTCATCAGCAAGCTGCCTCCTTTCCCTCAGCCAAGCTCTGGATGGCAGTGAGCACGACCAGAGTGCCACGCTGCATCACCGAGCTAGGGCTTCAAGCCTATGTGACACCATGCCCAGCTGTAAAGTGGCGAGCCAGGTCCACTGGCTCCTGCACTCCATTTGCCTAGGAGCCTCACCCTGAGTAGCCCACCCTGAGTAGCCCCTCTTCCAAGATAAAGCTCCCTTCATGGTCATAATGTAGTCCTAAATCCATATGCTTGGTTTCGTTCTTCCTAATTATGTCCATTGATGTTGAAAAACACTCAGACCAAGAAAGAGACCAAAGGGACTGTGGGCACTTGTAGCTGCCAAACAGGCAGGTTTTTATACTATGGCCGCTGGGGAGATACATAAAGGCCAGATGGTATGTTACAACATATGTTCCCTACAAGGACAGCGCACAGACCCTCTGCATGTGGAGAGCCTGGGGCAGAAAACACCACCCGGGAAACCATAAGCAACACAAAGGGATCAAAGCAGGAGTCCTAGAGTTACTCCAGGGGAGTGGGCAGCCCCAGGTGGCTGCCTCCCGGTCACCCCAAGCCTGAGTGTGCGTTCCTGGGGGGCTGGGGCCTCTTCTCCAGAGCTGGTGCTGTCTCTGTCTGGGATAACCCTTCTTCTCTGGGGCACAGTGGAAAGCAAGCATGCACTCACCCTCTGTGTTGGACAAGTCATTTCTAAGAAAGCCACAGCATCACAAAGGACTGACACTTTCAGTAAGTCAATAAAAACAGCATTTGAGTGATTAAAAATTGATTCCAGGCCTTTTGGGTGGGTCATCTGTAACAGTAATTTGGTTTCTAAACAGAAATGAATACGTGTGCATATGTGTGTATTTTGCAGCTTCTCATGCCCATGTGATTATGATGTTATAACTCACATTCTTACATTCTATGAGCTTTGGAAGACTTCTAGATTCATTTTTTAAAATTTGACAATAAAATCCTCTTAGAAGTCCAAGATGCACTTACCTTACTCATAATAATTATAATAATGCTCATACTAATTATAATAATATAACATAATATAACATAACATAATATAATACAATTACTTACTGGGGGCCCATCACTTTGCTAACTACTTTACATGGTTATCTAATTTTTCACCATCAACAATCCTGTGATGTAAGTTTTATTATTATGCAAGTCTTAACAATGAGGAAGCTGAGAGTTAGAGAGGCTAAGTAACTTATTCAAGGTCACACAGCACAGTGAAAGGGGAAGTGGTTGTCCAACTCCAGAGCCATCACTGTCGTCATAAAAAAAATCACTCTGGAGCCTGGTTTTTGTCATAGGTCATTTAATAAGCTGTGGGGTTTTCTAAATTTGCCAAGAAGGTCAGGGGAAAGAAAAATCTCCCTTTGGGTTTAGCCATCTGCCAATTATAGAACACTCTGCCTATAAATTAAACTCTACCCATGCATATAAACCATCTTCTCTTTCTGCTGCTTCTTTGGTATAAAATGTAAAACAGGAGTCAAGCATTTCAAAATATCTCCCATTTCAAAGCACACTGCAGTTAGGGGTCTGTAGGGTCTGTGTGAAGCCCTCCTGGCTCTACTGGGAAGAGTCCTGGTTTCCTGCTCTGTACGGCTCATCCAGCTAGAGAAGCACATTCCACTTCATTACAGTGGTTTGTCTGTGACGCTTTTCCCTGTGAGCTACTGGGGAGCAGGAACTATGTGGCATTCATCTTTGTATCCCCTACATCTGGCTCATAGCTGTGCTTCAGTAAATAAGTGAAAGGTACTCATCACACTAGTGTCAGGATAATGATGAGATCAATCTGTAGGCTCTTTCCCCATTATTGCATATTCAAATGAAGTCTCTAAGAGGCAGAGAGATCCCAGTCTCTTTCTAGGATTTGTTACTTTGGTTGGGAGACAGAATTCCTTTTATGAAGGCTCTGTAATGATCTCAGAACAAGGGAACTTAGTGTCCCCAAAAACTCTATCAGTAAGACAACATGGAATCTGAGACGCTTATGGTCTTCACTTTCCTCATCCTTCCTCTATTGTAGCTACTCTGTGGAGGTCAGGAAGGAGTGGGAATTCCATTTCTAAATATAAAGATATGATAGTAAGAGCTAGGCCCTGCTGGGTCATGAAGGGAGGTATCCAGAGTAAGATATCCAGGCAAGCAAAGCCTTAATTGTTCAAAATGGAATGAATCTAGGGATTATAGACCAATAGATACAACATTAATTTCCAGCAAAATTATTAAATATGATTAAAGTGCCCATTTGGAAGCATTTAGAAAAGAGTCGGATGATTACTAGTTTTTGGGGGTTCACTAGGAATATGTCTTATTAAACTAACTTCATTTTTTTACTTCTAAAAAGGTTTTAAAAATTATTGCTGGGTTGGTAGATCAGTAAAATTCTGCAGATAAAGAATTCAACAAACTCCTATTCTTACATTTAACATGTTTGTAGAACATTTGTACTAGGTGGTGAACACCTAATCCTGTGGGAGAAAATGATAATAAGTAATCTCTGGAACTTGGGAGAGGAATGAGACTTGGCTTAGTTGAATGCTGTGCCAGGGTTGAAGAGTACACCCCCAAAGAAGCCTCTAATGGGGTTCAACCCAGAGCTCTGTCCTTCATACTCCATGCTTATTAAATCTGGGGAGCCCAGAGCAAGCCAAATGGCTGTTATGCTTGATAAGGCAGCTAATACTTAAAATATTCTCAAGATACTAAAATGCTATTAAAAATAGAGAAAAATTAAAAGTAACATTTATGTTTATTTCTACTTTTTACATTTCAGATAGGTTTGTATTATTTCTTTTGACCCACACTTAGACATACTGAGCAGTCAAACTCTCCCAGAGAATGTCCAGTAGGTAGACTGCATAAGTCTCTACAAGTAGGCAGTCTACATATGGTACAGAAAGACCTAGCCAAGAGTTGAAGACGAAGTCTGCATTATACTCACAGCCCAACTGGAAGACCTCAGTCCTCAGTAGTCCTACCTGATTTGAAAATGTGAAGGGTTTCTTCAGTGAATACAATGGGGAAAAATGATTTTATCAAATCTGAAAGGCAAATTGTCCCCTGAAATGGAATAAATCAGCTGAGATACTCAAGACTACAAACTACTTAAGTGTGGTAGTGGGGGAAGTGTCCCCTTTTGTAACTTTCTATTAGTGTTTAGTAAATATTGCTTTGACTCATGGGGGGCGGAGGGAGAGGCGGCTTTGCTTAGGAAAATACTCTATATTCTTGTTCTTTGCTATCAAAGTGAAGACCGGTTGTGTCCTACAGGTCATTGGCTTCTATAATTAGGGCTTGGTGAAAATTTACAGGGACCGTTGGGAATTATTATGAAGTTAGAATTTCAGGCATATCCAATTATTTTCCAGAATGAGTAATTTTTCTTTGGGATCACTTAAAAGTCTCTCTCACTCACTCACTCTCTCTCTCACTCTCACTCTCTCTCTCTCTTTTAGAGAAAGAGAGAGGGAAAGGGAGCATGTTTGTGAATGGGGGAGGGCCACAGAGAAAGGGAGAGAGGAAGAGAGAGAGAATCTCAAGCAGGCTTCATGTCCAGCACAGAGCCTGATGCAGGGCTTGATCTCACAACCCTGGGATCATGACCTGAGCTGAAATCAAGAATAGGATGGTCTTACTTAACTGACTAAGCTACCAGCCACCTCTAAAGTATCAGTCTCAAACATCTTGTGGTCAGAAATTAGAATGAGTTAAACACTGTTTGCATATATCATTATATCATTGGGAAGTCCTGCAGGAGCATAGCAGAACAGTTTTAGAATGAATGGAATCATCTTATGCTTCCCATTACACAAGAGCTGGTGCTCAGCCTGAAAAACTCTCACAGTCATGATTCAAGACCCAACTTAAATGCCTCCTCCCCTGAGGAGCCTTCCTAGATTCCTCCAGAGTTACCAAATCCCTCTTTTATGTTTCTAGAATAGTCTGCATGTTCTCCTAACAAAGCACTTACCACATTACTGTGATAGGTTTGTCTCTCCCAGTGGATGAGGCACTCTCTAGATATTTTTATTGATTTTTAGGTTTTAATTTTTAAAAAATTTTGTTTATTTATTTTGAGGGGGGAGGGGCAGAGAGCGAGGAAGACAGAGAGAATCTCAAGCAGGCTCCACACTCTTAGTGCAGAGCCCGATGCAGGGCTTCAACTCACAAACTGTGAGATCATGACCTGAGCTGAAATCAAGAATCGGACGCTTAACCGACTGAGCCACCCAGGTGCCCCTGTGTTTTTTTTTTTTTTTCTTAATTAAAAAGTATCACATGCTTATGACAGAAGAGGAAGGAGGAAGAGGAGGAAAGGAAGAGTACTAACAAGAGGAGCATGTGGAAGAGGAGGAAACAATATAGAATAACTTTCCCTCCCAACTCAGGTCAGAAGCAAACTCTCCCAACAGTTTTGGTGTATCTTCCTGAATTTGTCCATGTAAGTACAAACATATATATGCAAATGTTTATTTTTCTTTTTAAAAAAATTCAAATAGAGCATTTCATTATCACCAAGATATGCTGGCACCAGGCATTATGCTAGGAAGACAGTAAATATCACAGGATGTGTTAATCAATTGGGGATTATCAAGGTTCCTGGTATCCAAATAGTCTTTGGCTATTTGGATTCTTTCCCTTTCTTCCCCTGCCACTTGCCTCGCTTAGGTATTAGAGAGGTAAAAGCCAAAGCAGTCAATTTTACCATGTAGAAGCAAAAGCTCAGTAAAGACAAAAGAAGATTAATATTCCTGGCTAAAATACACATGGGTTTCAATTTTCTTGACTGCTCCATCCACTGATGTTTCCAGATTATAGATAACTGTATCTTTGAAAATGAGACTCATGGTATAGATTATTTACTGTAAACTCTGTAATATAAAGATCACGAAGTAATGAGTCATTCCTTACTTTGTGATCTTTATATTAGGTAATCTTTATATTAGTGATCTATATACCAGTACTAAGCTACTACTTTGTTTAGTAGCGCATACTACTAAGGATATTGTTAATATGACTTCTGTTCTTTATGCTTTAAGGACTGGAGTGCTATGCTGGTTTATTCTGTCATTACCATCTTTTGCTTTGTTTTGCCTTTTTTCTCCATCCTAGTATCCCCAGAAGAATCATAACTTTTCACAAAGGCATCTAATTTCTTAACCTCTAAGCAGAAGAGAAACATTTTTCAAATTTTCCTATCATAGTCTAGGGGGGCGGGTTTGTTGAATGTGTATACTTAGATGAATTAAACTCAGACCTTCTCTGGTTGGATGTGTGAGCTGCCCAGACAAAGATGAAGGTTAACATAGTTTAAGGATGAAATATAGACCATCCTGTGCAAAACCACCGTGTTGCAGTTTAATTAAAAGAATTCATTAAAGTGGTGCCCCATCCAGGGTAATTAGTATGCGTAATTTATGCGTTGCCTAATACACAAGGGCAGTAGCTTGAATAATAAACTCAAGTTAACCTTAAGTGGAAGAGATTGAATGGTCAGATGTTTATTTAGTTCAGGTTTGCTCACGAGTTAAGGTTAAAGAGGTGAAATTCAGTTACAGTTAATTAATTAATTTCTCAGATTTTCTTCATGAAAATTCTGCCTGCTCAATTGGGTAAAAGTTTTGTCAAAGGTGGACAGCACTATTTTTATTCATCAGCTATTTTCTGACATGTCCTCTAGGAAATTAATAACCATTTGAAAGAGCAAATTTAAGGGAACTGCAAAGAGAGAGAAAATAAGACCAAAAAAAAAAAAAAAGGTAGACCTGATCTGAGGTCAGTGCCTACAGAAAGAATAAAACTGGGACAGATTTAAAGAGGGTGTCACTCACATTATCAAAATGTTGGGCCTGACGAGGACAAGGGTATCCAGTTTTTTTCAATAAGGGGCCATGTGTTTAGGAGCTCCTACACGTGTATTTAAGCTTTCCTATTTTTTATTGACTGAAATAGCAAGAGTCTATGCTTGTCATATGTATAATCACAAATATGAACCTGTACTTAGGCTAATTCTGTTTATTCCTTTTGTTAGAAATACTTGATCATGCCCCAATTCTGTGATGTAATTTTGTGGAATTTGAGGAGTTCAAGAATATGCAATTAATTATATTCAGCTTCAATTACAATGACTTGGTTTTTTTTTTTTAAAGATTTCTTTTATTTTTAAGTAATCTGTACACTCAACGTGAGGTCTGAACTTACAACCCTGAGATCAAGAGTCGTATAGTCTACTGACTGAACCAGCCAGGTGCCCCAATTACAGTGACTTATTAATCAAGTCTTTGGCAAGACAACAGGCTCCTCACCCAATGATTGTGATGGTAAATGGCCAGGCCTGAGGAATCTATTTGTTCATGTGAGGAAACTAATTAGGTGAATTGGTACTGACTGATTGCTTTATTGGTGGCTCCATGTAGGTAGGTGTTCTGAGGTTTAGGAATTGGGATCAGTGAGGAAAGATCTAAGTTAATTTGTTTTTTTGGACTGGAAAAACCAAAGACTAGAATAAAAGTAATGAAAATGTATCAATCTTCTGATATTAATTGATTACCAATTTTGTGAAAAGCACTGGGCCAGTCTCTGGGCCTCCATATTGAATCTAAGCATAAAACTGAGGTGCCCTCCTCCCCACACCCACCCCAGTAACCCTAGGACTAATGGTCTAGTCAGATATTAAGATAGAAGCACAAGTGAATATAATCAGCCACAGCCAGCCACACATGACAGTTGATTTCAGAATTACATGAGGGAAGGGGCGCCCGGGTGGCTTAGTCGGTTAAGCGTCCAACTTTCGCTTAGGTCATGATCTCGAGGTTCGTGGGTTCGAGCCCCGCGTCGGGCTCTGTGCTGACTGCCAGCTCAGAGCCTGGAGCCTGTTTCAGTCTGTGACTCCCTCTCTCTGACCCTCCGCTGCTCACGCTGTCTCTCTCTCTCTCTCTCTCTCCTAGAAATAAATAAAAAACATTAAAAAATATATTAAAAAAAAAAGAATTACACGAGGGCTAAATCTGGACTTCCTTTCTTTGAGAGCACTTCTCCCTTTGTGGAACTGCCCTTCCTCCATTCCATATCATTCCAGTAGGGTGCCAACCACCCCTGCCCTGCCCACATGGTAAGCACATGGCCTAAGCTAAGTCAATCAGATTGTCTCTTCTGTAAATCTGGATTTTGATTAAAGAGAGACAGACAGGGAGGAAAGAAAGCTGGCACTGACACATTCAATGACCATCCCTAAGGGGCTACAGAGATCCCTGTGGCTGCTGTGGGTCCTTTTCAGAAAGTGATTTTCAACTCTTCTGTTTTGTGATCTTAACAGTGTCTTGGCAAAAAATCCTATTTGCCTCGGCCAGAATTCGTTTCTGAGGCATGAAACCAAAGACGATGAATGGTCCTAAAATTCAAACATGGAACAACTTATTTTCAGTTGCAGTGGTGTTGAGGAACAGCATAGAGAGATGGTGCAGTATACTAGGTTCTGGTCTGGTTTGCCAAACACTCGCTGTCTACTAAGTACTGCAATGCACACAAAACATGTGATTCTGCAGAACACACACCAAATATCTCCACTTTATAGATGGGGAATCTGAGGCTCAGGAAAGCCCTATTAACTTACCCAAAGCCACACACTGCTAGCAAGTGGAAAAGTTGAGACTTGAACCTAAGACTTCCTGACCCACAAGCTTATGTTTCTTCTTGCACACCAAATGATTCTTCAGCTCATGGCCTTGGGCGAATCACTTTGGGTTCTGTAGTGGTAAAACTTGGATGATAACAGCTGCCCCGTGTCCCCTGCAGGGCTGTTGTGAAGATCAAAGGGGACAATGTTTGTGAAACACTTTGAAGGCTGTCACACTATCCAAATACTTGTAAAGGCTTCCTATTGTTAGGTGGAACTCCAACTAGGATGGGCCAGATGTTGAGAGGGGACAGGGAGAGGATGGAATTGGGTGTGATCAGAGGAACAGGGCATGGGAGAGAAATGGGGAAGTTTTGGGAGACAAAAAGTCCCAGGGGAGGTAGGGATTCCACAGGTGCAGGGCTGCCGAGCTGGATACACCAATTCAAAAAACTTAAGATGTGGGCTTGGGGAGCTGGAAGTTTGAAATAATGGTTTGAAAGTCACTAAAAGGAAGTGGTACTCTGAGATCATGAGTAAGGGAAAAGTCTTATCTTCAAGAAGTTGGAGGCAATTTCAGATGCCTCATGTATTCAAATGTTCGCCACAGTTCTAGGGGGTCTGTGTCATCCCCATGTCACAGCTGAGAGTCTGAAGCTCAGCGGAGTTAGAAACCTGCTTAACGTCACAATAGAAAGGACAGGAGCAGATTTTAGACCCTAAGCCTTACTGTACACGCAATCTTTAGTTTCCTCTGATTCGCTCTGCCACCTACTCCTTTCTTCCTCTCCTCACCCACAACTCCTCAGCTGGAAAGAAAATGTAAAGGTCCTAGTCTCACTGAATGAATGTGCTGTATGACTGTGGATTAATCACTTAACCTCTCTGAATTTTACGTTTTCTTATTTATACAATGATCTGGTTGAATTAAAATACTCTGAAAGAGCAAACTTCCCTGAGGCTGTGTTTAAGGAAAATTCTTTAATTTGCATACATCTCTGCTTCTGAAGCCCCAGCCCCCAGTGCTCCGTTACTGCATTCTTCAAGCAGTACCTAGGATTTGAGAGCTTACTGTTCAAAGGAAACTCCACTTCCTGTAGCTTTTACAATAGTATGCAAATATGCCATAGGTACGATACATTGTAAGATCATGATTTTACTGTCACTGTTGAAAGTAGTACCTCTGGTGTAGGGTGATTCCACTGTGCTCCCCTAGAAGGAACGAAAAAGTCCCTCTTTAGTCTGATGTTCTTGATCTGGGAATACAATGCCCTTCAAGTTTTACCATGTGCCCTTTTGCCTTGCTCCTTACTTTGGAGAGACTGGACCATGTGAAAGGTAACAACAGAGACAAATGTAATTACCCAGAACTGAAGGCAATTACTTTTCAGCCAATAACAAAAGCTTCCACCAGGCAACCGTTTGCATAATCGCCCTTAGAATTACCATAGTCAGAGAGTCCTTATCCCCATTCTAAAAATCAAGAAAAATAGGATTATCTTGGGAGCTTTACTTTAAGTAAGTTCAAGAAGTTTAATTTTGAGAAAACCATCTCACCAAAAATGTTTTTGTTTTGTAATCTTCTGTTCCTTTCACCCGAGATTGGAAACTCCATGAAGGCAAGGGGCTCTGTTTTTGCTCACTAGGATAGTGCCTGGACCACAAGAGACAACTATGTCTTCAACAAATTCACTCATACAAAATTGTTGAAACAATTAAAGGCTTGTAAACTTAAAAGAGGATATAGGGAGATAAGGAAAAAGCACTCCGTTTTTCCTGCTTGATGGTATCTATCATTTCACCTGAGCAACAGTCATGTCCTGTCACACCAGCAGTGGTCCCTCCAGCCCCTTCACTGATTAACTGTCTGACTTGCCACAAGTCTCTGAATCTCAATGAGGCTTTTTATTTATGTGAAATGTAGATAACACCACATGGGACCATTTTGAGGAATAATTGATATATTGTCTTTGGGGTTTTGTTGTTTGTTTGTTTTAAGGAAATAGAAGTTTACTGAATACACTGTGAGGGAGCAACAGGCAGGACAACAGAGGAGAGGCGTCTGCTGAGATCTTGTATTTGAAAGCACCTAACAAAATGTCTGGCACCTTCATAGGTCCGCATTCCCTTATTGTCCATAGTAATGATGCCCAATGGAACAGCCAGCCCTTGGACACGGGTGGTCACTGAGCACTTGAAATTCAGCTACTACAATGAAGAAAGCAAAAGTTTAACTATATTAAAATTAAAATTAAAATATAGTTTAACCAGCCTGGCTGGTTCTTTCGGTAGAACATGTGACCCTTGTTCTTGGGGTTCGAGCCCCATGTTGGGTATACAGATAACTTAAAAAAAATCTTGGGGCTCCAGGGTGGCTCAGTGGGTTAGGTATCCGACTTCGGCTCAGGTCATGATCTCATGACTTCTGAGTTCAAACGCGCACGTCGAGCTCTGTGCTGACAGCTCAGAGCCTGGAGCCTGTTCTGGATTCCATGTCTTCCTCGCTTCCTGCCCTTCCCCCACTTGCACTCACGCGTGCGCATGCTCTCTCCCACTCTCTCCCCTCAAAAATAATAAAACATTAAAAAAACCTTTTAAATCTTAAAAATAAATAAACCTAAATGTAAAAACTGAAGCAGTGTAAAATATTTTTCTGTTAAAACACAATTTTCTCATATTGGTAGGACCACACATCATTTTAACCACTGTATCCTGTAAGATACTATTATGTTGCAGTTTGTGTAATGGACATTAGCATCATTTCTAGTATTACACATAAACACATTACTGATCCAGCCAGTGGGCAGATTCAGTTCAAGTTATCATTTTCCTATACACTAATGTAGTATTATAATGTATCTATTTTAATATAAAATATAAAATGCAGATAGCTCAAATCTGAGTGATTCTCATGTAAATCATCATTGGTAATTAAATAAAAATCTTTATTATTTTAATTATAACTGAATTATGTTTCTGGTTAAATAATAGGTATGAACAAATTTCAACATTTAAAATGAAGGCAGTCAGCACAGAGCCCGACCCAGAGCTCAAACCCACAAACCTCAAGATCATGAAGCCAAAATCAAAGGTTTAACTGACTAAGCCACTCAGGCACACATAAGATATACTCTTGATGTGCAAAAAAGTTGGAAATGCAGAAGGTAGTACTGTAACTAGAACAATAAAGCATAGAAGAGTCTAGAAGAAGATAACCAAATTTCACAATTTTCACACATGGCAATTACAACTGGCTGCTAAAGAGCAAAACAAACATAAACTGAACAATACTAGGAGCCGTTTAAAGCAAACACAGTGAAGATGCTAAGTTTCCTGTTAACAGCTAAAAAAGAATTAAAGAAATCAGTTATATGAAATTAAAATTAAATGTCAAAAGAATTTCTCAAACAATTTTTAACAGGATCTGAGCTTGCAATTTTGGCCAATTATAAAATGGTTTGAATTCTTTTTCCTGCACATAAAAATCTCCTTTTTTTTTTTTTTAAAGAAGCCTTCATGCCCAGTGCAGAGCCCAATGCAGGGCTTGAACTCACAATCCTCAGATCAAGACCTGAACTGAGATCAAAAGTCTGATGCTTAACTGACTAGCCACACAGGCATGGTAGATGGAGAGATGAACCTCAAATTCACTTTTAGATAGAAAGATTGTAAAATAAATTATTTCAGTGATAGAAATTCTGTGAGAAAACTATGAGGAAAAGACAAAGAAATTTTACAAGAGTGAAAAATTTCAATTAAACCAATAAAGAAGTACTTACAGATTATAAGACCTTTCCAACAATGTCTACCATTTGATTCCAATTTTGAAAAATTACATGCACCTATAGTTTTCATCTTTAGATAAGTTATATGATGTAAGAGACACTATGCAGTTAATATTTTACATACCCTTTTGTCTAACAGAAATTTCAAATTTACTTAGAATGCCATCTATTCATGATTTTAAAAAATTCAAGTTTAGTGTGTAGGTAATTTTGGATATCTTACAAATGTCAAAGAAAAGCTTTAGCTAGATATGAAGAAATTAGTTTCTACCAAGACAGATGATGAGCCAGCTGTGTCAGGTCAAAAATTTAGATTTATTGTAATTTTAAAACAAGGGACTGATATTTCCCTTTTCCTTCATTACACTGTGTGATAAATATTGAAAATATTTGTGTGGATTTTTCTTATGAAAAGTATCATGAGTACAGTTGTTAAATCATTCAACATATATGTGCTGTAAGTTACTAGTTCATGGAACTGTTGAGGTAGAAGACAATGAAGTAGATGACTGTGTGGTCTTTACCAACACTCATTACTTGAGTTGTAGATGGGGTTTTTTCTCCCATTTTTATTTATTTATTTTGAGAGAGAGAGAGTGCACATGAGGTGGGGGAAGGAGCAGAGAGAGAAGGGGAGAGAGAATCCCAAGCAGGCTCTTTGCGGGCCATCAATATAGAGCCCAAAGTGGGGCTCAATCTTATAAGCTGTGAGATCAGGACCTGAGCCAAAATCAAGAGTTGGCTGCTTAATCTCCTAGGCCACCCAGGTGCCCCAAGCTGTGGATGGGTTTTGAAAAGAGTCATAGTACTGATAACTCCACTTCAAGATATTTTTTTAAACAAAAAGAATGCTTGCCACATTCGATAATTAAAGAAAAAAATAGCAGTGTGATTTAGGTATTCTCAACTGTATCATATTGCATATGAATGAGCTAAACCAGTTCTATGGAAAGCAAAAAGAACTGGTTGAAACTTTTCATAAAGCAAATTAATGGTTTTGTATATTTTTCAAAACATGAATCATGATGCCTGTTTTAATTATAATCACTGTGTTAGGTAAATTGACTGCAAAAACTATAAAAAAGCGAACATCACTTTGTTCATATTGATAAATTTAGGCTTGCTTTTCAATTTATGCAACATCCCTTTGAATTGAATGTTAGTATTAAGTTGATGTAAGAGTTAGTGAATTTACTTAACTTAGATGGGGTTTTAAAATTGATAAGGTTTTGCTTCAAAGTCAAATCAATTCTTTGAAGCAAAATATGAACCATTTCATAAATATAAATGTGAACACTAAAGGAAAGTAATTTTTTGGTACTCAAGTCAGTTATCGGAAAACTTTTAAGTGTTTGGGACAACTTGGCTCTGTGAATCTATTTTTTAACTGTAAATTTTAGGAACTCTAAACACTGATCAGATATTTCTTATGCAAAGTTAGTATCTGATTTGAGATGTGTCTAATGTAAAATACACTAGATTTCAAAGACAGGGAAAAAAGAATGAAGACATCTCCTTGGGGGGCCTTGGTGGCTCAACTGCTTAAGTATCTGATTTTTTAAAAAATGTTTAATAGTTTATTTTTGAGACAGAGAGAGACAGAGCATGAGTGGGGGAGGGGGCAGAGAGAGAGGGAGACAAAGAATCTGAAACAGGCTCCAGGCTCTGAGCTGTCAGCACAGGGCCTGATGCAGGCCTCGAACTCACAAACTGTGAGATCTGACCTGAGCTGAAGTCAGATGCTTAACTGACTGAGCCACCCAGTCACCCCACTAAGCATCTGATTCTTGATTTTGGCTCAGGTCATGATCTCACGGTTAGTTGTGAGGGTAAAGTCTGCTTAAGATTCTCTCCCTCTCTGTCTCTCTGCCCCTCCCTTGATTGTGCACGCTCTCTCTCACTCTAAAAATAAAAAATAAATTAAAAATTTAAAAAAACAAAAAAACTCATTAATATTTTTTATATTATCATATGTTCATCATAGTTGGAATATAGTAGACTAAACAAAACACATTATTAAAATTAAAATTTTATCATTACCTTTTAACTTTTTTTTAAATGTTTTATTTATTTCTGAGAGAGAGAAAGAGAGACAACATGAGATGCGGAGGGTCAGAGAGAGAGGGAAATACAGAATCTGAAACAGGTTCCAGGCTCTGAACTGGCTGTCAGCACAGAGCCAGACATGGGGCTCGAACCCACAAACTGTGAGATCATAACCTGAGTTGAAGTCAGATGCTTAACCGACTGAGCCACCCAGGTGACCCAACCTTTTTACTTATTTTAATGTGGCCTCTAAAATAATTAAATTACATATGTGGCTTGAAATAGATTTAAATTAGGGAACAGTAATCCTAGGCACAAGTACTATGCCACATAGGGTTAATTTCTGGTACCCAAAGTCTCTCAGATTTCTCCATTACAGTCAGTGTTCTGAGTCTGCAATACCTCTATAAAATGGACATGTCCTGTCTCCCCAGTTTTGCCTCATTCCCCCATTTTCCCACCTGCTTTTTAAAAATGAGTATGCCATAATTCTTATGGTTTTAAATTATGTTTCTATTTTCATCAAAACTAGATTTGGACATAATTTATAAAACCACACAATCCTATGAAACTTCTTGAAAAAAACAAAAACCCAGCATTCTTCTATACTTCCTCCACCTCCACCTCATGTCTTACTTGAAAGCAACCACTGTCAATTCTTTTAGCTGTTTCTTTTGTTGTTCACATCCATATATCTAAATGACATGCTGATATTTCCTACTTTTAAAACTTCCAATTTTTGGTACTGTCTATACAAGATGAGGATTTAACTCTTATTTACCATCTCCCATTCCTTCACTGTACACACACGAGCACTACCCACATGCAGAAACTCTATGCCCACGATCCTTTCAATATAATTATAACATACTTTTGTTTAGATCAGTGTCTGCATTATAATATTGGTAATGCTATTCATAGCTGAGCCATGTACATACAGTATATTATCCTTAATTTTCCTTTATTGCACTTTTTGTTTTTCATAATGTAATGATTTTTCTTTTGCTTAAGTTTTCTTTCTACTTATTACTATTTCAGCCCAAATTCTCCCTCAATAGTCTAAATTTTTTCTCTTTCCTCTTATGTGTATGATGTTCTTTTCCCTTTATTTGGATTGGTCTTCCCTGGCTTTTTTTTTTTTTTTTTTTACTTCTTAAAAAATGTTTTTATTTCTTTTTGAGAGACAAAGAGAGACAGAGCATGAGTAGGGGAAGGGCAGAGACAGAGAGGGAGACACAGAATTTGAACCAGGCTCCAGGCTCTGTGCTGACAGCCCAGAGCCTGACACAGGGCTCACAGCCTGTGAGATCATGACCTGAGCCGAAGTCAGATGCTTAACTGACTAAGCCACCCATGCACCCCTTTCCTGGCATTTTCTGACCTGCTCCACACTTCCCCTAGGATCTCAGTTCATCAAAGTATGAAAAATTACTTTGACCTCTCTCTTCCTGAATCCTATATCTTTATAACCTTATATATATATTTTTTGTGGAACATGTTATCCAATAGCTTCCTGGGAAAGGATGCATTGGGCATAATATTTTTGAGCCCCTGAAAATTCTGAAGATATCTTTGACTTACCTTCCTTATTGATAGTTCGGTTAGGTATAGAAATCTAGGAGGGAAAGTATTCACTCAGAATTCTGAACACACCATTCTGTTCTCTTCCAGTTTCTGTTGGTAGTGAGTGTAAAGTCTGATTCTTGATTTTTCATGCATCACTTTTTTCTGTTTCTCTTTCTCTCTGAAAGCTTGTGGGATTTCTTTCTTTATCCTTAATATTCTGAAATTTCACAATGATATACCATATTTTGACCATTCTTTTCTGGAATTCCTATTATACATTATTGTTTAATGGGGGAAGGTCTCATCATTTTCTTAGATTTTCTCTCATTTCATCATCATTTCTTGTTTTTGTTTTTTTCTTGGTTTGTTTGTGTTTGTTTATGGTTTATTTTTAGAGATTTTCTCAGCTTTATCTTTCAACTTTCTATTGAGTTTCCACTTATATACTATACTTTTATTTTCTAAAAGGTGTTTCTTATTGTCTAATCATTTTTTTTAATAACATCTTTTTCTTGTTTTATGAATCTTCTTATACCTCAGAGGATGATAGTTTTTTTCTTTTACATTTTGGCACAGCAAAGGAAACCCAGCAAAACAAAAATCTAACCTACTGAATGGGAGAAGAGATCTGCAAAAGATATCTGATAAGGAGTTAGTATCCAAAATATATAAAGAACTTACACAACTCGAAACTAAAAAGACAATCCAACTTTAAAATAGGCAAAGGTCCTGAATAGATATTATTCCAAAGATAACATACAGATGACCAACAGACATGTGAAAAGATGCTTGATATCACTACTCCAGGGAAATGCAAATCAAAACCACAATCAGATATCACCTTACACATGTCAGAATGGCTAAAATAAAAAAAAGATAAGAAATAACAAGTGCTGGAAAGATTGTGGAGAAAAAAGAGTCCTTGTACACCATTGGTAGAAATGTAAATTGGTGCAACTATTCTGGAAATCAGTATGGAGGTTCCTCAAAAAATTAAAAACAGAAATATCAATAATTCCACTACTGGGAATTTCAATTTCAAAGAAAATGAAAACACTAATTTGAAAAGATATATGCACCCTTATGTTTACTGCAGCATTATTTACAATAGCCAAGATAGGGAAGGAACCTAAGTGTCCACCAGTAGACAAATGGATAAAGCAGATTTGATGTATGTTATCCATACACACAATGGAGTATTACTCGGCCATAAAAAAGATGAGATCTTGCCATCTGTGACAACATGGATGGAGCCAGAGGATATTATGCTAAATAAAATAAGTCAGACTGAGAAAGACAAATAACATACAATTTCACTCACATTTATAATCTAAAAAACAAAAACAAATGAATAAGCAAACAAAAAAGCAGACTCAAATCTATAAATACAGAGAAACAACTGATGGTTGCCAGAGGGAAGGGGAGTGGATGAACGAATGTGGTGAAGGAGAGTGGAGATACAAGCTTCCTGCTATGCAATAAATAAGTCATGGGAATAAAAGGTACAGCAGAAGGAATCTAGTCAATGATACTATGATAGTACTTTATGGTGACAGATGAGGTGTAAATACTATGCTGTACATCTGAAGCTAATGTAACAGTGTGAATCAACTATACTCAAATTAAAAAAAAATTTAATAGTTCTTTTAAAGTTTTCATCTTCTTGCAGAGTCTCTATTTCTTGCCAGGTGTTTTATGTTTGTTATTTTGTTTTTTGTCATTTATGTTACAGGCTTCCTCCGATGTTTACTAGTCCTTAACTGTTTCTTCATTTAATAGTGGGATATTTAAAAAAAAAAATTACTGGAAGATCTGTGCAAAGGGGAGAGACTTGTTTTTTGTCATTTATGTCACAGGCTTCCTCTGATGTTTATAGTCCTTAACTGTTTCTTCATTTAATAGTGGGATATTTAAACAAAAAAATTACTGGAAGATCTGTGCAAAAGGGAGAGACTTGCTGACTGGTTTTTACTGCAATAACATAGATGGTATTTTGACTGGGCCATTTCTTTGCGAAAACTTTGATACCAGTATCTTCAGGACTTTTCTCTTAGGCTACATGGAGTAGAGCCTTAGAGTAGAATCTTCTCATCTCTTGTTTAGAGAATTTAAAGCTGGCTGTCAGCATTCTAGGTACAGAATTAATGAAAAGAGTTGAAGAGTGAGAAGAGTGAGAATTTTAAAATTCACCACCTAAATTTTCACTAAATCTCTACTCTCAATTATGTCCGATTTCCCATGGTCCACAGTCCTTTTGCTACAAAGAACAAACCTTTGGCTGGGATAGCAGCAGGCTCTCATTCTAATGCAAGGACAACCTAAAGCTGTAACTGCTTTTTCAACAAACTTTGAGCAAGTCTTCCTCTTTTTAATCTTATCTTCACTCCCAGAGCTACTAATACATCAGTTTCTGAGCTTCTTTCCAGACTATGCAAGTTGCCTTCTATTTCTAGTTTTATGAATGTTTTATTATGAATGAATGCATTTTATCAGATTTTGTTCCACCTTTCTTGAGATCATCGTATATTTCTCCCTTATTGTGTTAATGTGGTAAATTACATTTATGGATTTTGAATCTTAAACCAACTTTCCACTACTAAGGTAATGATATATTATTTTTTTAATATGCTGATGGATCCGATTTGTATTTCATGAAGAATATTTACACATTTAAGTTCATGAAAGTTATCTGTGTATAATTTTCTGTTTTATCCTCATTAAATTTTGTTGTAATGGGTCTCAAAATTCTGTGACAAATTTTTGGTCAAGCTGCTTGCACTAAAAAGTACTGATTTTAAAAACTCTCTCTCTCTCTCTCTCTCACACACACACACACACAAACAAATGGTCCACAAAACATAGTTTTCTCTTTTTTAATAATGTCTTTGGAATTTTTGTTAACAGGATTACACTTACTTCATAAAGCAAGTTGAGAAGTCTATTTTCTGAAGGACTTGTGCAAGATTGGTATTATTTCTTCTTTAAAATGTCTACAGAATTTTGGAGCACCTGGTTGCCTCAGTCAGTAAAGCATATGACTCTTGATCTTAGAGTTATGAGTTCAAGCCCCACACTGGGTGTAGAGATTACTCAAAATTAAATTTTAAAAAATTTTGATAGAATTTCTCAGTGAAGTTGTCTGGGCCTGGAATTTTCTTTGTGGGAGACATTCTGATTATGAATTCAATTATTAAATTGACATGGGGATTATTTGTACTTTTCTTTTAAATTTTTTTTTTAATGTTTATTTCTTTTGAGAGAGACAGACAGAGCGTGAACAGGGGAAGGGGCAGAGAGAGAGAGGGAGACACAGAATTTGACGCAGGTTCTAGGCTCTGAGCTGTCAGCACAGATCCCAACACAGGGCTTGAATCCATGAGCCGTGAGATCATGACCTGAGCCAAAGTCGGACGCTCAACCGACTGAGCCTCCCAGGCACCCCTGTACTTTTCTATTCTATCAATTGACTAAACTGTATTTTTAAGAAAATTTTCCATTTCATCTAAGTTGTTAAATTTATTGGTTTTTTAAATTGATAAAATAACTTTTAGCACTTCAATGTCTGCAAGACCTGTATAAATGTCTGTCATGCTCAATATTTGCACTGAATATCTTTTTCAACCCTTATACTTTCACTGGCCTGTATCTTCATACTTAATAGGTATTTTTTCCCTTACAAATCAAATGTTGTTAGGTCTGTTTGTTTTTTAAGTCCATTTGTAAATCATTATCTTGGTTTTTTAATTAGAGAGTTTATTCCATTTTAATGCCATGTAACTGTTGGTCTGATGGGATTAAGTCCACCTATGTTAATATTTATTTTCTATTTGTCTCCATTTTTGTTCTTTTCCTCTCTCTTTTCCAGCTTTCTACTGGGTGAATTGTGAATATTTTAGTATTTAATTTTATCTCTTCTCTTTATAATATGCCTCTTTCAGGTTTTGTTTGGGTTTTCTGTTGTTATTTTGGTGATTGCTCTACAAATTCTAATATGTATCTTTAACTTATTATGGTTTCACTATAATATTTTACTACTGTGTGAGCAATATTTCCTTATATAAGTTTCATTCTTCCTCTCTACTGCCTTTATGTGCTCCTGTTTTTCAGTACACCATATAAACCTTCATGATACTGTTATTAAAAATACTTCATTTATCTATAAGTAAACTCTCTGTAAAAAATAAATGAATGAATGAATTAAAGGATATTTTCACTGGTATATAATTCCAGATTTTTGAAAAATAATTCTAATTATTTTTCCTTCAATACTTTAAAGATAACTTTCCAGGAGCACCTGGGTGGCTTAAGAGGTTAAGAGTCCATTTCTTTTTTTTTTTTTTTTTAATTTTTTAACGTTTTATTTATTTTTGAGGCTGACAGAGCATGAATGGGAGAGGGGCAGAAAGAGGGAGACAGAATCCAAAGTAGGCTCTAGGCTCTGAGCTGTCAGCACAGAGCCTGATCCGGGGCTCGAACCACTGAACCATGAGATCATGACCTGAGCCGAAGTTGAACGTCCAACGAACTGAGCCAGCCAGGTGCCCCAAGCATCCAATTCTTGATCTCTGCTCAGGTCATGATCTTACAGTTAGTAAGATGGAGCTCTGCCCCAAGGATCAAGCCTTGTGTTGGGCTCTGCTCTGACAGTACAAAGCCTGCTTAGGATTCTCTGTCTCCCTTTCTCTCTCTGCCCCTCCCCCACTCACACACTTAAAAATAATAATAAAAAAGGGGTGCCTGGGTAGCTCAGTCAGTTAAGTATCCAACTTCGGCTCAGGTCACCAACTCGCAGTTCATCTGTTCTAGCCCTGCGTGGAGCTCTGTGCTGACAACTCAGAGCCTTGATCCTGCTTCCAATTCTGTGTCACCCTCTGTCTCTGCTCCACTTGTGCTCTGAGTGTCTCTCTCAAAAAATGAATAAACATTAAAAAAAAATTTTTAATAATAATAAAAAAGTAAAGATCGTGTTCCATTGTCTTCTGGCTCCTGTATTCCTACAAAGTCACCTGTAATAAAGTATCTTTTCCGGGGCCTGCTTTTAAGAGTCTTTTTTTTTTTCCCCTCTATCTTGGTTTTCACCAGAATTTGACTTAGATATCCCTAGGTTTAGCTTTTGTTGTATTTATCTATTTGGGTTTTTTCTTGAATCTGGAGGTTGAGGACTTCCATAAGTTTTGGAACAGTAACTAAAATTTCCTATTTCTTCTGCCTCATTCTCTTTCCTCTTCTGGGACACAAATACATGTCTGATAGACAACTTGATATGGCCCCATAGATCTTACACCCCCTCCTTTATTTTCTCTATATTTGATTTTGAATTACTTCTACTCACCTGACTTATGTTTACTGTGTCCAGTTTGCTGTTAAACACATTGAATAAATGCTTCATTTTTGGTACCTTTCTTTTCATTTTTATTTGGTTCTTTTTTATGGTTTGCAGCCTTCTGATATTCTCCATCTATTCATGGAGAAGCTGTCCACTTTCCCCACTAGATCATTTAACATTTTTCTCCTGCTTGTTTAAAAGTCTCTGTCTGGGGGCGCCTGGGTGGCTTAGTCAGTTAAGCGTCGGACTTTCCCTTAGGTCGTGATTTCGCGGTTCGTGGGTTCGAGCCCCGCGTCGGGCTCTGTGCTGACTGCCAGCTCAGAGCCTGGAGCCTGTTTCAGAGTCTGTCACTCCCTCTCTCTCTGACCCTCCCCTGCTCACGCTGTCTCTCTCTCTCTCCTAGAAATAAATAAAACATTAAAAACAATTTTAAAAAAAAGTCTCTTGTCTGATAATTCCAACATCTGGAACATCTCTGCGTCTGTTTCTATTGATCACTCTTAAACATAGTTCATAGTTTCTTGCTTTTGCACATACCTCTTCAAGTTTGATTGTATGCTAGTAATTATGTATTAAGAATAGTTGATAACATACTGATATTTACCTCCAATAAAAGATACACCTATTCTGGTGTCCATTCATAAATTGGGGTGGGGGACTGAATCAATTTAATCTGTATCTGGACTTTGTTGCAGCTTTAGCTACATTCACTCACCTTGGCCCCAAATGTTTTGAGAGAGGATTAGGAGTTTTCTTCTGGGATCTGAGCACTGGAGAGACTCTGAAGATATCTTTATGCTTCACCTTTCCAACACTCATGTCCTAGCTATAGGAGATCGACCTCTGCCTAAAGCCAGACTGACAACCTTTTGGGTTGCTGCATTGTTCTCTTTGTTCCTCACAAGAGTCTTCTCTCTGCCTTTTCCCATGGCACTGAAGAGCCTCTGCAGTGCACTCAGAAAGGCCCAGGGTAGGTGCCTCGGATAAGATATCTTTCAGCTTTCCTGCCCTGCCCAGGATTTGAAGTGAGGCTCGGAAGATATCTGATGCATTCATCACTGTCCTTCAGCTTTCCAGCCTCTGAAATTTTGTTGCAATCATCTTTATGTTTATACGTTGAGATATACATTTTAATATCACTGTAAATGGGTTTTTGGAAGGAGCATATTATATATATGTTCAATTCATTCTCTTTAATGCAACACCTTCCTATTTGCTTCCTGACTCTGGTTGTTTTTACTGTTATTGTTAAGCCTTTGCATATTTATTTGTAATTTACCTTATTCCAAAGGGCAGTCCAATTTCTACACTATAATTCTTATCATTTCAGCTTTACAAAAATAAACCCAAAACTTTAAAGTAATTCAGTCAATATAACTAAAATTTATAGCTATTTAAAGGAGTTTTAGCTACCAAATGCTCATCTTCAACAAAACATCCTGTTGACTGGAAAGATGGATACATGCCTGTATTTAAGTAATTTCTTCATGCAACAAGTTTATATTTCCCAGCTTTCCTCTATCCCAACTTTATGTTTTTAGTATTTCTTCTTTTTTTTAAAGTAAGCTTTATGCCCAGCATGGGGCTTAAACTCACATCCCTGAGATCAAGAGTTGCATGTTCTACTGACTGAGCCACCCAGGCACCCCTCCTCTATCCCACCTTTAAAACAAAAACACAGAACCATTTATAGTTGGGGAGAAATATGTGTATTATCCATTGGTTTTTACAAAAAAAAATAGACTAGCTCTCTTCCTAAGCAAATGGCAAGATCTAAGTGTCTTATCAGTGTCCAACACTGGGTTGACCAGCTACTTACATGGCAGCCAGCAAACACCATGGCAGGTTAGGAGTAATGCCACTGGAAGGCTTATTTTGAATTTCTCAGCCTCCATCTACAATTCTTATGGAGATAAGACTCCTTCCTGACCAGCTAATTAACAAAGCAGCCAATGTTCAGAGCTCCTTTCACTTATATTATTCAACACATTTCTACTCATCTCTACTCGTCTGCAAACTTGGCATCCTGTATTTATACATCAGGGTCTCCTGGTTCATTTATGCAATATGATCTGTGTGACAACTCACTTTTTGTCCCTTAGATACCCCATCCCCACTCTCCCACACTTCAACTCCATGTTAGCCTTAGATACTGAGGCCTCTGTCCATCTCAAAGTACTGAAAATTCATGTGTAAGAATGACAGACCAAGAGCACCTAAGCTCAATTTGTTAACAGAGACATGGTTGGGTGACCCATTTTCCAAATGAAATGTGGTTCTACCTTAAAAGTCAAGGCTGTCATAAAAATGCCACAGATACTGAAGATTTAGCTTATATGTAGAAACCCTTCCTTAAAATTAGAATTTGGCTGTGTGCAGCTTTAAAAAGTAAAATAGGCCAAGGCACATGAAAGAGGTTACCCACAATTCTTTTTCGCCACAATAAGTGGTTTCAACTCAGACTATGTTCCACATTCAGTCAAGTCCAAAAAAGAAGTGGTCTATGTCTCACTGCATTAAGTGTAGCATTTTCCACATGTCTATCATCTTGATTCACTGCAGTGGGAGCCTTCCATTACATTTTACACTCCTTCAGTCACAGATCTGTGAGAAGTCTTGTCACAACAAATGAAACAGTGTTGCTTCTGTTCCCTCAAAATGCACCTCCCAAACCATGGCTCCGGGAAGCTCCCTCAATCTTTTGATAAATGATTCTATACAGATATGGCAACAGATGCTGAAGGGCTTACTATTCCTCTTTCTAGAGGATCATACTGCACCCTTCGCTGGGGCTTGCTAGCAATCTGTTGCCGCAAACAGTTGGAAGTTAGCAGTGGGGGGTGGTCTTCATCAGGCAGTGTTCTTATTACCCCTCATGTATCATGGCAATCTTTCCAACCCAAATAATTCCAGCTGGTACTTTGTCTCTTCCATTCAACAAAAAAACATGGGAGTGGATCCTGTCCCTAATGGAGGCAGAGTCAGAGAAACTAAGGTGATTTCTTGAGGTTTTATGAGGTTCTTTGAGGGATTCTCATGAGGTAAAATTGACACATACTCATTGGAAGGCCTGACTAGAGCTGAAGGATCTGCTTCCAAGATGGTGTATTCACTCTCCTGGCTTGGTGCTGATTGTTGACAGGAGGCCTCAGTCCTTTACTTTGTGAACCTCTCACATACCTGCTTGAGTGTCTTTAATGACATGGCAATTGCCTTCCCCCAGAGAGTGATTCCGAAATGTTGTATAATTTGACTCAGAAGTCATACTCCCCAATTCTTCACGTCCTATTGGTTACACTGGTCAGCCCTATCCAGAGTGGAGGTGGGGGGACTATACAAGAGTGTGACTACCAGGAGGTGAGGATCACTGGGGGCCATCTTAGAGGCTGCCTACCACAAATACACAGTTGATTCTTAGACAATGTGGGGGTTAGGGGTGCTGACCCCTGAGCAGTCACAAATCCATGTATAACTTTTGACTCTCTAAAAACTTAACTACTAATAGCCGATTATTGACCAGAAACCTTACTGATAACATAAAGAGTTGACTAACATATATTTTGTGTTTGTATCATATACTGTATTCTTACAATAAAGCTAAAAATGTTAGAAAATCATAAGGAAGAAAACATAAATTTACAGTATTATACATTAAGAAAAATGTACATAAAAGTGGATCTGTACAATTCAAATCCATGTTGTTCAAAGGTCAACTGTTTATCAAAAATTATAGAATATTGTCGGGGCACCTGAGTAGCTCAGTTGGTTAAGCATCTGACTCTTGATTTCAGCTCAGATTGTGATCCTAGTAGGGTCACGGGATTGAGCCTCACATTGGGCTCCATGCTGAGAATGGTGCCTGCTTAAGATTCTCTCTCTCTCTCCTCCTGTACCTCTTTCCCCTGTTTGCACACATACTCTTTCTCTAAAATAAAATAAATTAAAAAAAATTTTTTTAAGTATACAATATAATGCATGCTGTTGGTAACAGTTTTTTTCCCACTGAGTAGTTCATTATTATTGTCCCATGTCAGTATGTTTTATGTCATCATTTTTAGTGGTTGCATAATAGTCTATTGTGTGGACATACTAAAAGTTAAGTCTGTAATTCTGAACATTTATTTCTAACCTTTTATCACATAACGAATACTGTGATGAGCATCACCATACATTTATTCACATACTACTTCTGAAATAAATTTAAAAGAAGGAAACACTGATATCCAAGATAATTTATTCTACTTGTAAATCAGACCATTAAAAGGATTGCATATAATTCCTAGACACTTGGCCTCTATAATTACCATTTTATAAAAGCTCAAAGTCTTTTTTTCCCCAAACATCAGCTTCTGTGAGAGGTTTCAAATTAATTTTGGAATGTTAACAAGAGCTTAAGGCAGACTAACCTAAACATGCAAACGTTCTTGTTTTCTATTTAGGGGTGACAATTAATGAACAACTTTTTGTTAAGTATTTTTTGGAGAAATTATTACATTTACTTTGAAAGTTTTTTATTATTACATCTGAGAAAGAGATTTTTCCAATGGTTTGGCTGTTTGCTAAGACATTCTAATTCCTTATATACTGATGGAGAATATCCAGATAGAGAGATCACTGTTCAAAGAAGCAGTCCTTAGGGCTATCATCAACTCCTTGTCTCACTCATCAGATGGCAAAGAGCGAGAGCGTTTGATTTAAATAAACTTTGAATTTATTATAAAATGGTGAACTTATTTTCTATCAATTCAAAGAAAGCATACACAAGATCTCAAAACTTCAATCATAAAATACATTCTCAAAAGAGATTTCTGTCACATGAGATCAAAAGAGAACTCAAGCTTCCATCACTCTGCTGCCATATTTACTCATGTATTTAACATTTGCCAAGTGGATTTGGGTCAATTTAAGAAACTGTAAATAAATATTGATACATCATAACAGAAGCTATTATTCACATTCTAAGTAAACCACTGATTCTAATTTATTCACAATTTTGCAGTGGCATCATTCCATGGAGAAAATTAGATTTTTACATATCAGAGCAAATCACAAAGCCAAAATGTCAACTTCATACATCAGGCAATTACTGGTAGTGTTTATTTTGGGGAAAATTTTCTACATATATTTACTTAGAAAGCTGCACGGGTCCTCCAAAATAAATAGGGGCTATAATTCTTGCCAAAAAATCCACAGTTCCACAGAGCTACTCATCAATTTCTAGCAGCATTAATGAGGAAAGGCGCTGAGACAGTCATTCACACTGTCTTTATGATAAGAGTAACCTACAGGGCAAATCAAGATTAAGGACAAGGACAAGACTAATGGTTTGGAAGACTCCTCTCTTTTGAAATCAATCATTTGAAATCTGCATTTACTACCTAAAGTCCCCATGGAGCACTAAAACCTTCAGAGAAGAGTATGAATTGGTCCTGATGACATCCCTGAAATCTTTTTTTAGGGTGGGAATGATGTCTTTATGGGTACAGAAGGATCTTATGTTCCCACACACTGGGGGGTAGGCTGGATACTTCTCCATTGTAGGGACTGTTCTGTGCATTACAGGATGTTTAGCAGCATCCCTAGACTCTCTTCCTAGTTGTAACAACAAATAATGTCTTCAGATATTGCCAAATGTTTCCCAGAAGGTGGAAAAATTGCCTCTAGTTGAAAAATTCTGCCTTGATCAGATAGTCTCCTCTCTTAAAAAATATCTTTTTACTCTTTATTTATTCTTGAAAGACAGAGACACACACAGTGTGAGCAGGAGACACAGAATCCAAAGCAGGATCCAGGCTTGGAGCTGTCAGCACAAAGCCCGATGCAAGGCTCAAACCCACGAACAGTGTGGTCATGACCTGAGCCAAAGTCAGAAGCTTACGGACTGAAACTGCCAGGCACCACCCAGATAGTCTTTTGTCTTAAAGATACATTTCATTCGTAAGGGCTTTTACCATGCATGTATTACATCTTTCACATGGCATCAAGGTAGGGGTCATCCTTAAGCTGGAAAACATGCCAATGAGCTAGCTGAGGAGTCTAGAACACCTTGATGGGATTTCCCCAGTATTTGTGTTTTTCAGGTTGGTGCTATCATGTTCCATAGGTAGTAGGTGATTTTAAATAGCCAGCTAGTAGGAGTCTGCTTAAGAAAGGTGGGTTCATTCAGATAGGTTCCTCTCAATTAGCCCCAAGTTATGTGGCTACAAGCCTATGCTCATTTTTTCTTATAAACTGAGGCTTCATTTGAAAAAAAGCACATTCAACATAATGAATTAAGGGAGATAAAACAATCTTAAGTAAAAAGAACTTCTGCGTTTCCCAGGGTGCAGGAAATGGCTTTTGCCTAGTCAGGGTGGCCACTGGACATGACTTTGGGCAAAAGAAGTTAAAAGAATGTTAGCATAACCAAAGATCAGTTTTCTTCCTAAATAACAGAAAATAACTGAAAAGGGGCCAAAAGACATTAGATTTCCCTTCTTACAATATGGATTTCTTCCTTATCTGCTTAGATTGTTCTCTCCCTTTTTCCTACTTGGAAGCACAGGAAAGATTTGTAGCAAATTAGAAAAAAAAAAACCTGGCACTAAGTTATTTAAATGTAGCATTAAGCCTTTTAGTTTCTGTTGACCTAGTAGGTAGGCCTAATTTAAAACATTTCATAATCTACTTACTGTATATTTGACCCAATTTAGATAAAATGATTTAAAAGGGGGAAGTGAATTTAACTGGATTTAATCTGGAATCCACACATCCCCTAATGTCATGCCTGTTCTTCACTTCTGATACCCACAGCACAATGCCTGAGAAACCCCATCTGTGCCACTGTGGCAGAGTCTCTGAGATACCACTTGCAACAAGCCAGTCAGCAGTGCAGCACATAGGCTGAACTCATCAGGCTCCCCATTATCCCAAGTGTAGACCTTCATCACCACCTGTTAACTACGCAAGTTGCCTTTGGGTGGCTCACCTGCCACATCAGGGAAGGGCTGATTTCCTGCCACCTGATTTAGAGATTTTCATTCAGCCTCTGGCTTATTCCACCCCTCTCTCTGCCAGACTCTCATTAACCAAAAGAAAAAGAAAAAAATTTCCTTCCAGACTTTGTCTTCTGATCTAGCCAGATGGTAGATAAATAAATAACAGAGCAAAGAGGAAAAACATACTTGCTTTTGCTTAATAAAATACTGACAGTATCTGCTGTTGTCACAGGAAATATTCAAATGTCAGCAGCAGACAAGTATGCACAGTGCATGGAAGGAAGGCCTAGAGGGAGGCATTTTCACTCAGCCTCGGGTTTACATGGCGCAGAAGACTGGAGGCAGTTCTAGGGGCTCTGAGAGCTCTGGAGAAGTCAAGAAAACTCAAGGCATTAAGCCAAAGTGAAAGAGTTCCATCCTCTTGGGGTGACATTGGTTTGGTATTCTCTAGAAAGAAATTCCTGTAAACAAAATTCAAAATGTGGAAGACCCTTGCTTGAATGTAATGGCATCCTAGTCACTGCTGGACAGACCTTTCTTAGAAGAAACTGCAAGCCACTGCTCAGAAATTTCTGCTTGAGTTTGTGCCATGAAAATATATGTCTGTTGATGAAGCAAAATGTTCTTTGGTAAGAAAGAAAACTGTGTGAAAATACACATTTCCCCTTTAGCCTGGGCTGTCCAGGAACATAGCCCAAATCAGTACCCAACTATTTAATATCATTATCCTAGGTGCCAGGGAGAAAACTGCTGTGATGCCTCCTTTAGATATTCTCTGTTTTGATATTGTTCCTAGAAGGAAGAACAGTAAGACTGGTAGAAGCCATGGAAATAATTTTAGAGGAATCCAGGGCTAGAAATTCAACCTAAATTATAGCAGGCAACTCTGTATCCCTTCTCAGATATCACTGACATATACAGAAGCACCATGATAGTCACATAATTGTTTTTATTGATTCATCCAGGCAACCCATATGAATTCTGCTTGGCAATATTTTGCCACTCTAGTTCAAGTTATTGAAAACATTTATGTTTTTATTCTTTGTTCTTCTCTCTACTTTTTCAATAAATATAGTATGTCTCGTGTGCCCACAAAATGCCAGGCACTGTGCTGCCTACTAGGAGTAGTAAAATACAAGGTGAGCCTTGTCTAATGGAGCTTAGAGCCTAGCTGGATGAGAGACAATAATCAAATAATCTCACAAGCCAAAGAGGAAAAGTACAATGCTATTACATTCTACAAGTAAGAAATATATGTGGCTGCCAGAGAACATAATTGTAGATTTGTCATAAGATGGGCAATCAGGGAAGGCCTCCCTGAGGAAGTGATGATTGAACTGTGTTGAAATGAAGAGAAGACTGATGATAATAAAAATAATTAGATAGCATTTAGAGACCACAAAATGTTCTATACGTATTATTATACTTAATCTTCACTCATAATTTAACACATATTTGAGCTTTGATTACATTCCAGGTAAGGGGTAGCCTTTGGATATCTCTTTGAAAGAGAGAAACTGGTAGCACCAAAGGGTATGGTACCTGGCTGAGAATCATAGTAATTAGCAATGACTAAGGATGAATTTTTGTATTTCTACAAATGTGTTAGTGGAGTTATAAGTAACACTAAACATAATTTCACAAATATGAGGAAAACAACCTTTCAGATATTTATCAATTTCTTACACTCTTGTAGGGACTTTTAAAAATTTTATTTATTTACTAAAGTTTTTGAATGTTTATTTTTGTGAGAGAGAGACCTAGTTCGAGTTGGGGAGGGGCAGAGACACAGGGAGACACAGAATCCGAAGCAGGCTCCAGCTTCTGAGCTGTCAGTACAGAGCCCGATGCGGGGCTCAAACTCACAGACTGTGAGATCATGACCTGAGCTGAAGTTGGCCACTTAACTGACTGAGCCACTTAGGCACCTCTTTAAATTTTTTTTTTAATTTAAATCCAAGTTAGTTAACATATGATTTCAGGAACAGAATTTAGTGATTCATCACTTATATTCATCATATATCACCCAGTGCTCATCCCAACAATGGCCTTCCTTTAAGGTGCTTTGAAACAACATTCATTCATTTATGTTATATTCTCAGGGCCACTAAGGATTAGTACTAGAAGAATTGTTCCAACCTCTTCATCTTACACTGCAGGGAACAAAATCTTTGCATCACTTTTTAAATATGCTACAATTCAGACTGATCATTAAGTCAGGACTTTCTCCCAGTTTGTACGTGTTTCTTATTGCATGTACTGTGGATCAAAGTTCCAAGATCACCTTCAGCAGATCTTTAAGGTAAAATTTAACAATATGGTTGGTTTATGAGACAAGTAGAAGCCCTCTTCACTAAATCAGCAACTTGGAGGAATGTGGCTGTGCTACTTGGTGACATGAACAGAAGGCTCCAAAACAAAGCATCTCATTCTGGAGCTCCTTCTCTGGGGTAATGAGGACCAGTATTTACATAACAAGTAGACCCAGTTCTTTTCTAATATAATCCCAACACTTTCTCCCAGGGAAGAAATATATGTTGGGGTCAAAGAACTTAGAGAGGAGGCCAATTTTTCTGATTACCAATGGTGATCTCACTGATCATACCACCTATTTAGCTACACTTGATCCCTAGGTTATGTCCTGTCTTCCTCTCAGCTTTTACTGGCAGGCACCTGCATTCTTAGAGTTCACCAATCTGATTCTGAGCTCAAACCATGCCATGCCAAGGAGGAGTCATTCATATTTGAGGCATATTTTTTGTTTCCTTGAATTTTAAAGGTTATCTTTTTGAGGTTGCACCTCCAATGCAGTCACGTAAAAAGATAAAAGTGTACAAAGATGTAATCTAATCACTAAAAGTAAGATTAATGCCAGTCTCAGAATCAGTGCCTGGATTCCTTTATTTATATGGTCATATATGATCTAAAATTGAAAATAATGTAAATGAATTCAAATTAATGGTTAATTTTAGAATAAAATGAAAACACAACAGGATCATTTAAAGAACAAAAAATATAACTATTAAGGAATTAATTTCTTAGTTTAAGGCCCTTAAGAAATAAGGAAAAGGGAAGAAGAGGAAACTAATTATTGGAGTACTTACAATACAGTGAAATAGTTACCATTCTCATTTTCACTTGAAGAAATCAAAGCTCAGAGAAATTAAGTAACACAAATCTAGACTGTGAAATTTTTTTTTTTAAGTAGGCTTTCCCCCCAGCACAGAGCCTAATGTGGAGCTTGAACTTACAACGTGAGATCAAGACTGCAGCTGAGATCAAGAGTCGGATAGTTACCTGACTGGGCTACCCAAGCACCCCTAAGCACTGAAATTCTTAAGTGCAAGGACTATATTCTATTTATCTCTTTATCCATCATCCAGCCCCATATCTCCCACAGAGTAGTTTCTCAATAAATGTTTCATGATTAGTAGAGTAAATCAGCAGATCTTAGACTTGGACACAGATCTATCAGACTCAAAATCCCAAGTTCTTGCTGGTCCCCCTGCCTCCACCATTGCTACAGAAATGAGAAAACACTGTTGAAATTCAGGTAGACCAATAAAACACTGTTTTCAGATTTTTCTCAACTGAATTTTATAAACATTTATTGAGCACTTTGCCACACATGATGGGAAGTACAAAAAACATGGAAGGCATGGTGTTTCTGTTGGAAGACTTTCCATTACAGCTGGTAGAAAAAATCCAGATGGTTCACAGACAAGTAAGAGAAGCATTTGAAGGCAGCTCAACTATATAAAGGAATGTTGGATTGAGTAAAAAAGAGGAAAAAACTTGTGTGGAATTAGGTATGGGACAAGTATTCAAGAAGGAGATTGAATCCTGAACCTGGGTCTCCTGAGAAGTGTAGGGAAGAGAGACAGAACTGAGGCTGAGAAAAGTTTCGAGTGAAGGTGTATGGATATGGGGAGGCCCTCATCTGATGACGTTAGATTCTTGGTTGGGACTAACAATCCTAAATCAGAAAGGGAGAACACCAGGCTTGCTGCCTTGAATCACAGCTTGGGCCACTTGAGTTCAATCTGGTAAGCCTGTGTCCATTCCCGAGGGAGCATGCAGGCATACTTTAAGAGGATGACTATGGCAGTATCACACCAACAGGTAATGTGGAATACAGTTTTGTTTTGTTTTTTTAAGGTAGTCTCTACACCCAACATGGTGCTCAAACTTACAACCCCAAGATCAAGAGTCATATGCTCTATGGACTGGGCCAGCCAGGTGACCCTGGAATACAGTTTTAAATAACTAAAAGACAAAGGAAAACAGTTTCAGTGGTTGCCAGGGGAGAATCTATCAATAACAAAATCCTTCACAGAACTTTGGTTATTGCCACTCACATTGACTATTCTTTTGGATATTTCTTATTGATTCATATGCCTTGGTAACATGAAGATAGTATCATACTTTGTTATGATAGAAATGTGAGGAAAAACATGCCTCCCAGGCAATTAGTAAATTTTTTCTACCTTTGGGGATTCTCGAGAAGATTACTTACTTAGCTAGTTCACATTCCCATAATTAAAAAATGTTAGTACTGGAAAGCAGAGAAAACTTAGAAAGCACAGTCCAATCCCCTCAGTTAAGAGAAAATGACCTTGACCCAGCAGGTCATGTGTTCCTCCAAGATCACACAGTTAATTAGTAGCCATTAAGTTTTATTCCCTGGGGCCAGGGTAACAATTGCATCATGTTCTTTTATAAACTGAGTTCAGTTTTGTAAATAACATTTGCCCTTAACCAGATATACAAGCCACTACACAATGATTCTGTCATCAGGACTTTCTTCCTCCCTAAAGTTTGATCTCAGTTTTCTGTGGTTGAGGATTATATCCTTATTCATTTCTGTGCATTCAGCCCTTAGCATCATGGCTGGCACAAAGCAGGCACTCAGTATGTTTTTGTTGAGAGAAGCTGAACTTAAATCACTGATTTTCATTCCCTTGCTCTCAGAGACTTCTGTGACATATTTTACTTTTTAAAATAAAAGAATCATCAGATCATTAAATTGGAACCAACCAGAGAGATTAACCATTGTTCTACAAGTAAAGATGCTAAAGCCCACGGAAGGTAAATGATGAATTCCAAAGATAGCACTCAAGGTGGGTCCCAAACCTTCTCCAGATTACATAATTTGCTCTTGGGTGAAAAATATTATAGTTTTCAACATTCCTATATGGGACAGATTACAGATTATCAACTCTTTAAGGGGGAACAAAAGTATTTTTGTGCTTCCAAACAAAACTCATGGCTAGCAAGTAGGATGATAAAAGTCTTTGATGGCCAAATAATTACATGACAATTTCTGGGAAGAATTTTCCCACTGAGCAGGAGCTTGGGCTCAACTGGAAAAAAATCTCATTAGTAGGAAACACTGACCTTGAAAGAGGTAATGGAATCAAAGCTGGAAAAAAGGCAGGATGACTGGGCCATAGAAATAGATTTGGTGCATTCTCATACAAATCATTTGCTCCACTCTGTACCTTGGCCAACAGAAACACCATTACCCCTAACCCCCAGCCCATTCCCTACTAACTCATGACCTAGAAGAACCAAATGTGCGCATGGGACTGGCTTAGACCAACTTGTCACAGGGACTGGGAAACAGTACTCCCTCATGTCAGGCTGAATGTGGTCAGAGCATCCTCTCCTAACACAAAGGGCTGGCCATTAATCCTTCACGAGTGGAAGGTCAAACAGAGGCGGCCCTGCAAGGCTCTGCTGGTTTCATTCAAGTTCTTGAGTCCTTAAACTCTCTTTACACTGACAATGTCTATTGGGGGAGCCATGGGCTCACGTGGTTCTAGAAGCCACCTGGTCAATGACAGAGCACTCATGAAAAGTCTGGTCCTTAAATGGGAGGGTGTATTAGTTTGCTCAGCTGACATAACAAGACATCACAGACTGGTATATCATTTCCTCACAGTTCCTGAGTCTAAAAGCACAAGATGAAGGGGTCAGCAGGTTTGCTCTCTCCTGAGGTCTCTCTTCTTGGCCTGAAGATGGTCACCTTCTCTTTGTGTCCCTGAATGGCCTCTTCTCTGTGTGTGTGAGTCGTTGGTGCCTCTCCCTCTTCTTATAAGGACACCAGTCCTATTGGATGAGGGCCCTACCCCGATGACCTCATTTAACCTTAATTACCTCTTTAAAAATCCTATCTCCAATACAGTCCCACTAGGGGGTAAGCTTCAACATCTGAATTTGGGGGCAGAAAAGCAGCTTCTCTTCTCTCCAGTCATCACTGTGCCTCCTCTAAATACCATTTACTCTGTTTGGTGTTTTCTCAAAGAGACAATTGTGATTGATTTAGAAACCAATAAGGAAAATCACCTGCTAATTGAGATCTTAAGGAAAGTTCTGCAAATTGTGATCAAACGAGGGTGGGGGGTGGGCGGTGGGGGGGAGATGCAAAGAAAATCACATTGCGAACAGGAGTAAAAGGGTGTGTGGGGGACATTCTGCAAAGCAGGAGGCAAAAAAACAAAAACAAACACACAGAGAAGAAGAAAGGCTCAGCTTCCTCAGTAGAAGAGAGCAGTTTCACTGGCAGGCTGTGGAGAGTACGCCTTGTCTGCCTGATTTACACAGGTAGAGAGAGAATGGTTGGGAAGCTGTAGGCCTGCTCAGCCAAACGCCCATGTGTGCATGAAATTAGAATGTCAACATTTGATTCATGCTGCCAAGCTGTGGCTGTGAAACAAATTATGTCAGTGGGTGGCAACCGCAATATTAGTCTAAGCAGATAACATGTAACTATAAAGAGGGGCCCCGTCTTCCAGGTTTCTCTCTATTATTATTTTAATATCAACATTGTTAGACCTAGATTTTTGAGAAAAAGGAAGATGTTTTATGTGGAGACATGGATTCCTTAGGAAGGGGCTCTGCCATTCGAGTGAGGTTTGCTCCCAGCCCTGAATTTTGAAATTTAGGAGTCAGGTGAGACAGTGATGAATTTTACAAACCACTCCCTCCACCCCCCAACTCAACTGAGTTCAAAGTGGCTGTGCCATTTGTGGGGTAATCTGAACCACAATTAAATAATCTGCCTCTTCTAAGGAGCCCTGGATTCCTGGGCAGAAACTAGGAACTTTTATCCTTAAATGCATTTCAATGAAAAGGAAGTGGCAAGCATCTTGAAAGAGTCAGTGAGCAAATTCTTCCACTGTACTTCCCAGGTTCCATACAAAGTAACTTTGCCACAGTGAGGTGCTGGCATTAAAACTTGCTACTTTCTAGTCAATTGATTTAAACTTGGTGCCTATTTAAGATCAATTTTAAATGAAATAAGGTTGGAAATATGCTGAGGAATTTCACACAAAAAGTAGGGGTTTTGTTGGTGTGCTTTTTCTTTGACATTTTCTCAGCGAAGCTTCAGCTGTCTACAACTTAAAGTTGGCCCATGAGATCACAATTTTCCCATGAAATGAGGCGCACATCTATCTCCATTTAAGGCCCACATCTTTAACTACCAATATGGCAAAACATCAATTTGAAGTTTTATTCCATTACAAACACCCATGTAGTTAAAGTTAATGCTGTGAAAAATCCAACTTGTAGCAGGGAAATGTTTATAGAAGCAGCATTCACTTAGCAGTTGAACGGGGCCAAGATGGCTAGCCACAGGATTAACATGCACAGAGAATGCTCAAAGGTTCTGTGGGGGAAAGGGATCCTGGAGGATAGGAGTGTCACTTAACAGTTCATACATTAGTTTAAACTATTTTTTAATAGTTTTACTATTAAAAATAATAAATACAGTTTTAATATTTTATTTAAATAAAAATAGTTTTAATATTTTTCTTTCCAATCGTGGGAGTATTGCATCTCCTCTCAGTTAAACCTGTGACAGTGCCCATCTTTTTCCGCTGGCGTTCTCCTGTCCCACTCCCGTACACCTAAATCGAAGACTCTACATAGTCTTGTGCTTGTGCTTGCACTTGGCATAGGCTGTACTTTTTTTTCTACCAAGGTATAAAGGCCTGAGGTCTTTATCAAAACGGAAATAGTAAGAGACTTGATTCTTTTACATAGATTTCCTATTTGACGAAGAGACCTGAGGGGAGAACAAACTTTAAAATTTACCAAAGAACCTTCTGGCACTATCATTTTATATTATAGCTCTCTTGTACGAGACAGAAAGTAACATCAAGGCTATATAATTAGGAGGCTGACTTTGAAATTGCTCGCCTTCTTGGCACATTTCTCATGACAAATCGACTGACCAGTCTCCTATTTTAGCTTGATGTAGCTTTATATAAACTCACAAAGGAGCAAAACAGATTTCTTAAAACTAGAAGTTGTAGACCAGGTAGCCACGGAATTTCTACTTTGTCTCCACTGCATGGTTTGATGGAGGTAAGTACCAAACCCATGGGTCTGGGCTTTGCCTACATGTAAAATTCCTTGGCTGAAATAACCTCATTGTCTGAGATGTTTGTGAAAAAGCTGCCTGGGTGGAGAGTCTCTGAAATGGTCACTGTAAAAGGCAGAGGTCTGAGGTAAAATGCCTGTTTGACCCACCAGTCCAAGCTCTTGCTTCAGCCATGGCTATTGATATAGAAATATGTTCTACCCTTGCCTCTCAAGGAAGAATTTCCACTTTGAAATTTCATTCATTCTGTAAACACCCCTCGGGTAGGCCATATTTCCTCTTCATTCAGATGATGTCAGAGCCTGCCATCCATTTTAAAGCCTTAAGATCTTCAGCAGCCATATATCATATCCTGCCGTTTATTTCAAAACTACTCACAGATCAAATGCTTTCTCTTTATGGGAGCAATTGCAGGCTTGTAACTTCTTCCTCCTCTGAAAACCATGGAATAAATTTGGCATTATCATCTGCGGTTAGCTGTCCAATACATTTAATGTCTTATCAAGAAAAGTAGGAACAAAATTACTGTCATCACTCCACGTCAGGAAAGTAGATTTGGGTTCTCCACCATGTAAGGAATTAACAGTATTCCTTCCACCAGAAATGTAAAAAATCAGGAGACCAGAGAATGGAATAAAAATATTTTGATGTAAATAGATTATCAACATGAGTGGAATGACCGTCTGGTCACCCGGGGGGTTTATTCAGTTAACACTTCCACCCCTTAAAGACAATGGTGTGCAATCAATGCATATAGGGCCTTTCAGGCACGTTGCTAAGTGATACGCAGGGTCAACAGAAAAATGCCGGATGTACAGAGGACAGCTCCAGTCCAAGGAGAGATCAACACCCTCTGATGATATTTTAAACTTAATTCAGTGCTCGATGAAGATTGTGACAGGTTCCGTGGCCACAGCAGAAAAGATGTTTGCACTTCAAAATCCGACTTCGTAAAGTTGCTCTGCTGTGTGCAGTGTGTTTAATTTGGTAAGAAGTGAATCATGCCCCAAAGAGTAGTTGGTTCAAACAGGAAAAGGCACCCAGCAGGGGCATCCTGAATATTCATTTCTTGCAAGGCACAGCAGTCATTTTACAATCTCAGCATCAATATCAGAGCTGATCATTTGTCTCAGATTGTCTATGCATTCTCTCATTTTTTCATCTCTAAAATCTATTTTAGGAACAGCCCCTGAAGCCATTTGCAACAGCTTCTTCAGAAATTCTAAAGAAAGGAAAGAAACTTGAATAGGATCACATCACCCCATACAACCATGAAAACCTATTTTGTGGGGCATTCTTGAAACCAGCCCAGGAACTCTTAAGAGTTTTTGTATTTATTTACCCATTTCTTTCTCTCCCTTCTCCCTCCCCTTGATGGATTTTTATATTCAAATGCAAAATATTTCCATGTGCACTAAAGATCCATTTACGTATTGGTTTAGAAGATCATGTCATGATGCTGAGAAGCAACTTTTTCATAAACAGATGTTTACAAATTCAGTCTTTGTACCAGGAAAAGCACACTCATCACAAAGGGCCTATTTTCCATATTTGGAGGCAAAAACCTTTTGAAAAAAAAAACCTCATGTCCCCCAAATCCAGGAAGCATTAACCTCAGATATACTGCTCCTCAAAGTCACCAAACATGTAAAATGTTTTCCTAGCTCAACACTGGTGAGTCCTGCATGCATGCCCTGGGTTGCTGCTGACAACAAACCATTGCTTGCACAGCCCTGAGAGTTGTGTAGATGAGAGGGTGGTGAGGGACACAATCAATTTATTCAGTTCAGGACTTTCTATTCACCTAGTGGAACACAAGCTTTTTAAGAGCCCAAGTCACATAATTTTCAGTGGGCAGGTTTGTCCTCTTTGTCCTCAAGAGTTTGGTCTGTTTATTAAACTAGTAAGAGCCTCAGAGCATTTTGTCTAATGGGCTAAAAACTCTAAAAGCAGGAGTATATTAACAGATTGAGAAGGGGGTGGGGAGGGGCTGGCTTCTTGACATTTTTCTTCCTGTCTTATCCACAAAGCTAATTTTGTAGGGTTGTCCCTTTCATGTTTAAGTTACAGGTAGTAAGGAGGATACTGAAAGCAGATAAAACCACACAATAGCATTCCCAGGCCTTGTTTCCTCGCCTCACGGAGGGTGGTTCTCTCTCACAGAGGCATTAAAGCCTTGTGAGGTAATGAAGAAATAGCATAGAGAAAAGCAAACAAGTTATAGCAATAATTGCACTGAGACCACCTGCCACCACCCTCCGACTCTAGGTGACTCTCCACACCAGTGATTCTGCAATAAAAGCCATGCAGACTTTTCCACAGTTTTAAAAGACAGGAGGACTTTGAGCCCTGGGTTAGTAATGTGAGTGGGCATATTACAAAAGAGTTAACTACAGGCCATACATATTTTTGGATTAATGATCAGGCCTAACTCATGACTGAGTCTCTTTCTCATCATTGGAGCAAGAACAGGTGAATGCAGAGTGCTGGCCAGAAGGAATTTCACTTATAAGAACTAGCTGTAGGCCCGCAGATATTTATTAAAAGGCATGACACGCTTGGGTAGCAGTTGAAGTTGTTAATAGACAATGATCACAATTTCTCCACAAATATGAAAAAGTATGGATGGGTCATAAAGTGTTCCTTAAATTCCTAATAAAATTAGTTATTGCCTTACTCTTTAAATTTATTCCAACAAGCAAACTGCTTTTCACATCTCTTTTGAACTTACCCAAATCATCACACAGGAATCAACAAACGCTTCAGCTGTGTTGGACCCCAGTACAATAGCTGAGCATTGCAGACTATATTAGTGGGAATCTTATAGTTTGGATAATGATCTAACGTGGGGCATAGCCCAGACATCCACATATCTCTGTAGGTTAAAATAAAGTCTCTACAATCATTTGTGACAAAAACCCTAGTTACTGTAGTTTGTTTATGCTGTATAAACATGTTTCTGCTCTCCTACTTTGGAAGGAAGAGGTGTTTTCTACTTTTTCCCAGTAGTGGGGAAGTGTTAGTGCTGAGCCATTCACACTCTTTCTCTTTGTCCCTCTTGTGGCCAGTAGAGTACACTGATAACCAGGGTGTGAAAGCAAAGACATCCACAGCTACTGTGACAGAACTAAAGTCACCAGGCGACACTCACAGGAGTCTATGACTTCAAAAGCTTTGTTGGCATTGAGTGCTGACTGGAAGAAACACTTGCTTAATTAAGTCCAGCAATTTCAGCAGGTAAAACACCAGAGCCTGCCATGAAACAAAATAGCCAAAAAGAAAAGTGCCATGAAATAAGCCAAAAATAGGACTGTTCAATGTTTTCTATGTGAATGTGAGCCATGGGGACATATTAATTTATTAAACTATGACTAAGCCAGATTACCTAGTTCCAAAATTTCCCACTAATATACTGAATATACATTTGCTTTTTAATCTGCTCTCAGATTAAAATCTGATCTCTTAGACAAGATCATTGTAGATCTATGGTTCTCAACCCTGGCTGTACATGAGAAACTTTTAAAAATCTACAGGTGCCCAGGTATAATTTATTTTAATAGGTGAGGGGTAGAGCCCAAGCCATGACAGTGTTGATATTCCCGAGCTAAGTACAGGGGTTAACATCCCCTCTGGTGATCCAGGGTTGAGGGATATGGTCATAGATCATTAACTGAAGATAGGCACAGATGGAATAAGCACAGTTTATGGGAGAAAAACCTAGAAATGAGGAAAACCATCCATTAGTTTTTCTGTGAATGAAGAAACAAGGTACACTATTCAATCTAAGCAGCAGACACCTTTCTTTAGCTTTAGGGTTGACATATTCCTAGTTGAGCCCCACTGACATATGTGATTGGAAAGAGACCCCTACAAACTGGAAGGCAGGTACAAGCATATTTAGAAGAAGTGCTTTCCCATGAGCAATTCAAAACACTGCAGAAATGTGGAAGATGAGAGGATGTAGAGCATCAGGAAAGGCGTCCTAGAAGAGGTAGCTCTTGAAATGGGCCTGCAATAGAAAGATTCCTAGGAGGCAACTGTGGGTGGGGTGAAGTCTCTGGTCAAGTGCAAGCAGGGAATGCCTTTTCCAAAAGTCAGGGCTCTTTTTCATGAAAAGGAGAAAGTATTTCACCTTTTTTTCTATTTGCCATTCTTCTTTTCTGTTTCCAGACTAGGAAAAGTAATGAAAGCTAACATTTACTATTTATTGTGTGCCAGACATTGTTTTGAAAGCTTTGCAAAAAAAAAAAAAAAAAAAAAAAAGAATTGCACTTAAACCACTCAATTGTCAGAATATCTCTGTAAAGTGGGTTGTGTGCAATCACCCCTGTTTTACAGAGAGATACAATAATGCACTNAAAAAAAAAAAAAAAAAAAAAAAAAAAAAAAAAAAAGCTTTGCACTTAAACCACTCAATTGTCAGAATATCTCTGTAAAGTGGGTTGTGTGCAATCACCCCTGTTTTACAGAGAGATACAATAATGCACTCAAGATCACACAGCAAATAATGATCATTATCTTCAACTCTCTGCTCTTCTGCCTCTTGCAGACATTGTCATTGGCTGAAGCCACCTCTTCCATGAGAAGCTCAGAGCTCACTGGTGATAGATGCTAATGCCTGGGAGGTGGCCTACCTACCATCTAAAACCAGCAATGATCTGGAGTAGAAAAAAAGATCGTAGACCCACCCAACTACAGTTCAGATGACAAGCTAGGAGACATGTGGTTCATCAGAGCTCCACTGAGCACAGAAATAGCTAAGTCTGCAGCCTCTGCCACTAGAGCTGTAGTTAGAGCAAGAGAACCCTGACCTGTCATTTTCTCTGACCATCCCAGTTCATCTTACACAAGATCATATAGAATCTCCTATTGCTCTTTCAGAATTATAGTGATATAGATGATGCCACTTTCCTTCTCTTTTGAAACTCTCCCTCTACAGCAGCAGGTCATTATAAAGGTTCAAATAGTGAGTGGCCTTGCCTAAGAAATCCAGACAAAGAGCATTTAGCAAATGTTTTAGGAATGCTCCAGAGAATGGAAATAGTGTGAAATCTATTTTTTTCTTCTTCTCACTAGCCCAGTTAATTGAATAAGACACTTATCGAACACCAATCATGCACAAGGTTTCTGAGTCAGAAGAGAGTGTATGCACAGAAGTTACCAAAACAAAAGACAAGGTGAGAAGTGTCACAGGAGAAGTCCCAATATACTGCAGCATTTGGAGGTAGATGAGAGGGAAGCAGGGATCCTATACAGCTTCCTGGAGGAGGCGGTGCCTAAAATAGGTCCTGTATCTGAAGGATGTCAAGAGAAGCTGTGGGAGGAATGAAGGGCAGTGAGTTTTGTTGAGAGGAGAGATCTGAAATCACTCCTGGGTACAGTCTTAGAGAAGAGGGCCCTCCGGCTGCATGCGAAGCTCAAGGAGAACAAAGAAAATGTTTGCTGCCAACTTCCAAACTTGTACAGGCGCAGAGTCGGGGGCAGGGAAGCTCTAAGGTCGTTCATACAAAGTAGCCAATTTACAGTTATGGTTACACTGGAGTCAATTAAAGTGTTTTATTAGCAGGAATTTGAATCTCTTACCTTCATTAACATTTAACAGTAAATGGGAGAAAAAAGGTAAATAAAATATTATCTGGCTTTTTAAAGGTCATTTCAGACTGAGCGTTATAAAATGTGAGCTGGGGAAGGGTGGGGATGGCCCTTTGTGTGGATTTAGTGCATGGGGCCTGCTATACCTATAGATCTCAAGAGATATCTCATAGTGCCAGCAGCAGGACAACATCTCTTGGCAGGTGAGGTACTCAAAGGTGCATTCATTATAGGCAGCACATTTGGGACGGGAGTGGGGAAGGAGACCTGACATGTGAGAATGAATATTTTGCTTCAGATCTCAGATTGTAAATCATTTGGGGTATGTAGCTCTTAATAATTACTCCCATGATCAACATCTGCTTTTTAACAACCCTAGGCTAGCAACCCAAATTGATTAAATGACATACCTAATCATTTCCCCCAAAGGAAACAAGCCCAAAGGAAACCCTGTACCCAGGTTTCCAAGAGTCCATAGAGGGCTCTGGGGAAGCCCAGTCACAGGAGGCAGGCTGCATTCATGCTCTGGGTACTCTGTGGACATTTCACAGCAAAGCCTGCTGGTAATGGAAGCCAGAAGCAGAAATATACTTTGGCAAGAATATAAACGTTCAACCTGAGAAATAATTCCTTTTATTTTTTAATTTTCCAATATGGCGAGCCATAAGCAATTAGAAAGGCATCCAAGAGCTGTCCAGGGAATAGTTCAACCCATCCTGTCACCCAGATGATAAGACCTAATGTGCATCATCGTCTGACACTTGGAAAGCCCCCAGGAAGCCAAGATTGTTCCCACTGTTTGAGAAAGAATTTCCTTGAAATTCTTTATCAGAATGGGTGGACTAGAGGGAGAAGACACACTCCTTCCATGATGGGGTTTCTGAAGATTCCAAGGTTTTAGTGACTGCTGTTCTTAACCTAGGTGAAGGAATGGGTGGGGAGAGATACAAACCCTAGTAAGTGAAAAGTTTCTCTTCTGAGGCAATAATAGGAAGTACAGTCTTACTCAAATGAGTGAGCTGCTGGGTTAAATCTCCCTCTTACACTGTCTATATCATTATGGCATTTGACTTTACTGCATCTGAAAACAGGGGAGAGATGAAATCAGAGGAAAATAAATATTTCCTAATTTTAAATAAATACTGCTAATCATAGTGATTGCGCTCAGAGCACAATGCAAATATACAAATACAAAGAATAAAATTAGAAGGAAAAAAGGATATTTACATACATAAATACAAACCAAAAATCCGATTTTAATGTGATACAAGCATCTGGGTTAGTTCTCTATATGTCAAAGGCTACTCTAGCTGACCCTCCAGCACTACCCCAATTAACAGCGGAGGAGATGGCTTTTCATTTCTCCAAATCTGAAGGTAAACATCATGGACTTCAGTGCAAAAATGATGAAGACCTTTTCTTGTTCCATTTAACAACTTTGTTTTGCATTTGATCTAGCAAAGAAATACAAAAAGGTTTCTGGAAGGAAGTGGCAAACCAAAGCTCTAAAATAGTCTTCCCCATAATAAGATCTCACAACTTTATTCCATTCCTTTTTCTGGTTGTAGAGGATACACAAGGAATTTGTCACCCACCCCAAGAAGTCTGGGGGTATCATCGAGCCTGAAAGGTCTTCAGTACCGAGGTGTACAAGGCCACAGTAAGAGATTAGGGGAGACCGTGACCATTTTCTAGGTCATTAAGAGAAGCCAGCATTTTCTATGATGCAGGTAGATGTAGGTGCTATTATCCACAAAAGTTGTCATACTGGGCTCCTGATAACTATTGAAACAATCTCCTCAAAAAAAAAAAATACATCAAACATATGAGGTGAGACACTGTGTTTTTGCCTTAGAGACGGTCATCACACCTCAGTCCTACAAGAACAGTGTGCAGTGGGTGGTTTTATCTCAAATGAAAAGGATGAAGCTGGGCTCAGAGATAGAATACAGTCTGCTCTGGTTACTGTTATACCAGCCTATGTCTTGTTTCAGTCTGTGCTCTCTCATGACGGTAATTTGGAACTGAATAAATCTTATGGCTGTTTATTCCTACCAACACAACAAGGTTTCCTTACCCACTCTGGGACAATAACACGGACTCTCCAAAAGCCAGCTCCAGAAGGGACCTTGGAGATCTGGGTACTTCCCCCAAGGAGTATGCTGAATGGGGAGAGAGGCTGGCAAAAAATGACTGGCGGTGCTATTGTTCACCAGTCTGGGGCCTGTAGCATGTAGTAAAGAATTGCCCTGAGAAATGCTGAGCTCTCCACTTTCTGACTGGTGAAGAAACTAAGGCCCATAGCTGAGTCTTAAAAGTCAAGCTCCCAATTCCCAGTTCAGAGATAGCCACTGAGTTCACAGTTGAGAAATAGAGAGCAGTATATTAAAAATATATAGAGATCTTGGGATGCTGGATGGCTCAGTCAGTTGAGCATCCAACTTTTGATTTTGGCTCAGGTCATGATCCCAGTGTTGTGGGATTGAGCCCCATGTCTGGCCCCACGCTGAGCCAGCATGGCTGGCGCTCTCTCTCTCTCTCTCTGTCCCTCATGCTCTCTCTCCCCCACCCCTCCTTCTCAATTAATCAATCAACAAAATTAAAAATACATAGATATCTTAATGTTGTTTCTGCTTTTCTGCAGAACTCACCTCTGTGAACTGGCTGGTCCCTGCGCCTGTGCCTTCCTCTTTAGGCAAATATAATGAGCCCCTTGTAGCAATTCACATGGTTATTTTCCTGTCCTCTCAGGTAAGGGGTTCTTCCCCACTACTCGAGTTCATCAGGAAACTTCAAATTCTTCAAGAAAAATGTTCTGATTCTGAACCTATTAGACATTTCATATATGCCAGCATTGAGTGGTACTTCTCAATATATTATTTAACTGTAATTCAACATTATAACACAGATGCTAAGTCCATTTTACAAACAAAAAACCTGAGGCTTTGGTGGTTTATATAAATTTCTCAAGCACTCATGCTTAGTGACTGACCTAATGTCAGACCTAGGTGTCTCATCTATCACCCATCTGTCATCACTTGGTTCCCTCTACCTCTCAGTTCCATCATATATTGGCATCAATCCCCTCCTCCTCAATGAAGAGATAATCACAGGAAGTACCTTTCAAAGGTTAAGATCCTATCAGGTAGGTGAGTTCTCAAGAGATGTGAGTAAAAGAAAGACTTACTGAGACAGAATTTCTAAGAACTCTGACCACATTTCCAGGTGAAAATGTCAGATGCGTGCACGCACGCACACACGCGCGCACACACACACACACTTATTCACTTGCCCCAAAACAGAACACATCCATGGTGAACTGAAAGCTCCTGAGATAGTTGTGTGCAGAGGAAAAAAATATCAATGATGAAAGCTCATGGCCATTTACAAAAACATCTCACACACACATACAAACACACACGGTATAAACATAGTAATATGGTTACCTGTGAAGGCATGCTAGGGAATCAGAATGGGGAATAAAAGAATAAATAAGAGAACTGTGATTAACTTAATAATCTACTCTCAGGGTTAACATTTTTTAAAGGTTTATGGCAGTTTAAAAATAAAGTCTATTCCAGAGATTGCCAAAAAAAATGATAAAATTCCACAACCCAAGGAGATGTTACTGTAGTTATGAAATTGACAAGAAGAGAGAAAGAAAATGAACTCTCCACTTGCTAAAACGGGGATAGATCCTCCTTAGGAAGTTCATAATTAGGGGCTCTTGCTGTTCAGTAATTGCAAGAAAACCAGCCTGGCTCCAGCCCCCTTGCCTGCTGCGAGGGCAAGACAGAATTACAGACTCACATGAAGGATGGACACTGGTGGATGGTACCCATCAGAGAGCATGATAACAGGTATGAGGCTCTAGGTCAGAGACAGCCACCCCAATTTAGGCTGCATGTAATTAAAAGGCATTCAAGGGTAGAAACTGACCCTCACCATCTTAGGTATGTCAGAGGCCACTCATCTGAGGCAAAATTCTTTATTGTTTTCTTTGCCCTTTTGATTTTAAAATAATGTGTAGAAATCATATAACTTGGCAAAATAAAAAATAAATACCCTATCATCTGGCCAGTGTTTAAAGTGCAAAGGTTTTTAGTGACTGTGTAGTGAGAGCACATAAACACGCAGAGGCAAAACAAATACTTTGATGAATAAAAATATGAATTTGAGGGCAAATGAGGCATGAAACATACTGGCCAATAAACAACACAGAAGAAGGTCATATTAAAAAAATTTTTAATCTAACCAGACCAGGTTGAGCCAGAATACTCACCAAGACAAGAGTTTCAAGGAAGTTGCATTTCCTAACAAGTACAGAGGATTGGAGTTCTTTTATTTGTTGTAATTCAGACATAAAGAAGCCTAGGTATTTACTGGACTGTGATTTTGAAGTTAAGACTATGAAGGTTTAACATATCTAAAAATGCATCAGTGACCTATCATGAAAAAAATAAAATATGCCTAAAATATTCCTGTACTCACCACTCTTTTTTTGAAAATGCCTCGTCCAGGAGGCCCTTATGTTCATAAAGTCCTTGTTAGTCCACAAAACTCCTTTAAAACCATCTCACAAAGTGGAAAGGATGGGCATTATTTTCTGGATGAGGAAATCAGAAAAGAAAGTTCAGGTGATTTTCTCAAGCTCTTATGGTCAGGGATAGTGTAGTCTGACTAAGGATCTGACATACAGGACTCCTAATGTAGTAGAGGCCCTGCTAATCTGCCAGTCCTGAGGTTTCAGAGAGCCACTGTGAAACGTGCACTGTTTGGTCCCTGCTGCTCTTTTAGGCAAAGCTGATTTCAGGAGGCTGCTTTGTGCCAACACATCCCATATCAACCATCCCTTTCTCAAGGGAGGCAGGATGGTGCGGTAGCTGAGAGCTAGACAGGCCTGGGTGCAAATCCTGAGCCAATTAGATACCTGCTATGGGGCTTTGGAATGTTGCTGGCCTCTGTAAAACTGAGTTTTCTCCTCTGTAGTGATGATAATTACTGTCTTCCAAAGCCCTGACGATAATAAAGGCCTTGGCTCACAGTGAGCATTAGTACAATTTCTCCTCCACAGTAGGCAAAGGTAAAGAAGGAGAAGCATAAACTTTCAGGGCATGATCAGAAGAGGTCGTACACGGGGCAGCCTGGGGCTTCCTAGTCAAGTCTCAAACAGAATCTTGAACAGAATGACCTAGGAATGCAGACTTTTCCGTGCATAGAATTTATCACAACCAAAAGAACAATGAGAATAAACGTCTTAAGAGACTCTGTCACTCCACCCCCACCCCACCACATGCACACCCAGGAGCACTGTGGGTCGAAAGAAAACGGATTCTTTCAAGATTCCCAGACCAGTCTGTGCAAAGTGAAAAAGTTTCCAGCCCCTGTCGGTTCTGAGAAATACCTGAGCCTTGCAAGGCTGAGGTCACCTGAAGCTCCTCGGGGGGCTCTCTGTCTGCACTAATTAGAGAAAGCAATATTGTTTGAAAGCATTCCCTTCATATGTCTTCCAGCCTCTCTTTGCTCCAGGATTTGGGTGTTCGCAGGCCCAGGCCACACAGCCTGCCAGTCCTTCAAAGGCAGGAGATAAACACAAGCTCACCAAACAGGTGGTGACAAGAGACGTGCCCAGACTGCCTTGGCCGTTCCGCTCTGCACCTTCGTTCATTCTCCTTATCATTTGTCAAGCAAAGGCAGGCTGGTGAGCCAGGGCTTCCATGCCTTCAAAAGGAAATATTGACTAAATGGCGATGCTGCTGCTTCCATGACCTCCTCTTTACCTGCTAGATACCCACAGGGATTCACATTCTCAAAAGAGGAGTCATCGTTAGACTTTTCTCACTGACATCCAGAGGCCCAAGAGAGAGCAAGAGAAATGAAGGGCCAGTCTTAGGAGGGGTTAGGAACTGCACCAAGAAACTGGAAAATGCAAAATTAACTTGCAAGGATAAGAACGTACAGACAGAAGCTGAGATTTTACTTAGAAGCTGAGAAAAATATACTCTATGATGAGGAAGGAGTCCAAAATTCCCCAAGAATTTGGCTACTTACCCTACTGGCTAATAATGTCACTTCTTTGGAAAGCTGACATTTTCCCTATATGCCTACAAAACTTCTCTTCTTAGAATTTTAGGAGAAGGACCCCTAAGTTGAGAGAGGGACAAAATGAAGTTTTTACAGTGCTGGCTCAGATAATGGGCTTGGTGAAGTAGAAAATAGTTTTTGAGTGGAGCAAGGAGGAGGAAAGAAGGAAGAAAACCAGTGGGGTTGGGGTGGGGCTGGAAGGTGGTATTTTGTTTTTCTTCTTCTCTAGTGGGAGATGGCTGACCAGAAATTAGAAGGACAAGTTCTGTGCCACAGAAAACAAATTCTGTGGCCCTGGGTGTTCCCAAAGAATGTCCATACACCTGAGCTCACATTTTGAGGTAGATCACAGGCCAGAAGACTAAGATCTGACTAGAGCTTAGGCCTCTTATCCCCATCCACTCTTCTTCTCCAACTGTCTTCCAGAAGTTTCCTGAAGACTCTCTCCCAGCCACTCTTAAGCACACTAGTCCCATCTCCAAGTCACCTCAACACATACCCCTCCTTGAGGAACAGAACTATATCTGGTTCCAAAACGGGTTCTGTCCTCAGACAGGACTAAAAACAGACTTTGAGCTTCCTACAGGGTGGATTTCCAGCATGATTGTATGTAAGGATTTTTTCCCCTAAAAGTTTCATTTATGTTTAAAGGTAACCTTGACCAGTCTACTCAAATAAATGAATATTTCCCTCCTGACAAATGCAAATGCATTTCCCAACAATGTATCTGCATGACCATCTCATTTGGAAAATAGAGTGGCTAACATAATTGTGATGCTATCAGTGAGAAACTCTCAGGGTTTTCTTTTCTTTTTTTTCTTTCCTTTCCTTTCTTTCTTTTTTTCTTTTTTCTTTTTTTTTTTTGGAGGGGTGTGGATAGGCATCTTCTTGTTTCTCACAAACTGGTGTCTAGCCTGAAGGAGAAACACAGAAAGCACAGGATGTATAGGCATGACATGCCTGGGAAGACTGGGCTGTTTCTCTTTAGCTGGAGCCCAAAGAAGGGCCAAGGGGAGCAGCAGAAGATAAGGTCAAGAAGGTAAGCTAAGTTTATATGAGGACGGTCTCTAGACATTTTCTTTCATGCAATGGGGTGCCATCTAAGTAAGACATTTAAGTAGGTAATACATGGGATTGGTATTTCAGTTCTGTGACAGTGTGTGGAGGTCCTAGAAAAAGGAGGACCTAAAGACAGAAGGAGGAGACGATTCTTCATTTAGGGAACAAACCCTGAATGCCTGCAATATGCCAGGTGCTCTGCCAGGCACTGCATGCATGGTAATGAATGAAGTCAACACCATGACTGCCCTGCAGTTTGCAGTCCAACAGCATGTGGGGGTGCCAGTGGAAGGCACTGATGGTCCCAGATGCATTTACGATGTGCTTGGGGAAGGTTCTCGACATGGTGAATTTGAGATGTCTATGAAACAGCCACACGGGGTGTACAAGGGGGCCTAGAGTCAATGCATTCCCACAAGTTTAAACAGGAATAGAATCTGAAACTCATTTCATCTGAAAAAAGCCTGCTTTCTTAATCATTATCTGTGGGTTCCCACTCAGAGGAGGACATTTCCCTTGAAGCTTTCCTTGTCAAACTGAGTGGTGAGAAACCCGCCCAAGTAACCATGCAATTAAATGACAAAGCCCCAGGGTTAAACCCAGGCCTGTGGGGCCAGGGTCTGCCCTCCGATGCTGGGTGCAGAATAAAGGGTTTGGAGCAGAAGCCCCAGGTCTGAATTCCAATTGTGGGACTCAGTCACTACAATCCTTCCTCCCCTTTTCTACACAGAAGTTGATTATTATCACCCAACATTGTACAAAACTCAAGGGAGATTGGACATAAAACAGACCTGAAGCAAATTCTCAGTGAGTCTTCCTCTTCTACAAAGGAAACCTTGACCATCAAACCACTAGCCATCTTTTATACATCCCTTCTAGGGGCCAAAAGCCCTTCACCTACAGAAACTCCGCTTCCATTCATTAACATTTCTTTCAGTGACATTTACATATTTTATTCCACCCTCTCTAATGTAGCAAACCCTTCCTCTCACCCGATTCTGTTCTCAGAGTTTGCTAGTCCTTAGTAAAAATAACAGATTTACTGCTTCAGTTCCCACAATGCACACGTATTTATTAGGTCCTGCCTTAAAGCAAATTCAAACATCTTCTATGATCATTCTTCTCAAGTGTCAGAGATCTGGCAATCCAACTTCAGGATGACTCTTAACATATAGTCTACCATCTGGAGCTAGCTACCCATAAGTTGTAATATTTCAGTGCCTTCCAGGTGCTCTATATGACCTGCTAATTATCTGTCAAAATGTAGGCATCAGACACAAATCAAATAGGTGAAAAGAACTTGATCTAATCTCTGTTTTCCAGTTTCTGAGTCTCTGAATACCACATACATCAAGCCTGTGTCTTGCTCTGGGACAGCACATACTTTAATGCATTCCCCAAAGCCCACAATTCTTTGCAAAGAACTGTTACCTCTGCCACTCAGATTAATAAGCCAATTCTCTTTCCTTGCCTGAATATGTCTGAACAATATAGAGCTGATCCAGCCCCCTCCTTGCCAGCAGGCATGTCGCAGTGCCCTGATATGAAGGTCTCTTGAACTTCAGCACAGGAGAAACTCAGTTTTCTGAGGAGAAAACTTAGGCTTGGAGGCAACTCTTGACAAGGCTATCTGATTTAATTTGTCCTCTCCTTTGTGGACAAATGTCGAAGGAGATAAGAGCTACCACAGCATTTAGCTTTTATTTCCCTTCCTGAATTCCAGGAAGAAGTCCTAACTTTTGATAAGCAAACCAACTTCAATTATGTGGGACACACCTCTTGATAAATTCATTCAACTAATAGTTATTGTGCACTTACTGTGTACCAGGTCCTGTGCTAGCTGGAATGTAAATAAAAAACATGATATTCTATGGTCAGGAACATTAATTCCTCAAGATTTTATATAGTATCAGTGGCTTTTGTCTGATGAGTGTTTGATGTATACAACCCAAATCCTTAGATTTAAAAGACAGGTCAGCAATTTTTTAAATTGGTTTTTAATGTTTATATTAGAGAGAGAGAGAGTGCAGAGTGTGAGTGAGGGAGTGGCAGAGAAAAAGCAATACACAGAATCTGAAGCAGGCTCCAGGCTCTAAACAGTCAGCACAGAGCTCAACACTGGGCTTGAACTTGTGAACTGTGAGATCATGACCTAAACTGTCAGATGCTCAACTGACTGAGCCATCGAGACACCCCAGCGATTTTTTAAAAAGTGTACTCTCAGGGTACCTGGGTGGCTCAGTCCATTGGGTGCCTGACTCTTTGTTTCAGCTCAGGTCATGATCTCATGGTTTGTGAGACTGAGCTCTGTATCAGGCTCTGGGCTGACAGAGTGGAGCCTGCTTGGGATTCTCTCTCCCTCTTTCTCTGCCCCTCTGCTACTTACACCCCCCCCCCCCCAAAATCAATAAACTTAGAAAAATAAGTAAAAAGTGTACTCTTTTACACTGCTGTGGAACTTCAGGAGAGCAGGGATTTTTGTCTGTCCTATTCAAGTTGTATCCCTAGCATCCTGAATGGTGTCTGAAACATAGTAGGTACTCAATAAATATTTGCTGAACAAATCAATGATGCTCTTGACCCACAGAGAAGACCCACAGAGAAGAAGGCAATTATCTTCCATATCCCTTAACCCAGTAAGTAGTTGGGGAATACTAGCATTGCCTTCTAACCAGCAAACTTAGGAGTAGGCCTACTTTATAGAAAAAGATGGTTTACATAAATTGCCAATGACATAAGCAAATGTCTATGATATCGATCTGTGTGCAAAAGCAAGTTACAAAACAATATGTAAGCTTATTTTTAAGCCAATATGTAAATAGTGGCTCTTCAGACTTATAGGCTTTGGGGTAGTTCTCATTTTCCTTCTGTGTATATTCAATGTTATCTAAATTCCCTACAATGCACATTTAAAAATATTACTCTAAAAGAAAGCTCACAATCCAAATTTAGATTATCAGTTTGCATTTTGAGACTATTCAAGGCCTTCCATCTAGCTAGAAATTGCAAAAAACCTACTGTAGGAGAAAAGAGAGGAATATGAGGTTCCTAGCAGGTGCTGATATTTCATTCTAGGCATGGAGAGAAGAGAGGTGGCCCTAAGAATCACCAGATAATGACCAATCAGTGACCTGTGTCAAAGAGCTAATTATGCCAGTTATAACTCTGGGAAGGTCACCTAGATAGATGGGAAAGGTATGAGTGCAGAAAAGACAATGCACCAAAAATGAAAAGGAATCTTCTTGAAGTCCAGGAGAATAATGCCACCAAAATCTACTTAACAATAATTAGCTATATTTCACTGAAGTCCCAAAACAGATTTTTCCTAAATAAGATCAGGAATGTAAAGCCATTTTTTAAATTGCTACTCTCTTTTTTTCTCCTCTTTCTCACCTAGCAAAAAGGTTAACTAGGATTTCAAAGCCTAGCTTAGCTGCAGCTTCTCTGGAGTTTGGCAGCTGTTGGGGTTTGGTGTTTGAATGCCAGTTATTTGCTCTGCCAGCAATGTGTTAGGATAATCACCCACTGAAGGATTTCAACACATTACATTTCCCCAGAAGCCTTTGTCTAACAAGGTAATTTATGACCTGTTCAGGAATCTGGTCTTTACAAAACAATAAATTCACACTTGCGCTGGACTTCAAAGCTGCCATTATGAGCCTTGGTAGCAGAAGGCATCCTGTAGTTGAGAGCCAGATCAACAGATAAGTGAGTCTTTAAATGATCTCTTTCAGGCAGGCTGCAGAGGGGGAAAGCTGACAGCCACTGCAGCAGCATTTGGCTATTCTTGCAAAATGTGACCCTCAAAATGGGTCCTCCTGACAATGTTAAAACCATTACACCCACTCTACAGAATGTGAGATCTGTAGGATTTAGGAGGTTGGGACAAGCAGCTGCTCCTGTCCTTGGTAAGGACAAGGAACAAATTTGTAGGGAGAATGGAATGAGCTCTGTTCCTGACATATTTAGTGTGAGGTCTCCGAACTGGATGAGGACACTTAGCAAGGCACTTGGAAATTCTTACCCAGAAGTCAAGGCAGAGGTCCAAGCACAAATAAGAGATGTTTCTGCCTTCTATCTATCTACCTCAGTGGTTCCCAAACATGGCTGCACTTTGGATTCACCTGGGAGCTTTAAAAAGAACTTATGCCTGGGTCCGACTTCCAGAGATTCTGATGTAATTGGTCTGGGTTGTGGCTGGATATTCAGGAATTTATATCTCCCCAGGTGATTCTAGTGCTCAGCTACGTTTGGGAACCACTGCTCTTAGTGTAAAAGATCTGGCCCTCCTTTAAGCACAACTGTACAGACCTTAGGAAGCTTTATTCAACATTTGCACCCTTAGAATTGTATTTAAAAAGGCAGAGATCCAAATGATAATTACCATTTGTACAGCTGACCCTTGAACAATGTGAAGGTTGGGCATCAACACTCTGCTTCCCCCACACAGTCAAAAATCCTAGTATAACTTTTGACTTCCCCAAAACTTTACTAATAGCCTACTGTTGACTGGATGCCTAACCGATAACATTAACATTCGATTAACATATACGTTGTATGTTATATGCATTGTATAATGTATTCTTACAAAAATGTAAGCTAGTGCAGAAAACGTTAAAATTACAAAGAGAAAATACATCTATAGTATTGTACGGGTATTTATTGAAAAACTCTGCATATAGTGGGCCCACGCAGTTCAAACCCCTGTTGTTCAAGGGTCAGACTTACTGGTGTTCTGAGGCTGCTGCAACAAATTATCACAAATATGCTATCTTAAAACAACAGAAATTTGTTCCCACAGGTCGAAAGTCTGAAATCAGTAATGCTGGGTGGAAATCAAGGTGGGCTCGAGAGGCTCAGGAGGAGAATCTGTTCCTTGCCCCTTCCAACTTCATTCTTGGCTTCCTGGTAATCATATTCTTCCAAGCTACATCTCTGTGATCACATTGCCTTCTCTTCTTTTTCTGTACACAAATCTCCTTCTGCCTCTTATAAGAATATATAGGATTGTATTTAAAATCTACATGGAAAATTCAGGAAGATCTTCTGATATCAAGATCCTTAATTTAGGGGTGCCTGGGTGGCTCAGTCAGTTAAGTGTCTGACTTCGGCTCAGGTCATGATCTCATGGTTTGTAGGTTGGAGCCCCGTGTCAGGCTCTGTGCTGACAGCTAGCTCAGAGCCTGGAGCCTCCTTCAGATTCTATGTCTCACTCTCTCTCTGATTCTCCCCTGCTCACACTGTCTCAATCTCTCTCTCAAAAATAAATAAAAAACATTTAAAAAAATTTTTTTAAAAATATCCTTAATTTATTCATTCCTGTGATGTCCTTTTTACCATATGCACTAACGTTCACAAATTGGGACCCAATATCTTTGAGGGGCTATTTAATCTGTAACGGTCAGCTCAAGGGTTCACATTTATCTCAAGTACAAAATAAATTCACCCCATCTTACAGTCCTGTAAAGTCTCTACCCATTATAGTAGCAGCTCATATCCCAAATCACATCTGGGTGAGTCTCAGCTCTGTCATTTACTACCTGGTGAACTTGGCTTCATATTTAACTTGCCTGAGCCTCAGTTTCCTCCCACGTAGAAAAGAGATAATGACAGCACCAATTTCATTGAGGTTTACAAACTTTAAATGAGATAGCATCTGCAAAGTATTTATGTAGAACCAGGCCCTTCATTAGCAGACCAAAAATACTGGCAACTGTCTTAGTCTGTTCAGGTTGCTACAACAAAGTAGCAAAGACTCGGTGGCTTATTAATGACAGAAGTTTATTACTCACAGTTTTGGAGGCTGGACATGCAAGATCAGGGTGCCAAAATTGTTAGGCTCTGGTAGGAACCCTCTTCCAGGTTGCAGATGGCTCGCTGTGTCCTGACATGACAGAAAGAAAACTCTCTGGAGTTCCTTTTATAACGGCACTATTCCCATTGAAGAGGGCTCTACCCTCATGACCTAATCACTTTCCAAAGACTATCCCTCCTAAAACCATCACTGTGGGGGTTAGGATTTCAAAAGGTGAATTTTGAGGGGCCACAAACATTGAGTCCATTGTAGTAATGATGATAAATAACAGCAAACCTTATGAATGTTATTCCAAGAATGGAAGTCCACATCAGGTTACTTGATGGGCTGCTTGGATTTTAATTAATAATACTAATATCAGCTAATGATTATTTAGCTATTTATGTCAGGCACTATTCTAAGTGCTATACACATACTGACTCATTTCGTTTTTGGAAATAATTCTGTGAGGTAGATACTATTATTACCCCCTGTTAATAGAGACAAAACCAGAGAGAAGTTAATCCCAGGTCACAGAGCAAACACGTGAAAGAGCCAGGAATGCAACCCAGGCAGACTGTCTCCCCTGTCCTTGCTTACAGCTACTACACCATCTCAGCTTTCACTGTACAAGGGGTAATTTGTGACACAGCAATCTGTCTGGTCTTAAAGGTTCTGTGATTCTGTGATTCTGGCTAGCTGATTTCTAGAGTCCATCACAACTTTAGCATCTTAAGTACAGCCAAGGAGAAATTTCTGACTTCTCAATTTGTCCCTGTATAGGAGAAATTCAGACTTCAGTGATTCTAGCTGTCAATCTCCTGCAGCCTTTGGGCAAAGGAACACCTTCTCAAGACCATGTGGTTACTGCTGGCACTAGCCACCTGGCTGCCAGATTAGCGAGAGCTCATGAACAGACATCAGGAGAGTCTGGGGTTCCCACCCAGCTCATCTCTTTGAACAGGCTGCAGCTGCTTCAAAGGTTGTTCTTTGGCCAGGACATGATTGCAAAGTTCACACTTAAAAGTTCATTTAAGAGGATTCAAAAGAAACAACAACAGAAGCAGGTGGAGTAGAAGTGACCTAGTCACCTTTTGCCCTTAGTGCTGCATCAACAGCTGGGAAGAACAGGGTGAGCCAGCAATGCCAGACCATAAAGCTCTATAACTCTCAGCTGGTGGTAGCTTTGAAGAGAATGCCTACCAGGGACTCTGTTCTGGAGCAAAGTGGTCCCCAGTGACGGAGAGAAATGCGGTTAGAACTCACAGCAAATGTGGATGGGAGTAGTTGGAACTCACCAGCAAAGGTGATTTGACCACTTCTTCCCAAACAGAGGAGGTCTCTTCAGTGCCCAGGTTAGGCTTGTGGCTTTTAGGGGTCTTGGGTTTGAGGACGGAGAGCAAGTTTTGCAGAGAATTAAAGATTAGCTGCCTACAATGTTGGTTTTCTTATTCCATGAACAAAGCAGTTTACGAATCTGCCCATCTCTGTTGCTTAATAAGTTTATATCCTAAGCTACACTTTGTGGTGAAAATGAGACGGTAAGAACAAACAGGGGTGGCGAAGGAGGGAGAATTGTAGGAGCAGATAATCTAGTGATTTCCCCAGGTCAAAATCAGGAATATTTAGGTTTGAAAAGAAAATATCATGTCATCTATTTTGAGACAAAGCACCAAACTCAAATGACATTCTTTAGTAACCCTGGCCCTCCCCTCACACCAAAGGAAAAATTACTGCATGCCATCCTTTTTTTCAAAAAAGAGATTTTGGATAATATTCTACATGCTTTTTAAAAGGTACTGACTGGGGCGCCTGAGTGGCTCAGTTGGTTAAGCTTCTGACTTCAGCTCAGATCATGATGTCAGGGTTTGTGGGTTCAAGTCTTGTGTCAGGCTCTGTAGTGACAGCTGAGAGCCTGGAACCCGCTTCCGATTCTGTGTCTCCCTCTCTCTCTCTGCCCCTTCACTGCTCATGCGTGCGCTCTCTCTCTCTCTCTCTAAGATAGGTAAACATGAAAGAAAATGTTTTAAAAATTTAAGGCATTAACTACTATTATTAAATGTAGGATTATAATCAGGGTGACTAATCATTCCTGTTTGCCTGGGACTCAGGTAAACTTTCAGTGCTAAAACCAGGAAAGTCCTAAGCCAACCAGGACAGCAGGACTGTAGATGACACTGATATGTAAGAAGTGAGGTCACATTGTTGTCATATTACATACTGACTTTTCTGTTTACTACTCAAGTCATTCAACTGCTTAATATCACAAATAAAGTCAAATTTTATTGGCCATTTCTGATACCTCTTCTAAAGCACTATCATAAAGTTACCAGTCTTCTGTTTTGTTGTAGACGATCTTTAACTTTAATTCCCATCTACTCTCCTATATCAGAATCATGTCAGTTCAGAAAATGGCAGAAAATGGCAACCATAATATTATGTTACTAACAAGAGTAGGAAAATTAGGCCATTTATCCCATTTCAAACAAGAATGTCTTTTCACAGAATTTATGGCCTTAGATTTACTTTTACAACTTAATTTAATCTTTTGAAAAACACTATCCATTTTCCTTAAATTTACTGAATTTAATCTGTTCATAAAAAGGACAGTTGTGATACCTTGGCCTGCCACACCATTACTCACACACACACACACACACACACACACACACACACACTTCTGAAACCGTTTTTGAAGAGAACATGTTTAAACAGATTTAACCTGAGATATATTAGAAAGAGCACAAGCTCAGGAATCAGACTAATTTGACAGAGGGAATGCCTAATTTTGCCTGAAATTCCTTCTCTAAAAAATATTTATAATTCTCACCACAACATAAATTACTGGTTATATGCTCCAAAATGCTGATTTATATAAGATTCCAGTGAAAATGCCAGAGTTCTATCAAATGTCCTTTATCTTTGTTTTTAAAAATATAATGGCACTGTTGGGCAACTTCTGTGGTTCAATCTTTTATCCTAGGAATTTAGGCTTGTAAAAAATTCACATACAGTTGACTTCTTTGTTACTATGGATTAAAATAGGGGCTGGCAACAGAAAATAACAATTGGTAATTGTTCATAACTTTGTAAATTAAAAGATCTCAAGTTCATTTTTTTAAAGGTTTATTTATTTGTTTTTGAGTGGAGGAGCGGGTACAAGCAGGGAATGGCAGAGAGAGGGAGACAGAGAATCCCAAGCAGGCTCTGTGACATGGGGCTTGAACCCATGAACCATCTGATCATGACTTGAGCCAAAATCAAGAGTCAGCCACTTAACTGACGAGCCACTCAGGCAACCCAGATTTGAAGTTTAAAAAAAGACATTATTCTCTTCCTGTTGGGAACATGTTTCTTCTACGGAGCGATGCACACTTGTGCTAAGAATGATGCTAGAAATAATGTCACCAAATAAAACTAGCAGCAAAGTAAATTTTCCCTTTAATTTCAACTATGCAAAATGTTTGGGAGTCCTGAGGCACTGTGACAAACTATTTTTTCTTGGTAATAGAGAGATAAATGAATTCCTTTCCATTTCAACTCTTCCTATTGAATTTCTATCTAACATTCATTTTTATTCAGGCATTCTAACTTGCCCCAAATGTTAGTGAGTTGGACTTTGATTCCATCAGTTACCTTGTCTTTGGTCAATACAGTATCATAAACAATCTGTTGTGTAGTAGAGTTCTAAGAAATGGAATTCTGGCTGCAAGAGTGTATACTGACCACAGGTCAGCCTGTGGGAAGTTAAGTGGTTCGTAAAACATATGAAGTATTCATGTTGTGACTTAAGATTATGAAGGAAAAGAAATCAACATTTATTAAGTGACTGTGCAGTCCTGCATGCTGTGGGTACTGAACTGCAAGATATTTCATCCTTGCGTATCACGAGGGATAACAACCATCAGTTCCATTCTTAGTGAGGAAACTGAGTCAGAATTAGACATTCTCCCTCTATCAGGTCTTACCCTGAAGTCTAGGCTCTTTTAATATACCAAAGGACAAACCTGTTTCAGCTTGTTCTGTTCAAAACAGGTTGCAAAAATCTATAAAGGGGGAAAATGTATGACTTCTCTCAGAAAAACCTCTTAGAAAGCTGTAGAGGCTTATAATGTCATAGGACCTAGTTTCAGTTTTAAGACCTTTTATCCCTGTTTTCAGAGTATAACTAAGATGCCTAAAAGTTAAAGTGTGCAAAACCAAACTTTCTGTCTTCTCTCACCAAATCTACTTTTACTCCTTAAGCCAGAGTCTGATTATGGTGGGGTGGGAGTGAGTGGTGGAAACAAACACAATCAATCAATCAATCAATCAATCAATCAATCTCCTACCAACCCCAAAAGGTAGATATTAAAACTTTCGTTTTATAGATGGGAATACTAAAGCTAATGTCTCTTGATGGAACATCCTAGTTGTCTAATGCCAAAGCTTATCTTTTGGTTGCAATGAGATTTTCCCCCCAACATCCACCATACAAGCTAGAAACTTGGAAGTCAACATAGACTTTTTCTTCTTCCTTCTCACATCTACTTGTTCACTTAATCCCATTAATTCTACCTTTCAAACATCTTTCTCTATCTCCACTGTTATTACCTATGTTTAGGTCTTACCTAAATTTCTTACCTGGTCTTTAGCAAAATTCTCCTAACTCAGCTCTTGGATGACTGCTTCTCCCCACACTCACATACATTATACCCAATACACTAAATGGTATTAGTGTAATGATCCGAATCGATCATATCCCTTACTCAAAATCTTTCAATGGTTCACCATTCTCTGCTATAAAAGGTACAGACTCCTTATAGCAGAAAAGGTTCTTCATTATCTTGTCTTTACAATCTTTTCACTTATCTCCAATCATTCCCACATACAACTCCACCAAATCCCTTATAATTCCAATGCAGCTACAAGTTTCTTGAACTCCAACTATGTTCTAAACACTGTATTGGCCATGGAGACACAGCAATGAACAAGACAGAACTAGTCCTTGGCCTCACAGAGCTAAGAGTCTAAAACAGACATTAAATAAGTAACAGATAGCAAGATGAATACCGTAAACCAGTAAGTGCAAGAGTACCGAGCAAGAAATAACATGAAAGTGTGATGTTTAACCTGAGATGTAGAGAATGGCATGAATTAGCCCAGCAAAGATGAGAAACTACCCCAAGTAGATAAGCAATACTTCTGTGCATGCCTAATACCTCTGACATACTCCCATGGAAGCTGCTACATTGCTTTAGACTGAGTATCTCTGCCATCTGCACTATACTGAAGACTTTCTCTGCACAGGGTCAGTACACTAGTCACAGTCTATAATCTAGTCAGCTACTGTGCCTGGCAGGCCTGAATGTTCACGTTTTTGATGAGGATGGTGATGACATTAAGCACCTTGTATGTGATACTGCTGTGACATGTTAGTAAATTACCGATAAATTTTATAACACTGCTCCAAAACAGATAATATACTTATTTTTACATATAAAGAAACTGTGGTCCAGAGAAGTTGAACAAGTCTTCAAACTTAAATACAAACCAATGAGATGGGGTCAGTTTCAAACCCAGATCTATTTAATTTCACAGTCTTTCCATTCCACTAGGGCATACTGCAGCTGATACTCAGAAGACACACTGTGACTGTAATCAAACTTTGCTGGGTGTTAAACACCAGGAAAGAAAGAAGTTTCCTTTGTTATTGTTAATAATTTGGCCTTCCACACCGCCTGGGAGTTTCATGAGTGTCTACCTTTTCCCAAGGGCATTTTCATCTCATAGAAGAAGTCTAATTTCTGGTATAAGACTGAGAACCAGATCACCATAAGTAAACCAACTCTTTGCTAAAAGACTCCTCTTTAACCATCAATAGCTCCGTCTGTTAAACTTCACCTGACATCACATGTTACAGAGAAGAGTTGAGGATAGTAAGTCTTAATGAAGGGCCCTTGCACTGGATCCCTGATAACCTGGAGAGAAGCAGTCAGGATGGCAGCGAGAGTGTGAGTCAGCCTGCAAAGGAAAAAGGAGTGAGAAGGAGGTGGACAAGCTGGAGTAGCAGATAATGTGTGTGGCAACAACAGAAATATTAGCGGGAGCTAGCACAGAAGGTATTTGTTAGGTCTAGAGACACCCGAATGTGTTGTAGAGCAGAGGAAAGGAGCTAGCAGAGGGCAGGTTCAAGATGCAATTTACAGGGGCGCCTGGGTGGCTTAGTCGGTTAAGCGTCCAACTTTCGCTTAGGTCATGATCTGGCGGTTCGTGTGTTCGAGCCCCACGTCGGGCTCTGTGCTGACTGCCAGCTCAGAGCCTGGAGCCTATTTCAGAGTCTGTATCTCCCTCTCTCTCTGATCCTCCCCTGCTCATGCTGTCTCTCTCTCTCTCTCTCCTAGAAATAAATAAAAAAAAAGATGCAATTTACAGGTAGGTGAGTATGGGTTTAAATGCAGGGGGAGGGATTAGCTTTGGCATGGTGAAGGACACCTATCATCAATAGACAAAACAAAAGCAGGAAAGGGGAGAATTCCCATGGAAAGGATTTGAGATCAGAAGGAACTGGAATCCCCAGTATTTTTTAAAAAATCCAGTTTTCCTTAATTTCTTTACTGAAGACTGCATGAGAGACTTCAGTAGCTATAAATTTTCAATTCCCTAGAAGTGCATTTTGCAAAATGTTTGGGTGTAACTGAATAGAGAGATAAAGTAGATAAGTTTTAAGAAGCTGCCTATGGTTGTGGCTAGAGGGCTAGAACATAAGCATGTAAACGAGGGGATGGAACAGGAGTTGGGTATGCTAGAGATTGGGGGCATCTGAAAGGAGAGAGAAGGAGTAAAGTGGAGGATAAGAAAAGTACATAATCATTTTGTTCTTATATTCATTGCGCCTAGGCTGCATAAATACAGAACATTTCTTCCTTCCTCCAGTACATTGCCGTGAGAAGACAACAATAAAAACGGTTTGGAAACTATAAAGAACCTTGCATTGTTGTTAAATAGATGAGTACGCAGGTAGACGGGTGCATAGGTGGATAGATAACTGGAAGGATAGAGTGATAGAAAGGCAAATAGAATACCTAGATAGAGAATAAAGAATATAAAGTCTTCATATTGAAATATCTCAAATATGTCTTCTGATTAGAAGACTATCAGTGCTACATTATTAGGCAGATGAGGAGAAAGGCAAGTGAACTTTTCTCTGGCTTTTCAGATTTGGCCAATATCAGGAAAGGCAGAGAATGGCAAGAGGCTTTATCCAAATATATTTATTTAGTAAGAGCTAAGAGTAAGAGTTAGACATGGTAAACACTTTTTACATTGGAAGCAGTGGGAAGATGCTGGGTATTGGTATGTCATAATTTCAAACCCACTTGTTTATAACTAAGTGAAGTTGTTTTGATCTAAAGGTGAATTTGTTTACACTGAGAAAGCTGTGTCAGGATGTTGTCATCGACATCTGTTGTCAATAGGCAGTCAGTTAGCTCAACTGTTAACAGGTGCCACTGGGGACTTCTTGATAAGAACATATGAAAGAACAGCTATGACATAATGGGTATTTAAACTTTAGGTTAATGTTTGCTGATCAAAATAGCTCTCCAAACTCTCGAGACACTTGCTCCAAATGTGGCATGGCCAGTTCATTCTTGGTCAGCAGTAGTGTTAAACCATGCAGCATTTTCCTTAAGAAAATGTTCCTTTAGGAACATGTGTTCCTGCCTCAGCGAGGCTACTCCTTATAGCCTGTGTCACAAGCTGTGTAATGATCCCTGGAGTAATAACCTTCAGATTAGCCCACCTTGCCTGACAACCCCAGTGCCATCTCCAGCTAGCTACTCGCCCCACTAGTGAGGGGCATATACCAGCTGATACCCAGCTTTTACTTGGAAGGACTGATTACCAAGAACCAACCTGTAGAAAGTTATACCTCAATTAAATTTAGACTCTCTTTCTTTTATCTCCTCCTTACCTGGAATAATGGTGTAATTAATCTATCATTGGTTTGGAGTAGGTTATTTCTTTAATGGCTTATTAAGAGACACTATCCTGTATACTGTTGGCTTGTGAAATATTATTTCAAATTATAATTCCTGCAGTTATCCAGTATTAAATAAACTATTGGCAAAGACAATCTCAATCTCTTAGTATTCGCCTTGAACAAAACAAGAACTAAAGACTTTTTTGGCTCCACATGTTGAATCAGATAGCCTTGGCCACTGGAAGCCACTGAAAAAGAAAATGGGTATAAAAATCATGAATAACGCAGATGAGAGGATATAAACACACTTCTTGAAACAAAATGGACAACCAAAATTTAGATTAGCGGGAGCAGATATTAAGCTGAAATCAGAGAGATGACACTACGTGAACCTAAGAGTTTAATTTGTAATGGATTTGTAGATAATATGTTTTAATTATATATTATAATATTATATAATGTTTTAATTATATATAATAATTTGTAGATAATATGTTTTACTTTTAAATTTCATATTTCTATTTTGATGGAGATTCACACATATTTTCTAGGAAATCATATTTTAGTGTGAACACTTAAAAGTATTTCTCATCTATTAGCTAAACTAAAAGAATTTCATTTCCAGGAGAGCAAAATCATTCTTGTTTAGGGTAATTGGGAAAAAGAAAACAGAGAGAAGGCATGGGCTTCCAGTTATAAAGTAACTAAGTCACAGGGATCAAAGGAACAGCATGGAGGAGGGGGCACCTGGATGGCTCATTTAGTTAAGTACCTTACTCATGATCTCAGCTCCCGTTTTGATCTCAGGGTCATGAGTTCAAGCCCTGAGTTAAGCCTTGCACTGGGTATGAAGATGAAGATGAAGACGAAGATGAAGAAGGTACTGCGTAGGAAAGACAGTCAGTGGCATTATGATAGCATTGTCTGGTGACAGATGGTAGTTACACTTGTGAGCATTGCACAATATACAGGGTTCAATCAGTATGTTGTATTTCTGAAATTAATGTAATATTGCATGTTAATTATACTTCAATAAAAATTAATTTAAGAGAAAGGAGAAGGTGGGAACCTGGGGGGAAATCTATGAGATAAAATCATTTATGGAGAAGGATATATATATCTATAGATAGATAGATAGATAGATAGAGATATCTAGTAGTCCCTACATCCAACATAGGGCTTGAACTTATGACCCTGAGATCAAGCATCACATTTTCTACCAACTAAGCCAGCCAGGAACCCAGCAAAAATATTTTTATAATAAAGCTGTACAAAATACCTATATGCCTATAATTCTCAAATTTATAGAGACAGCTTACCTTATACCTCACTTTGGACCCAAATATCCAGTTGCGTCACTTGGCTACCTTATACACTTAGTCATTATATTCAAGATGGAGCTCCGGATCTACTCTTCCAAACCTACTCCTGTAGCTGCCCATGTTGCTACCAAGGTCAACTTTATTCTTCTAATTGTTCAAGCCAAAAAACTGAAGCAATCCTTGACTTCACACTCCTCATCTGATCCATCAAATAAATCCTGTCCTCTTTTCAAAATATGTATCTAGAATCTGACTCTATGCCAACAGCCTCCTCATTAGTCTCCCTGTTTCCATCCATGCACTTCTTTGGCCTACTCTCAATACAACAGCTAGAATAATACTTTCAGAGCATATGTCATAGCCTGTCACTTATCTCATAACTTTCCCATAGTTTCCCATTTTCCTCAGATTATAAACCTTACCCTGGTGTACAAGGATCCATGATGTGGCATTTACACTTGTTCCCTCTGCCTGGAATGTTCTCTGCTCCAGATTCCCCATATTCACATGCTCCTGTTTTATTTTCCTTAAGCTTTTACTTGAGTGTCACCTTTCCAGTGAGGTGTTTCCCAGTTATACCATCTGAACTGTAAACTTACCTCAGCCTCCTTTTTCACTTCTTGGCATCCCTTGGCCCCTTTACTGATTTATGTTTCTCTGTAGCACTCAACACTATCAGAAATTTATATTTTATTTATTTATCTTACAATTGTTTGCCTACTCTCACTAAATTTGTAAGCTACATAAGAGCTGGAATTTTTCTGTTTTGTTCATGGCTATACTCTCAGTCCACTGAACAATGCCTGGGCAGTAAACAGTAAGCACTTAGTAGGTGTTTATGGGAAGAAATGAAGAGGAAGGAAAAGAGGAACGAAGGAATGAACCAACCAAGGGCTTATAAATGTATTCCAAAAGTGTCTGTGGAGTGGTAAATATAAAAACAATTGTTGGAGATGAACTTAATAATTCCTGAACAATACATTCAGAAAAGCATCACACATTAAGAGAAATACAAAACCCAAGCAAAAAGACTGCTTACTATGCATATCTGTAAACACACACACACATACAAACATGCACACATTCACAGAATGAATTTACAAGTCTTCTGAAACTGCAACGAAACAGTTTTCTATAGAACAAGAGATAGTCACTGGAAACCAATGATACAATTTCATTATTACTAGCTGAACAAAGTATGTGAAATGTCCCTGAGATTGCCTCTAATTGAAGGTGTTGTCTCTATTGTTTTAGCTTATTAAATACATTACTATTTAGTAGGCTTTTATATATTTTTTCTCTCGTGGCTCCCAGTCATATCTTTCCCCTAGAGTCCCAATTTTCTTAATTTCAAATTTTCTTTCAGGAACTAAACCCCTAAACTGTAGAGGGACTTTGTGTTTCTTTCTAAGCCTTAAAATAAATGACATCTGAATTTATTCTCACCTATCCTAAAACAAGTATCTAGATGAGCATCTCCAATGTTGGAGCTAATGACTGTTCATTTGTATATCTTGTACTAAAGAGCTGATGTTAGGCAAGATTTCATTTCTCCTCAATCCCATGAGTTAGCACATGATATCACTATTATTTCCTTTTACCAAGTGAGCATTAAATTAGATGAATAATAGCCATTAAAACAAATGTAAGGGAACAGTAAAATAAATTCAAAGAAACAGGAGGGAATTAATGAAGACAAGGGACAAGTTATAAAATAAAAAAGAAATATACCAAAGAAAAAGTCAACAAACAAGAGTTGGTTGTCTGAAAAGGTTAATGAAATTGACACATTGCACCTGATATTGATCAAGAAAGAGAAAAGGCACAAATGTGCAATATGAGCAATGGAAATGGAGACATCACTACATATTCTTCAGATAATTAACAGAGGATGAGGATATTATGAACTACTTTCTGTCTATATATTTGATGATTTATATTAAACGGACACATTTCTGGAAAAGTTTGACTCAAGAAGAAACAGAAAACCTGAATAGTTGCAAAACCATCAAAAGAATAGTGTAAAAAATCTTCCAAGAAAGAAAATGCTATGCCCTACTGGCTTCTGTAGCAAGTTCCATCAGACATTAAATTAAGATATAACCACACTTGCATACAAGCCTTCAAAGAATGGAAAAAGAGGCATATTCTCAGCTCACACAGAACTAGTATAACTTTGATTTCAAAACTTCACAAGGACCATACACGAGAAAAGCAAAACCATAGGCAAATATCACTCATGAACACCAACACAAAAATTCTTAAGTAATTTGTACTCAAAACCCAACAATATTTGATTTATATCAGTATGCAAGCTTAACATTTGATCAAAGTAATTTTTTTTATTTTTATTTTTTATGTTTTATTTATTTTTGAGAGACAGAGAGACTGAGCGGGAGTTGGGGAATGGCAGAGAGAGAGAGAGAGAGAGAGAGAGAGAATCTGAAGCAGGCTCCAGGCTCTGAGCTGTCAGCACACAGCCTGACGTGGGATTCAAACTCATGAGCTATGAGATTATGACCTGAGCTGAAATTGGATGCTCAAACAACTGAGCCACCCAGGTGCCCCGATCAAAGTAATTCTTAACAATGTGGTTTATCTATACCATGGAATACTACATGGCAATGAGAAACAATGAAATCTGGCCATGTGTAGCAACATGGATGGACCTTGAGGGTGTTATGCTGAGCGAAATAAGTCAGGCAGAGAAGGACAAATATCATATGTGTGCACGTATAGGAGGACTAGGAGGAACTTAACAGAGGACCAACCGGGAGAGGAAGGGGGGAAATGGTGGGGGAAAGGGAGAGAGGCAAACCATAAGAGACTCTTGAATGCTGACAAAAACTGAGGACTGATGGATGTGGGGGGGAGGAGGGATGGGCATGGAGGAGGACATTTGTGGGGATGAGCACTGGGTGTTATGTGGAAACTAATTTGACAATAAACTATTTGAAAAAAACAAACAAACAAAAACAAAAACAAAGTAATTCTTAACAAACCAGAGATAGGAAGACATTTATCTGACTAAGTGTACCTATAAAAATTCTAGAGCAAATACCAAATTCAATGGTAAAATATTAAGAATTTTCCCTTTGAGTTTGAGAACTAGATGAAAGTGCAATGATCACTACCATTAAACCTACTACCTTATACTGGGGGTCCTAAACAACTCAGCGAGAAAAAGAAAAGTTATAATTTTGGAAAGGTAACTATGAAACTCATTACTGTGGATAATATGATTATGTAAGTAGAAATTTTTTTTTTAATTTTTTTGTAGTTTATTCATTTTTGAGACAGAGCACAAGTGGGGGAGGGACAGACAGAGAGGGAGACACAGAATCTGAAACAGGCTCCAGGCACTGAGCTGTGAGCATAGAGCCTGATGAGGGGCTCGAACTCACAAACTGTGAGATCATGACCTGAGCTGAAGTCGAACACTTAACCAACAGAGCCACCCAGGCGCCCCAAGAAAAGTTTATTTCTTAATACCATAATAGCCCAGTGGTGGATGCTCCTAAACAGGGGGCTCTCCTAGGAAGCTCTCACCCTAATGGTGATTCAGGAACTCAGGGATTCTCTAACTTATGGCTTGCATACATGGCTTCCATGGTCATCCAGAGGTCGATTCCAGGCTAGATGAAGAGAAAAGATCATGGAGGATCATATATGGGAGATTCTTATGGGCCAGGTGGGAACACATGTCCATATATGACTGGAAATGAGGCTGGAAAGTGTAGTCCAGATGTCCCCAGGAGGAAAAGGAACACAGGAAAAGAGAGAGATGGTGATTTGCTTAATAGCTCTAGTATAAACCAAACTATCCATACACATTAAAATAGATAAATTGTGATCCATTCATTCACTCTGGCAAACTAAACCCACACACAACAATGTGAATGAGTCTAACAAAAATAATGGGGAACACAAGAATGCAGACCCAATAGATAGAAAGTGGTTTCATTTCTATCTTTATCTATATATATACATACATATATATACAACATATACATACATACATATACATCATATATATCTACATACATATACATCATATATATATATATATACACACACACACACACAATTCCAAAGTAGACAAATCTTAACTATGTTGTTTAGGTGGTGTACCTGGTAACAAAATTAAACAGAAAAGCAAGAGGACTGTTACAATAAACAAGGGATAGAACCTCTGGGGAAGGAGGGATTTATGGTTGGGAAGGATGTACTGAGGGGCTGGCAGTGTTCTATTTCTTAACATGAGTAGTGGTCATACAGGCAGTCATGCACTTTTCCTCACAGGTAGCACATTTTACGTCCACTCATGAAACTTCAAAAAGCCAGGTGTGCTTTCTACCTTAACGCAAGAGAAACACTGTTTGATACAGATAAAAGCAGTTTCCCTATGGGTGGAACACCATTGCCCTCTAGCCAACCAAGCATCACTGTCTCCCCTATAAGAACATGAACACCCCTTCCAGACCTAATTTTCTCTGATTTAACATTTCGAAGGGGAAGAAAAATCTGTACTCCCATTTAATATAATTGCCAAACACCCAATTTTGTTCCTGTAGGTCACTCTGTAAATGTTATTATCTGCTGTTGCCCTCCATAATCACTACCCCTCTCCCGAGTTGATGAACAGTTTCTGCCAGCACCTAGTTTTGCAGTTAACAAAATGCCATTTTGCTACCAGCCCTACTACTCCTCATGATCTCTTTATCTTTGTTTCCTATATAGTAACTTGTAAATTCCAGTGACTCATATCTCTCTTGTTCCAGACACTTAACTTTCAAATCTGTATTTTCCACCCTCCAGTGCACAATTTGTTTTATATTCTGTTGCATCTCCCTTTCATCATCCTTGAATTCTACAGCTGGGAAAAGCTTTCGTCCTGTTACCCAGCCTAAACACCTTTGTTTTTCCATTTCACAGACTCAGGAATCCATTCTTGGGTAGTGACTCAAAAACTCAGCTTTTGAAGGTAGATAATTTGAAGTATTCCCATGTCCCCCTGCATAAAAGGCATTTGTACTGGTGTCCTTCAGTAGAAACTTCTCTCTGCCTCCTACTGAGATATCCAAAGGGCTGGTTGGCTTCCAGCCCTGGGTTCCAGAGATGGTGGCATTTTAGTGGCAAGATTCCCACTACTTCCTGATCGTGAAATGGGTTGGAATCAAATGCTACATGTAAATGGAAGTAATAATGGGGAGGTCCAAGTCACTTCTGCCCGAAAAGTTTTAGCTGCATTTCTAGCAAGGTTCAACTACATTGTAGAAAAGTAGGGCTTAGAAGGTCTTCTCCCTCCCCCAACCTCTGTTATTTATAGTAGCAACTGCTTTTCTCTTTTACTCACTCTAAGAAGGATTATCTATTTGTGACAGTAGCTTGAGGGAAACATTTTGGGGTTATTTCTTGTTTTCCTTCTCTGAGTCAAATTAAGGAGATCTGAAAACTGGCTTTCAGGATATTATAACTTTAAATCTGGCTGGATTGGTACAATTTATAGGCACACTCTGAATTACCTCTTCATATATAAAGAGCCAGCTATAGAAGTAACACTCATAAACCTAATAAATAAATGAGCAGGCCTAAAAGGTATGAATCAATATAGAAATCATTAGATCTGATATAATTTATTGTTGTTTCCAATAGTTTTAACATATGATCTGGCTATTGTTTATTTCAGTGGATTTCACCTTCAGATTCAAGTTTCCCATTGGGGCAGATGTTGTAAAGGGCATTTTGGGAGGAGACTCATATTGCACCTAAGTGTGATTTTATGTAGGGCTTCCCTGCTGCCCCCTCACTGCCATCCTTTCTATTGTAAACTACCTGAGACAAGTCTATGATAAAAATCTGTAGCTATTTTGATTTTAAAGTCCTAAAAAATTTTTTTGAAGAGTACTTACTACTTTAAAAAACAGACTGACAAAAATCCAATCCATCTAAACTGATTCAGTTGATTACTTTGGACATTTCAAAAGATAATGTAAAACGTCAGAGAAGTGAAAAGAAAAAAAGCCAGATTTACATAGACCTACATAATAGAAGTATTTCCCATGGAAACACAAAATTATCCAACTAATAGAATATACTGATTATATAAAGGCTCATCAAACCTATCACCTGGCATTTAACAGTGCTCTGAGTCTTCAATGATTGTTTGGAGACAAAGTAATTAAGAGTCAATTGCCTAATACTACTAAAATATCCATTTAGAAAGTAGGTTGCTTTTTTTTTAAACAACTTCCATCAACCCAAAGTTTTTTTAAAAAGTGTTTTCTTTATAAAGAAGGATAAATAAGATTATTTAAATGATTTTTCATAAATCAGGTAGTCAGGAAATGATAAATTAAGGCTACTACCGACTAAATTCTCATATTAGGCATGCACACACACATATACAGACACATAACTGATATGCTGGCATTTCTCACCTTAAACTGTCTAGATTTTACATATTGAATAATAACATAAAGTGCAATCTCTTACTTTGTACTAATGGCTGATTCCTCGCACACATGATACTTTTTAGAAAGTCTGACTATTTATAGAGAAAAACAAATGAAGAAAGAACATTCACTTTATTCCCTATGTTGGATCTACCCTCCTCTCCTAAAACTATGCTCTCTGATAAAAAGAAAAAATTAAAGGTTCTTAAAGTACACTAAATCATAAAATAAAGTTTAAATATCAGTAGGGTATTTGCGTGTTGGGGAAGGGAATGTGTGTGGGGATGTGTAGTGAGGAGGGGAAGGAGTTTAACTGCTGGTCTTCTTTGAAGAAATACAGCAGGTTAGTGTGTTTTCATGCTTCCCCAGAGCCGCCAGCTTCTGCGCACCAGCAACCCCAGAGGACACAGACTCTCTCTTCCCCGATCCCAACCCTGTCCAGTGCTCTCCTATTCTGTACGTCGTATGTCGGCGCAACCAGCCTGCGGTTGTGTCCTAAATACTGGAAAGCCACAAATCACCGGTTCAAATAGACCCGCTTCTTCAAAGGACAGAGTGGGGAGTGATGAGGGAAGAGGGCGGAGAGATGCTTAAAGTGATTTACGACCCCCCTAGGAGAGGGGTTTTGGCACCTGGGCCATTGTGCTCGGACAAGAATCTGGTAAGTTAACAAGAGACATTGAAATGTACCAGGGGCTGATTAGGATGGTTCAATCTTCCCTGGATTAGTCAGGCATTTGATATAAATAAGTAAACACCAAAATCACCTCTACCACATCCCAAACATCTCTTTCTCCTTTCATTCTTTTCCCCCCCAAAGAGTGAAGGGACTAGAGATTAGAAAAAGAGGTCTTGTGTATTCAAAGTGCTAATTCAGAACTTCTTTCTCTAATGCACTCATGAAACATTTTAATTGTCTGACTTTGCATTCAAAAGCCTTGTTTGCAACTCCTAATTGCAGACTGCTTTGAACAAATAATTGAAATGCATGACTTGTGGGGCCTGCTTAAACAATTATAATGTGCTTTGCCGCTAGGTGCCGGTCCCCCTCCCACCCCTGTCCCTTTCTGCATAATGACGAGCAGCCAGCTTGATATTTGCAGCCAAGTTAAAACCTTGCTAATTTGCTGCGCTGCAATCTGGGTCTGTGGCAGTGTCTTACCTGCATTAGTGCTTGCAACAGCAAAAATGGCTCTAATAGTTCAACTGAATGTTAAGAAGACCTTTTCATTTTCTGCTGAGAGAATCCCACTGGGGTTTAGTTTTCAAAATACAAATCGTTCATGTGCCTGTTAGTTTTGCATCTACATACAATTTATGGAGCTATTTCCCTGAAAATTCTCCCCAACCTGATTTTAGCACAGTCTTCAACAAATAGGTTCCTTCCTTCCAGGGGGCTCAGGTTTAAAAATGAAGAGGAAAAAAAAAAAGAGGCGTCCAGATCCTTGGAAGGCCGCAAGACTGGCCACAGCCGGCTGCTGAGGACCACACACAGGGTTGTTACTTCTGAAAAGGGGCTGTGACTCTCACTTTTCGAATCTAGAACACAGTGCCAGATGTGCCTCCTTCTAGCCTCCTTGTCAGGACTCAGATGCTTAAGAGAACAAAGACTGTGTTTATTCATGATTTGAACATTAATATTTTTATTTTTTAATTGTGGCAAAATACAGATAAAATTTACCATTTTAACTAAAGTGTCCAGTTTAGTGGCATTCTGTACATTCACACTGTCGTGTAAGCTATCACCACAATCCATCCACAGAACTCTTCTCATCTTGTAAAAGTGAAAACTCCATACCCATTAAACAGTAACTCCTTACCCGCTTCTCCCCAGCCCTTGACAGCTACCTTTCTACTCTATCTCTATGAATTTGATTACTCTAGTTTGAGCCTTTTTTTTCCTTTAAAAACCCGACCTTACATATTTTAAAATTAAAAGGATAAACATACCATTCTTTAAGAATAAACTATGGCTGGGGTTTCTGGCTGACTCAGTTGATAGAACAAACGGTGTTGTAAGTTCGAGCCCCACACTGGGTATAGAGATTACTAAAAAATCAAATGTCTTAAAAACAAAAAAGAAGAAGCTATGCCTTTACTGGAATCATCTCACTTAGTAATCAGTAATTCTCACCATTACCTTATTTCTGTTTAAGGTTTTGGATAGGGGGAACACTTTTGCCCACTGAAAAATGTAAATTAAAAAAAATCACTATTTTAAGATCTCAAATCTGCTTGCTAAAAATAGCACTAAAGATATCTCCCTTGTTCCCAGGTTGTCTCCCAGATGCAGTCAATGGTCTTGGCAGGTGGTTACAGTCTGAAGAGAGAGCTTCCAGAGGTCCAGGCAATATAAGTGTTTTATATTAGGGTTTTTTTGTTTGTTTTATATTAATTTTAAGTGCTCATGATGACCCATGAGACAGGAATTGTCTCTTCTACATTTGGGAAGGTGGAGTTCAGAAAAGCTGGGTAAGTGGCCCTAAGTCACACAGCAGACTCTGGGGGGGTGGGGGGGGACTTCGATTTTAGCCAGATCAATGGGACTCAAAGCTCTTTTCAAGTCAATGAGTGACACAGCAGGAAGGATCCACAGGAAGTGGTGCTTCAAAGACACTGGCTGTTTCGCAGGGGGAGTGTGGATTAACACAGCTTGTCCCAGGACACAGGTGTAACACGTGTGCAGGGCTGAGGGCAGGGAATTGCCCTGCATTGTTATGAATATACCGCATCCTGCCTAAAGTAGGTTGCACCCACCAGGTGATATTAGAACCCTCTTTGAGAATCTCTGAACTAGTGTTTCTTGGGTCTTAAGCTCCAGAGAAGAGCCCAAAGATTCTCTTCACAGCCCACTTTGGAGCTAAAAATGCCATTCTTCTCAGAAATAAGAGCTGGCCTTTACTGAGCAATTACTGTGCACCAAGCTTTGTGTATGTAGCTTGCAGACTCAGGCAGCCATGCCCTCAAGTTCACACACTAACCCTACCCCAGACGAGGTCTTCTAACATAAAACACAAGTCAAGATACAGAGCCGCATTCAACCCCAAACCTTCCGTGGAGAGCTTGTGCATGTATACTGGACTATACTGCCCAAGTGAGATGTTCTCTGTGATGGGTGGACCAGCCCATCTCAAATATACATCTGGGTCTTCCAAATTATAGCAAACAACTGAAAGCATCAGCTTTGCTTTTGCAGGCAGGTAAAGTCCCTCTGGATATCCATCACAGAGGTGACTCTAGGGCCACAATCATAAAGAAAATTGTTTTAGTCATCTTGTTGGCTAAAGCACCACCTCCAGTTCTTCTGTTCTCTAGAAGCTGTACTGCCACACAGCAGTAAGTACTGAAGGAAGAACACTGGCTTTTTCCCAATACCTGTTTTTCTCAACTCCTCTTCCCCTCCACCCCACCCAAACTACTATGCTTCAAGTGCTGAGATCATTTTGATCTGGCTTTTGTAACTGCAGTGAGGAGAACAGCTGAAACAGAACAAACACAGAAAAACTGAAACCTACCTCACATCTCAGTTCTGATTTACCTTTTTGTACATTTGAGTCATTAGCTACCATCTGCTGAACTAGCTACCTGACTGCATCCTCAGGGGGCCACTGCTGACTCAATCTGCCCCATCTGCCTGGTAAAGGAGGCCACATTCAAAGGTAAAACAGCTCACTCTGCAGTTTGCTCTTGATTATTCACTGAGACTTTCAGGACTTATCTATGAGGTGCCCATGGAAGAACCCAAGTCTGTGAATGTAAGTTCCCCTCTTTGCCCAGCATCTAGCCCAGACCAGACACAGGCAGTTTCTCAGAAGTGTTTTCTGCAGAGGATCTCTTTCCATCATTCATCTTCAAATATTGACCGGACTTGAACAGACACCCACAAAGCTGAGACAACTTATCCAGGGAAATTAACAGCTGAACTCTAATGGAATGAAACACTGTGACTTTCTAAATATCCATAAGTCCATGATGATACTCAGAAAAGAGAGAGCAAGCACATAAGCAAACAAATCCTCATTTGTTATCACTGGAGTTGGCCATTACACCAATTCCTTACTCTGCAAATTCGTAAGTAACTATTTTAGGATAACCATTAAGCCCCAGCTCGTGAGATAAGGTCTTCTTTATGGATGAATACTGGGTAATAAATATAGAAGAAATGATAAAATTAGAAAATCAACATTTTGTAATCCATTATAAAATAACAGTTTTAAGAAAGGATCATCAATGGATATTAGGGGAAAGCTTGATAAGAAATTAGATTTACCTGGTGTCAAAGTACTACCTTGCCCCAACCAGATTTATCACCAGTCACAGGGGGAAACCATGTGGGGCATCAGGCTATGTGACATAAACCCAAGAGCAGTCTGAGCACTACAAAAGTAGGGAAGCCAGACATTATATACCTTGTGATGAGATTCATATAGAGCACCCAACATCACCTATAAAATATTCCCATTAAAAATCTTTCATCCAAATCTAGTCAAGCCTTTAGATACTACTTCCAAGTTACAGGAAATAGAGGAGATATAAAAACAAGATAAATGTCAACATGAGGGGAAAAAATCAGGCAATTCAAGAATGTCATACATTCTACAGTATATAGCTGGCCTTATAGCCTCAATAACTCAATGTCATGACAATGAAGAAGAAACAGAGACAGATCCTAGCATAGATAATCTACAAAAATTAAGTTTATGAAATTCTCTCATTTTCTAGAAGTTGACTTTCTTTCTAGAACAGCTCCCGGGGCAAGAACCAGGCCATACACATTAGTTAAATGAAAGAATGAATAGTAACTGAATGAATAGATGGGATCAAAGAAGCTCAGAGGGCTAAGTGCAGTGCTCAATGGCAGACAGCTGTTCAATGGCGAAGCTAGGACTAAAATGTGATCTATTAATTCCTAACCTGGTGCTTGTTCCAGAAGTCTCTAGTTTTGTTTTTTCCCATATAATTAAGTTCTAGATTTAAGAAGCTTTAAAAGACCTAACAACCAAGTGTAATGTGTAGTTCCTGGTTGGATCCTGGTTTGAACAAAGCAGCTATAAAAGACATTTTGAGAACAAGTGAGAAACTAAACAGGGACTGGCTACTAGAAGACATTGAGGCGTCCCTGACAATTCTGTCAGGTGAGATAACAGTAGTGCAGTTACACAGAAGTGGTCTATACTTATTTTCTAGAGAACTAAAATTTTTAGGAGTAAAAGTTATGGCATTGGTAGTTTTCTTTAAAATACTCCAGCATTGGTAGTTTTCTTTAAAATACTCCAGCATAGGGGAACCTAGCTGGCTCAGTTGATAAGTGCGTGCAACTGCTGATCTTGAGGCTGTGTGTTTTGAGCCCTGCCTTGGGTAGAGAGGTTACTGAAAAATATTAAAAAAAATTTTTTTTTAAATATTTTTATTTATTTCTAAGAGAGAGAGAGAGAGAGAGAGAGAGAGACAGTGTGAGCAGGGGAGGGTCAGAGAGAGACGGAGATACAGACTCTGAAATAGGCTCCAGGCTCTGAGCTGGCCGTCAGCACAGAGCCCGATGGGGGGCTCGAACCCAAGAACCGCGAGATCGTGACCTAAGCGAAAGTCGGACGCTTAACCAGCTAAGCCACCCAGGCACCCCAAAATATTTAAAAATTTTAAAACATACTCCAGCACAAAGAATTTGGTGGACGACTTACAGTAACATGTTGATAATTATTAAATCTGGGAAATGGGTACATGTATATTTATTAGGATATTCTTTATTTGTTTAAAAAATATTCAGGGGCACTTGGGTGGCTCAGTTGGTTGAGCATCCAACTCTTGATTCTGGTTCAAGTTATGATCCCAAGACTATGGGATCAAGCCCTGCTCTGGGCTCCACACTGAGCGTGGAGTCTGTTTAAGATTCTCTCTCTCTCTCTCTCTCTCTCTCTGTCACTCTTCCCTGTCTGCACTCTCTAAAATAAAAAAAATTAATGTTCATAATAAGATAGATAACTAGATAGGAAGAAACAAACATGAGAAAGAAAAGAAAAGAAAGGAAAGGAAGAGAAAAGGAAAAAGAAAAGGCAGAGCGATTAAACAGAGAAGTAGCCAGCAAAAACCTGGAATTCTTTCATTTATCAATGTTCCCACTGAGGTGAGAATAACATAAGAGAAAATGTTCTCAAACAGCTATTTAAAAAAAAAAGAACCCTAATATTAATACTGATTTAATTCTCAGTAATACTCTTTTTTTTAATATTTTATTTATTTTTGAGAGAGAGATAGAGACAGCATGAGCAGGGGAGGGTCAGAGAGAGAGGGAGACACAGAATCCGAAGCAGACTCCAGGCCCCGAGCTAGCTGTTAGCACAGAGCCTGATACGGGGCTCGAACCCACAAACCGAGAGATCATGACCTGAGCCGAAGTCGGATGCTCAACCAACTGAGCCACCCAGGCGCCCCTTCTCAGTAATACTCTTAAAATCTTTAAACACATGCATTTTCATAGCCCGTTGTGTTGAATAAATAGCTTAGAAACCACTCGGGTGTCCCTAAACATTTAGGATGTGTTTCTAAAACAGTGTGCAGGATATATTATTTCTCATAATGTTCCATTAATAAATACCACAGGGAGAGAATGCCAATGACAAGGGAGTTTTGTGAATCTTGGGCTAGAGCAGCCGTGAGTCTTCTGCTGATGGAAGATCTGAGAAGCATCCTGTCCTCAGTTAAAGTATTTTGTATCACATTTGAATACTAATTATAAGAGGGTGCCACAGAGAGGGCTAGCACTTGGCTTCTGCTTAATACTTTGTTGGCCCCCAAGCATTCAGCTCTTTGACAACTTGATGGGTTGGGGGTGGACAGAGAGCCCTTCTTTCTTTACTACTTCATGTACCCTGTGCACATTTCCCTATGTACCTCAGGAGGGTAAGCATCTGTGTGGCTGCAGCAATCACACCCCTCCTGCTTAGTGCTGGGGCATACCCCTAAACTGTGAGAAGAGATCACCTTTTGAGCATGAGAAAGCATACATAGCTGACTCATAGCTGCATGGCTTTCAGGCACTCAAGTGTATGTGAGCAGAACAAAACAAAACAGGAAGACTGGAGAATGAGCACTGTATTTAGAAGTGGCAGACCTGGGCTTTAGTCCCAGTTTAGCTTCCAACTGGCTACCTGTAACCAACACAAGACTTTGGCTTATCTCATTTATTAAATATCTATCTATCTATCTATCTATCTATCTATCCATCCTCTTATTCCACAAGTAATTTTTGAGTGCCCAGTATATCTCAGAATTACACTGGGAAGACCTGTCTGCTTCCAGATCCTGATAGACTTCCGAAAGTGGTATGTTACTCATGAATGATCTTTGCTAGATTCCACAACCCCCTTTTCCCATCCTTTTGCAAAAGTAATTGAGCATGACCATAGATACTTTTGAGAATGCTAGATCTCTGCTAAACCATAAGGAAACTCCTGGGTAAATATACACGATCACCATAAAAACAATACAACAGTTTGCTGAAGATTTTTAAATTGGCATTGCATCAGCTTGTTGATCTAGGCTGTACAACCTCAAGAGCAGACAAAGCAAAGTGGCAGCCCATGGCCAGTCCAGCTCACCACTGTGCTCTGTGTAACCTGCATAAATGCACCTGTTCAGTTGTTTTTCTTAAAATAGGGCAACATTTCTGTATACCACTGTCTTAATCAAAAGTGGAAAAATCATAAAGGATTAGGAACAATAGATGTTTTCAGGTAAAATGGTACTGAGCATACACTGGGCTCTAACCTCTATTTTGGTTTTTAGTTTTTTATATATACATGTACAGTTATATGTGTATATACACATTATATATACACCTATCTGAACCCTACAGCCACTGAGTTTGTGATACTTCACTCTAGACTAAAAGGACAAATTTGTCTGCCTATACTCTGACTCTCAAAAACAAACAAACAAAAAAGGTTGTTCCCTAACATGAGGAGTTAGGGGGAAAGGGGGGAAAAAAGAAAACAAGCAGAGGCTGCCCTCTTTCTGTAACTTACTGGAGAAAGACCAAACTCAAACTCAGAGCTGAGGTACAGTAAGGAATACAGGGCTCAAGCCTTTTATTTAACATATGAAGGAGTCAAGCCTGAAAGAAGTCAAGAGCTTGACCCAAGCCAGACAGCCAAGCTGAACACGCTGAGCCCCCAGTGTTGTGCCTCTCTCAAGACGCTTCCAACTCAAGAGAAAAGTGAAACCACAACTTCTGTTCAATCATGTTTTCGTCATCTCCACACACCACACCTTTTTACACACTGTTTCCACTCCACACTGATCATCTGAGGAAATCTCTCCTTCTGTCCTGGAAGTAGGAGGACAGAGAAATGAGCCCCAGGAATAGGCCCATTACCAGTGTGCTTCACAAAGCTAAGAAACACTTCAGAACCCTCAGTTCACTTCACTAGTGTCCCAAGAGAGAGGCTGACCTTGCAGGAAGGTCACAAGTGCAACACCAAGGAACTCAGGTCAGGCAGTAGAGGTCACGGTTGAGCACATGGACTTCAGAGTCAAAACTGACCTGGTGGCACCTTTCTCTTGACTCTGTCTCCTCTTCTCAAACACCAAGCCAACTACAACGCCTATTTTGGATTGTTGTTCTTAGAATTAAATGAGATAATAAAGAAAAGAATGCCTGGCACAGTGTCAAAAAACATTAGTTAGCATAGTTATAGCTAGATAGATAAATGTATTATGTGCTTGGACTGCTTTGTTTTGTTGTAGAAAAGGGATACTGTAATTCTCTTTCATGGATGGTTTAGAAATTGAAGTTCCAACAGAAGTTTTGAACAAAAATTAAAAGAAAGAAGCAAATTTCCCGATATAAATCTTTTTTTTTAACCTTAATGGGACCTAAAACTAAGTTCAGCCGGAGTTAGGCACCTTAGCAGGGCTGTGATTCTGTTCTCCCCCTGGTATGCCATACTGGAGTTGCTTATTAGTGTGGCATTCCTTTTCTTCTTGAATCAACCAGCATGGACACTGTGGGAAAACATGTAGCAATCACCTCCTTCACCAACAGGTATACTAACCGCATCCTGTCCATAACCAACTCATCCCTCACCAGCATGAGCAGTAGCTCTCCCCTCTGATGGGCCAATGTCTAGAAGTTTAGAGCATAGTGATCCCAGAACGTTGGGAAAGGGGTACAGGCTAGGGGAGATATTGAAGAGTTTTGAAGCACTTGGTGTTTAAACAGGAAAGCACAGCCATCTAATCTGAGCATGTCTACATGTTGGTAGCGTTGTGAACAACTTTCAAAACATGAAACCACAGACACAACCCAACTGCAGCTCACAGACCACAGCCCCATGATTTAACTCTGGCACATACTCACCATGTCTCTGAGAGTTGGAATTCATCTTTATTAATCTATAAGTTCATGCAGGATGTATTATTTTCTTGCCATCCTTCAAAATACTACGCTTCTATCAACAACAGTTGAAGTTGGTTTTCTGCTTGAGGGTGATGCAATTTCTCTGCTTTTGAAAACTAAAGAGAAAGTAAGGAGGAAAGCCTGAGTGACACTTCCTGTGAATCCTTGCAAACATGTTCCTCAACTCCAGCAGTCCCCAAGCTACTTGCATGGCACTGCAATAGGGACTCGTTGTTAATCCCTAAAGTTAACAAACTCCCCTCAGAGGGACTGTGAACTGTGGATTATTAGGATGAATAATCTTCTCAAATGCTTTTTAAGGAGACCTGGCTTTATAGAAGGCCCAAGGTTTATTTGAAAAGTAACTCATTGTTGAATTTTAGATGAAAAGAAACAATCATAAAAGACTGATACTCAACAGTGTGGTATCTGTACCATCTCAAGTTAATCACCTATATATAGCTACAGATAGATATACAAATATACCATAAAATACAGCTGTTAGTATTTCCTGGGTAGTGAGACATTGGTTATTTTATTTATTTATTTATTTTACAAATAGTTTATTGTCAAATTAGTTTCCACATAACACTCAGTGCTCATCCCCAAAGTGCCCTCCTCCATGCCCATCCCCCCTCGCCCCCACATCCATCAGACATTGGTTATTTTTTATTACATTTTCTTTTACCAATTCGTATCTGCTATTTCTGTCTAGAATAAATATGTATAGTATTACCTGCTTTTTTTTTTTTTTTTTAAAGAACCAAATCAACTAAAGAAAAATAAACAAAATGAAGCATTCTGGGGATCCTAAGCAGGGGTAGAAGCTGGGCTACTATAATAGAATAACTGTTGTTTTCATTGATGGTCTGCTCATGCCCCCTTCTCTTAGCTGGCCTGTCGAGGAAAACCCTATTGGGACTCAGGGGTCCAATGCACTCAGTAGTGCTATTTACGTGTTACACTAAACAAGAATGCCATATTACAGATTTCATACTCTAACTCTCCTACATTTACAAACTCTGAATCTATGCCTTCCACATTTGCTCTTTTCTTTGACAAAGAGAATTCCCACAAGAGGTAGAAACACTAAATTTTTAACAGTTAACTCTTTATAATTAGGAAAAGAGACATATTCTCATTAGTGCTTTGCTGTGTGAAATTCTCTGAGTTCTGTAATCTTTCCTGGAGCCACACTTTCAGATTCTTTTTTAAAGCAGTAGCAGCCAATGTGCTCCACCAACTGGCAAAGGAGTGAGAAGATAAACACACCAGAACGTGAAGCTCAAGCTCTAGTTGGTTGACGAAAAAGAGAGTAAGCAATAAGGAAAGTGGGGGTGCACCTAGTCTCATAAAAATTTGGAAAGTAGGTTTTCTTTTCTTTTTTTATGTGGCGTATCGATCTTTTTTTTTTTTTACAAGTAGTTTATTGCCAAGTTAGTTTCCATATAACACCCTGCGCTCATCCCCATAAGTGTCCTCCATGCCCATCTCCCCCCTCCCCGCCACACCCATCAGTCCTCAGTTTATTCTCAGCATTCAAGAGTCTCTCATGGTTTGCCTCTCCCCCTCTCCCCCACTATTTCCCCCCTTCTTCTCTCCCACGGTCCTCCGTTAAGTTCCTCCTAATCTTCTATACGTGCAAACAAATGGTATTTGTCTTTCTCTGCCCGACTTATTTCGCTCAGCATAATACCCTCAAGGTCCATCCATGTTGCTACACATGGCCAGATTTCATTCTTTCTCATTGCCATGTAGTATCCCATTGTACAGATAAACCACATCTTCTTGATCCATTCGTCCATTGATGGACACTTAGGCTCTTTCCATGTTTTGGCTATTGTGGAGAGTGCTGCTATGAACATTGGGGTACATGTGCCCATATGCATCAGCACTCCTATATCCCTTGGGTAAATTCCTAGCAGTGCTATTGCTGGGTCATAGGGGAGTTCTATTGTTAGTTTCCTTAGGAACCTCCACACTGTTTTCCAGAGGGGCTGTACCAGTTTACATTCCCACCAACAGTGTAGGAGGGTGCCCGTTTCTCCACATCCTTGCCAGCATCTCGAGTTCTCTGATTTGCTCATTTTAGCCACTCTGACTGGCGTGAGGTGGTATCTCAGTGTGGTTTTGATTTGTATTTCCCCGATGAAGAGGGATGCTGAGCATGATTTCATGCGTCTGTTGGCCATCTGGATGTCCTCTTTGGAGAAGTGTCTGCTCATATCTTTTGCCCATTTCTTCACTGGGTTGTTTGTTTTTTGGGTGTGGAGTTTGGTGAGTTCCTTATAGATTTTGGATATTAACCCTTTATCTGATATGTCATTTGCAACTATCTTTTCTCATTTCATTGGTTGCCTATTAGTTTTACGGATTGTTTCCTTTGCCATGCAGAAGCTTTTAATCTCGATGAGGTCCCAATCGTTTATTTTTGCTCTTGACTCCCTTGCTTTCGGGGATGTGGCACGTAAGAAATTCCTGCGTTGGAGGTCATGAAGGTTGCTTCCTGCTTTCTCCTCTAGGATTTTGATGGTTTCCTGTCTCACGTTCAGGTCCTTTATCCATTTTGAGTTTTTGTGCATGGTGTGAGAAAATGATCTACTTTCATTCTTCTGCATGTTGCTGTCCAGTTCTCCCACACCATCTGTTAAAGAGGCTGTCTTTTGGGGCGCTTGGGTGGCTTAGTCGGTTAAGCATCCGACTTTCACTTAGGTCATGATCTCGCGGTTTGTGGGTTCAAGCCCCGCGTCGGGCCCTGTGCTGCCAGCTCAGAGCCTGGAACCTGTTTCAGTCTGTGACACCCTCTCTCTCTGACCCTCCCCTGCTCACGCTGTCTCTCTCCTAGAAATAAATAAAACATTAAAAAAAAAAAAAGAGGCTGTCTCTTTTCCATTGGATACTCTTTCCTGCTTTGTCAAAGATTAGTTGGCTGTATACCTTTGAGCCCAGCTCTGAGTTCTCAATTCTGTTCCATCGGTCTATGTGTCTGTTTTTGTGCCAATATGATGACGGTTTTGTAGTAGAGGCTAAAGTCTGGGATGGTGAAACCTCCCGTTTTGGTTTACTTCTTCAATATTATTTTGGCTATTCGGGGTCTTTTGTGGTTCCATACAAATTTTAGGATAGTTTGTTCTAGTTTTGAGAAGTATGCTGGTGCAACTTTGATTGGAATTGCATTGAATGTGTAGATTGCTTCAGGTAGTAATGACATTTTAACTCTATTTATTCTTCCAATCCATGAGCATGGAATGTTTTTCCATTTCTTTGTGTCTTCTTCAATTTCTTTTAAAGTTTTCTATAGTTTTCATACTACAGATCTCTTGTATCCTTGGTTAGGTTTATTCCTAGGTATTTTATGTTTTTTTGTGCAATATTGAATGGGATCAGTTTCTTGATTTCTCTTTCTGTTGCTTCATTGTTGGTGTATAAAAATGCAACCGATTTCTGTATGTTGATTTTGTACCCTGCAACTTGGCTGAATTCTTAGATCAGTTCTAGTAGGCTTCTGGTGGAGTCTGTCGGGTTTTCTATGTAGAGTATCATGTCATCTGTGAAAAGTGAAAGTTTGAGTTCTTCTCTGCCAATTCTGATGCTTTTTATTTCCTTCTGTTGTCTGATGGCTGAAGCTAGGACTTACAGCACTATGTTAATCAACAGTGGTGATAGTGGACATCCCTGTCGTGTTCTGATCTCAGGGGGAAAGCTCTCAGTTTTTCCCCATTGAGAATGATGTTAGCTGAGGGCTTCTCATAGATGGCTTTTATGATCTTCAAGTAAGTTCCTTTTATCCCGACTTTCTCTAGGGTCTTTATTAAGAAGGGATGCTGTATTTTGTCAAATGCTTTTTCTGCATCTATCAACAGGATCATATGGTTTTTATCTTTTCTTTTGTTGGTGTGATGGATCACACTGATTGATTTGCGAATGTTGAACTAGCCCTGTAACCCAGGAATGAATCCCACTTGATCTTGGTGGATAATTCTTTTTATGTGCTGTTGGATTCGACTTGCAAGTATCTTGTTGAGGATTTTTGCATCTGTGTTCATCAAGGATATTGGCCTGTAGTTCTCTTTTTTTGCTGGATCTCTGTCTGGCTTGGGAATCAGAGTGATGCTGGCTTCATAAAATGAGTCCGGGAGTTTTCCTTCGACTTCTATTTTTTGGAATAGCTTGGGAAGAATTGGTATTACTTCTGTTTTAAACGTCTGTTTTAAATTCCCCAGGGAAGCCATCAGGTCCAGGGCTTTTCTTTTCTTTTCTTTTCCTTTCTTTTTTTTTTTTTTTTTTACTACTGTTAACTTTTATTTATTTTTTAAAGTAATCTTTATCCCAAATTTGGGGCTTGAACTCACAACCCTGAAAACAAGAGTTGCATGCTCTACTGACTGAGCCAGCCAGATGCCCCTTTCTTTTATTTTTAAAAAATGTTTATTTTAAAAGAGTGTGTGGGTGCACAAGTGGGGGAGGGGCAGAGATAGAATCCCAAGCATTCTTAGGGCCTGATGTCACAAACCCTGAGATCATTACCTGAACCAACATCAAGAGTCAGATGTTTGACTGAGTCACCCAGGTGCTGCTATTTTATTTTTTTTAAGTAATTTCTATATCCAACATGGGGCTCAAGCTTACAACCCCCAATATGGAGAGTCACATGCTTGAGGTGTGTGGCTGAGCCAGGCAGGTGGCCCTGGAAAGTAAGTTTGCAATGCTCCTTTATGTATTTGCTTAAATTCTACTCATGTTTTAGGCCCTGGCTTAAATGTCACTTCTGCATGAATGCCCTCTCTGATTCCTCAGATTAGTTAGCCCCCACTGTATCCTACCACTGCACTTTGTTTTTATCATTATGGCACCTATCTTTGCTATAATCGAATAAATATGTGCAACTGTTTGTGTAATTCTCTGTCTCTCTCACTAGACTACCAGGGGAAAGACTATGTTTTTTGCTGCAATACCCTCAGCACCTAGTTCTGTGGCTAGAACATAGTCATATATTTATTGAATAACTGAATGAATAAATGAGTGAATAAATGAACAAAATACTTTTCTAGCTCTATTCTGTAACCATTTTCTGCTTTCTGGCATTCAACTTCATATTAATTGCTTACCAACCTCATGATAATATAAATTAGAAACATGTATTATGAGGGATGCCTAGGTGGCCAGTCGGTTGAGCTTCCAACTCTTGGTTTTTGCTCCAGTCATGATTCCAAGGTTGTGGGATTGAGCCCTACATTGGGCTCCTGCTTAAGTTTCTCTCTCTCTCTCTCTCTCTCTCTCTCTCTCATGTACTGCCTCTTCCCTGCTCTCTCTCTCAGAAAACAAATAGGTATGTGTTGTATACATGCTACTTATTATTGGATATAAATGATTCTTCACACTTTTCAGTGCTTTTCAAACCCTAAGGTGGGGTGGTTGTGATTATTGCTTTCATACTAGATTTAAGGGACAAGAGACTCAGGAAATGATATGCCCAACCAAGGTCACAAAGATCTAGAAGCACAACTGTGCTTCTCACAATACCCACTGACCTTCTGGGATGAGCAGGTCTTTTGTTCCTTCCCTCAAGCACCAGCGCCCACTCTGAAGCCTTTCCTCTACAGAACTTCTGTTCCTTGGCCCCCTTTATTCAGGGGTTCATAGCCAGTAGATGTGATCAACAATGTTTAAACTTACTCCAGATAAGTTTTTCATTTTAACAGAGGCCCTTAAGGTGACTGTAGGTGATATAAGAATTTTTTTACAGTTATAAATTTAATGTGAATTAGAAAAAAATTATAAATAGACACCAAATCCATAATTTCATAGATATTATTGCTTTGGATAATGCGAAGAATAAAGAAAAGTCAATTTATTTTTTTTTATTTTTTATTTTTTTTACAAATAGTTTATTGTCAAATTAGTTTCTACATAACACTCAGTGCTCATCCCCAAAGTGCCCTCCTCCATGCCCATCCCCCCCTCCCCCCCACATCCATCAGTCCTCAGTTTTTGTCAGCATTCAAGAGTCTCTCATGGTTTGCCTCTCTCCCTTTCCCCCACCATTTCCGCCCTTCTTCTCCCCCTTGTTCCTCCGTCAAGTTCCTCCTAATCCTCCTATACGTGAAAACATATGATATTTGTCCTTCTCTGCCTGACTTATTTCACTCAGCATAACACCCTCAAGGTCCATCCATGTTGCTACACATGGCCAGATTTCATTGTTTCTCATTGCCATGAAGTATTCCATGGTATAGATAAACCACATCTTCTTGATCCATTCATCTGTTGATGGACACTTAGGCTCTTTCCATGTTTTAGCTATTGTGGAGAGTGCTGCTATGAACATTGGGGTACATGAGCACATATGCATCAGCAATACTATATCCCTTGGGTAAATTCCTAGCAGTGCTATTGCTGGGTCATAAGGGAGTTCTATTGTTAGTTTCCTAAGGAACCTCCACACTGTTTTCCAGAGGGGCTGTACCAGTTTACATTCCCACCAACAGTGTAGGAGGGTGCCCGTTTCTCCACATCCTCGCCAGCATCTAGAGTTCTCTGAGTTGCTCATTTTAGCCACTCTGACTGGCGTGAGGTGGTATCTCAGTGTGGTTTTGATTTGTATTTCCCTGATGAGGAGGGATGCTGAGCATCGTTTCATGTGTCTGTTGGCCATCTGGATGTCCTCTTTGGAGAAGTGTCTGTTCATGTCTTCTGCCCATTTCTTCACTGGGTTGTTTGTTTTTCAGGCGTGTAGTTTGGTGAGTTCCTTATAGATTCTGGATATTAACCCTTTATCTGATATGTCATTTGCAACTATCTTTTCCCATTCTGTTGGTTGCCTATTAATTTTCTGGGTTGTTTCCTTGGCTGTGCAGAAGCTAAGAAAAGTCAATTTAAAGGAAAATGTCAGATAAATAGAAGGAAAAAGTAATTCACAGATCTGGCAAATATTGGGAAAGCAGTACATAAATATCTGAGTATAGAAAACACAATTTTTATCTTGAGGACTGAAGAACTAGGAACATAATAGGTACAAGGTAAATGTCCATCTATCCATTTTTTAATGAAAATTTTTAGATGAATATTAAGGTTAGGAAAGAAAGATTTTGAGCTGAGCAGTCTTTACAAAGTTCTCAAATCTTCACTACTCAAATCCCCATGGAGCAAAGCATATAGACCATTAGGTTTTATTTATTTTCCTTGGAGTTCAACAGAGATAAAATTCTCTCATCTATGTGTTTTCTCCTAGCAACATCTGTGTCCATTTGGTAGATATTTTGACTGCTACATCATCTAAATGTATTAACCACACAAATGTCTCAGAAAGCCAAAGACACCATGAATGACCACAAATGACCCTTAGAGCCAGATTCTAGGCCCTGGACACTTTTAGGGTTGTGGGGAGAGGAAACCCAAAAAAGTCTGGATGCTTTCCTGTCATCATGAAGGAGGAAATAATGTAAGCAAAAATATACTCTAGAAACCTTACAAACATTTCTAACATTGACAACTGATTTACTATTAAAAGGAAAGCAAGTATGTAGACATGCATATTTGAGAAGAAAGCACAATTCGGCTCTTACATCTGGTTCTGGATGTTAGCTCAAGTTTCTAAGTTTCAGTCTTGGCTACTCCATGGAAAACCCATCTTTCTTTTTCAGTAAGCATTTCCCCCAGTTTACCATTGCTTCTTGATGAAGATGGATGGATCTGCATCTGGCATTCTAATTAGATTAGAGAATAATGACCAGGAAGATCTTGGGAAGGAGAGGATAATTTATTACTCACATTACTTCCACCCTAAGTGTTCAGAAGTAAACTGTCTAATTCTCCCTAGAATTCACTTATCACACTCCAAAACCACAAGATGAAAACAAGGAGAACTTCCACACTTGGCCCTGTTACAACAGGTCATGGTAGGAACCCTTGGATATTTCCAATCATGTCCCTTAACTTTCTACCCAGAGAATGTTGTTACTTGTAGGAAAAGAGAATGGTTGTACTTGCTATCATATATTACAAGGTGACAAATGCTGGACAATTTTCATTCTCCAAATAAGCCTTGTGAGGTAGGCGAAATTATTCCTGTTATACAGAAACAACAAACAGAAAATGTGAAAAAAAAATTGCGCAAAGTCACACAGTTGATACATTTATGGAATAAGAATGTGAACTCAAGTCTGACTCTATACTCATGTTCTTAATCAGTCTGTTGCTTTCCAAATGACCACTTCCTAGTCAGTCCACATAATGTCCAGCAATTACAGCTGGAGCATCACAGTACCTAGTGACAATATGCAAGTGACAAGTGATAATAATAACTTCATTCATTTCAGAACCAGGACCCAAATGAACTAACAGCAGGCCTTGGTCACTAAAGGCAGGGGGCCAGGGTCCCAGCACAAGAGGCTGAGGCATCATCCTTTGCACATGTGTCTGCATCTCCTCAGCCCAAACCCTCAAGTGCTAGCAGGCTGTACTGCTCTCATGGATGAAGCAGATGGCCCCTGACATTCTGAGAGTAAAATGGTCCAATGGATTTGCCTCTTTCCATTTCATCAACAGGCCTGCTGTTTGATTTTGGGGACAGAGCAAAGAGGCAGTTTGGTGAGATGGGAAGAGAATTGACCACACAGTGATTGGACCATTTCTTAGAAGGCATACTATGGGCAGATCACTTAACAGCACTAGCCTCGGTTTCCTCACCTGTAAAATAGAACTGACACAGTGTACTTAACTCAAATGTAGGATTAGATGTGAATACATGTGAAAAACACAGTATAAGACAAATTGGGAGAGAGAAAAGAAAAAGAAGAAATTAACATTCATTTGGCCCTCTTGACATGCTAAGCTCCTATATAATATACATATATATAATATGTATATGACACTTGTATACATGGCTTTGCTTATTTCTGGTAGCAGTTTGGCCAGATATTGTCACTCCCTTTTGAAATGAGAAAACAGGACATGGTAAAGTTAACTAACCTAATCATGGTCCATAGCCCTACAGCTAATTTGTAACAGATTTGGATTGGAATGAAGAGGAATTTGACCTGATTTTCAGAGTGCCACACTGTTTCTCAACAGAAATACTGGAGACACCGTTTTGTAAATACTGGAGACACTCTCACTGGAAATAATCAAATAGACACTATTGGGTGTAAAGTAAGGACAGACCAGCTAGCCAGCTGGCCTGGCTAATTCTAGAATTTGTAATTCTATAGGTCTAACTTTCATTCATTCATCAGTCCATTCATATCCATTATTAAATGCATATTTATTGTGGGGCACCTGGGTGGCTCAGTCAGTTGGGTGTCTGATTTCAGCTCAGGTCATGATCTCTAAGTTTTTTTTAATGCATATTTATTGAGAACCTAGTATGTGCCAGAGCTGCTCTGGGTGCCAAAATGATAAAGAAAACAATCAATAAGAAAAGAAAATAAACAGAGGCGCATGAGTGGCTCAGTTGGCTGGGCGTCCAACTACGGCTCAGGTCATGATCTAGCTGTTCATGGGTTCGAGCTTTGGGTCAGGCTCTGTGCTGACAGTTGGGAACCTGGAGCCTGCTTCGAATTCTGTGCCTCCCTCTCTCTCAGCCCCTCCCCACTCACATTCTTTCTCTCTCAAAAATAAACAAAATTTTTTTCAAAAAAAAAGAAAGAAAATAAACAAAGATCGTTTCAGAAAGCAAAACTGCTCTCAAGTCAAGCGAACAGGCTTACATGATAATGTGTTCCTGGGAGGCTGGGGCGGGGAAGGCGCAGACATGGGGAGAGGCTGGTTTAGATAGGGGGGTCAAGGAAATCTCTGTGTGAAGGGGGTATCCAAACTAAGGCCTGAAGACGAGAGAGAATCAGCCATGTGGAAACAGCAGGGAAGAGCACTCCAAGCAGAAAGAACAATAAATGCAAAGGTTTGGAGGCAGGAACAAACTTGCAAATTAGGGGAACAAAAAGGAGACTAGTGTGCCTGGTGTGTGCTGAGCTCAGAGGAGAAGAGAAACACACCAGGAGCAGGAAGAGGCAGGCAGTAGCCTGGCCACATGGGGCCACAAGTTCTAAATTTTATCCTAGTCCTGGGAATCTATCAAAAGAATCAAAATAAAGTCCTTTCATTTGCTCCCCACCCTCAGTGAGTCCTATAAACTGCTTGCAAGTCACCATTTGCATTTCTCCTTAGAACAGAGGAATGGCAGCACAATGAATTACCTAGGTCTTTAAGGACTGGGACTGTATCTGACAAAGACCTATCCATTTACATCTGGGCAAGAAAATAAATTCTCTCTGGCAGGCACCAGCCAACATCACTGAGAAACCTTCAGGTTGCAGATGAGAAGTTTCCTTATTTGTCATGGGCTAAAAAAGTATTTGCCTACAAGGCTACTGATCCTGGGCTGTCCCTGTGCCCAGGCAGATGTTGGCACTCCCAAGTTCCCAAGCCCATGATGACACCCTGGTGAATTTTTATTTGCATACAAGCATATCATCACCTCCTCCAAACCTTTCTCCTCTTAGCATCGGGGAAGACCAAACATCAGAATCTCAGAGTTGTGGTATAAACTGGATTTGGACTCATATAGATGGATACATTAGAATTCTAGACTTTGCATGAAAGGAGTAAACTAACCCCTCTGAGCTCGGTTTCCTTATCTACAGAGCAGTGGTAGAAAAATCTCACATGATTGTTGTAGAATAAAAAAACAATGATGGCAATTGTGAAAGCACCCTACATCGTGTCTATCATATATTACATGCTCAAAGATGTATATTTTTAAAAAGTCGAACAGCTAAACCTTGCCACACAAACCTAGGATCAGATATGAAACCCCACCTGGGAATTTCTGTAAGCCAACTCCATCTTGTATCTGTGCAATTTTTCTTAAAAGGAAAAATGAGAACAAATCCAAATGCAAAACATTACTTCAAAATACAAATATATTCAGTATCAAGAAAATATAAAATTTAAATATTAGAATCAGCTAAACTTGGGAGATAGGAAAATGAATAATAAATGCAGGTAAAAATGTACAGTTCTGCTTTATGCATACAAGGGGAATAATTAACTAATCTCAAAACATGTAAATGAGGGCTTAGAAGCATTTTCAAAACACCACATCCAATTCCAGTTACATATGCGGAATTTGCTACATTATAATAATTAGAGTTTTTTTTTACAAAAGATTTATTTATTTTGAATAGAAGTATTAAATATTATACTAATTACTGGTTATTTTACTTTGTACCCAGGGAAAATAAATGAATATTCATTAGCTCCTTAAGCTACTGATCCTCCACCGACTAGACAGATTTCAACATCACCATGAAGCTGTGGGTGGGTGGAAAATGCTCCCTGTAAAACCAGGCTCTCACTACAAATCACAGCCCAATGTATTCAGCTAATGTGCACATGCCAGAATCCCAAGTGAATTCTGCTAATACTGTACCTCCAGAGTCCCCAGCTGAGTAGCCAATAAACGAGAATAATGGTTAAATCAAGAATAAGTGTTAAATTGATCATAAGACAACAGAATTATTCTGTCTACACAATCCAGTGATCTTGAACAAAACAATTCCTAAAATACTAAACATGGTTTCACACAATAAAACCAACACTGCCATCTATCCAAAACATGCCTAGTTCATTCCAAAAGAATATTTCAATATACATATTCCAGCCATTTTCCAACTTAGCTTTTGATCCTACTCTAAGGAAAATATCCCACCCCTGAAGGACCAAGCTTGAGATTTTAACTTAGGAGGTATTTATGCTGTAGCTCAACAGGCAAACACTTTCTCTAGTGAAAGGGAGAAAAACCATGCAGTACTTTTCTCTAGACACTAGTCTGGTTAATGTTTTCCCCCCATGTACCAGTCATCTTTTACTGGATGTTAATTCTCAATGAAAATACAAAAGGAATCAAGGGTGTCAGGCCAAGGTCATGGTCAGGAATGCAGAGTGTGTCCTTCACAATGGGCCCTCTTCAGTGGTACCAGCACAGCTGCTCACGTTTCAGTTCCTTGTAAGAAAGGCAGGGGTGCCTGCTGAGTGGCTCAGTCGGTTAAGCGTCCAATGTCAGCTCAGGTCATGATCTCACAGTTTGTGGGTTTGAGCTCCAAATCGGGTTCTGTGCTGGCAGCTCAGACCCTGGATCCTGTTTCGTATTCTGTGTCTCCCTCTCTCTCTTCCCCTCCCCTGCTCATGCTCTGTCTCAAAATAAATAAAAACTATTAAATTTTTTTTTTCTTTTAAAAAAGAAAGGCAGATGTGTAGCAACATGGATGGACCTTGAGGGTGTTATGCTAAGCGAAATAAGTCAGGCAGAGAAGGACAAATATCATATGTTTGCACGTATAGGAGGATTAGGAGGAACTTAACAGAGGAACAAGGGGGAGAAGAAGGGGAGAAATGGTGGGGGAAAGGGAGAGAGGCACACCATGAGAGACTCTTGAATGCTTGAATGCTGACAAAAACTGAGGACTGATGGATGTGGGGGGGAGGAGGGATGGGCATGGAGGAGGGCACTTGGGGGGATGAGCACTGAGTGTTATGTGGAAACTAATTTGACATAAACTATTTGTAAAAAAAAAAAAAAAAAAAGGAAAGGCAGTAGTTGAAAAGCATGTGGAGGCACCTGGGTGGTTCAATCGGTTGGGCGTCCAACTTTGGTGCAGGCCATGATCTCACAGTTCGTGGGTTTGAGCCCCTTGTCAGGTTCTGTGCTGACAGCTCAGAGCCTGGAGTCTGTCTTCAGATTCTGTGTCTCCCTCTCTGACCCTCCCCTGCTCACGCTGTTTCTCTCTCTCAAAAAATAAATTGAAAAAAACATTTAAAAATTAAAAAAAAAAAAGAAAAGAAAAGCATGTGAACTGTGAGCACCCTAGAAGACCCGTGATGCTCATGTTTTTCACACTGACATACTTGTTTTAACACTGGTAAGTAACCTTTTTGAAATGAGCCAGCAATGCCTTTGGGAGTGAAATCCCACCTCAGTATTCACCTTGGCAGCTCTCCTAGTTTGACATCCATGAGCTGCTTCTTCTTCACCAGTATGACTGATGCTACCTTGGAGTCTTGGGTGTCTGCAGTGAGTCGGGTTAACTTTTAATTCTTGCTAAATTTAAGATATCTCTCTGTGTTGGAGTTCTCACGATGCTTGATTTTTGTTTTTTGGTTAAACGGCTTTGTGAACCAATTTAATGCACAAGAAACTTACTGGAAGAGAGGGGCTGTGGCTCTGGGGGTTACATGATCTTACAGAAAGAGCATCAAGTTTCCCTCTTAGCCTTGGCTATTATGTTGATCTACGGCCCCAATGGGGCATACTTGGGCAGACTGTTAATTCTACCAGATGGAAGTATGTATATCACAATAGCTTGATAGAGTTAGCTTTCAAGAAAGTAAAATTCTTCACCATTTAAAGAGAGTGTGTCTTGGGGCACCTGGATGGCTCAGTCAGTTAAGTGTCCAACTCTTGATTTTGGCTCAGGTCACGATCTCAGTTTGTGAGTCTGCTTGAGACCCTCTTGCTACCTCTCTCTTTCTCTCTGCCCCTCCCAGGTTGTGCTCTGCTTCTCCCTCTCAAAATAAATAAACAAACATTAAAAAGAAAAAAAAAAGAGGGTGTGTCTCTATAAGAAATTTCACATTTCTGGGTGTTAGAGGAGAGAAGAGGACTCATTCAACAAATATTTATTAAGCAACAAGCATGTGCTGTACTCTCTTACTACTTTAAGTGTGGTTCCTGGACAAGCCATATTCACATAACTTGGGAGTTCCTTAGAAATGCAGGTTCAAGGGTCTACCCAGACCTACTGAATCAGCATCCCAAGGTGATTTCTACATTAAAGTTTGAGAAACACCACTAGACACCATGTTAAGTGATCTATTTCCACCATTATCTCCATTTAACATATTCTAAAAATAAAAGTCCAGGTCATACAGCTGCCAAAATTTGCTTATGTTACAACTTAAGATCTAATTCTAACTCACTGCTAGGAGCATGGCAAAAGTATTTACAGTGATATGAAGTAGGAAAGGGTCTTTTATAAAGATCTCATATGCAAGCCAAGAATGAGCCTCACTTCAAGGTAAACAAGGATGCTTCAACCTACCTGGTATAGGTAGACCAATAAGGTTCCCATTTCTAAATTCATGTTGGAAAAGTTTCCCATATAGGAAATCTAGACACTAGGAAGACCTAGGAAATAAAGGCTGGTCTCATCTGGTTTCCAGCTGGCAGTGAGAAAGGGCTAGAAGGAAAATTATCCAATTCATTTAGCCAGCTAATTTATTTAGGTCTTTCACTAGTCCATGGCCCTTGCATGGGAGAAATCACATGAGGTAGATAAACATCAGGGAGGGATGTCTCCACTGATTTCATTGGACAGTTGTGTTACATTTTATCTTCATTTTCTGCTCTAATAGATGCTGGTAATACTTCTTGACAGGTTGTGTAGAGCCACAGATTTTCCAAAGCCAAATGGAAGTGACTTTAAAGATATTGTAGAAATTAATGACCCATGAGAGTTTTCTATGGACTTATATCTACTCTCCCCGGAGCTTCCTCCATGTCAATCTTTATCAACTTGTCTATTTCCCAGCATCTTACTTTCACATTTTTCTTTTAATTTTTAATTACAAAAGCATTGTATAAATTCATGTTTTAGAAAAAATTCAACTCATACAAAAATAGAGTAAAATGAAAATCTGTTTTACTTTCTACCCAAGGGTAATTACTATTAAACTAGAATGCATTTTTCTAGACCTTATTCAAATTTACAATGTATGTGCATATATCCACATGTAGTAGTTTTACATACTTGGACCATACTACATTATTATTTTGCAACCTTTTTTTTGCTTACTTCCTTTTTTTCTACTTTATCTTGGAGATGGTTCTCTTTTTCTCTCACCATATATTAAATACATACTCTCTCACCATATATTAAATACATACAATTTCTTTTTTTTAATATAAATATAATTTCTAAAGATAAACTAGATTTATCCTGATTAATTTAATCATTCCTCTATTGACAAAGATTTAGATTCATTCCAATGAGTTTTTATATAACAAAAATAAATGGATAAAAATAAATAATTATAACAAATTTCCCAGATGGTCAGATATAAGAGCAATATATTAAAATCAAGAGCTTTGTATTACTAATAACTAGAATATAATTTTTAAAAATTATATTTTTAAAATATAATATAGAATTTTAAAAAATATATAATTTTTAAAAATTATATTTTAAAAATATAATATAGAATTATATTTTATAATATAGAATATAATTCTATATATACTATATATATAAAATTTTATATATATATAACTTTATAAAAAGTTATATTTATATTTATATTTTATATTTATAAAATGTTATATATATCCTATATATATAAAATTTTATATAATATGTAAAATTATATTCTATAATATAGAATATTATTCTATATATCCTATATAAAATAGGATTATATATATAGATATATATAGGATATACAGATTCTATATATCCTATATAAAATAATATTCTATATTATAGAATATAATTTTTAAAAAGCCCATTCACAGTAATATATGCAAGGACAATATAAAAAAAATCTATACTGACAGGTATAAAAAATTTACTGAGAGAATAGGAGAGACATATACCATATTCTTAGATGAGAAGATACAATGTTTTAAGCATATCAATGATCTCAATAATTATCTTCACAAAAATCAATATATCCCAGACAAATGGCATTGGGATAGTTTATATATCTTGACAAACTGGTGTAAAGTTATTCTAGAACAGGGAGTATAAGAAAGAGCCATGTATATTTGGGGAGGAGAAATAAGACACAGTTAAGATACCCTCAATTTTCGTGAGTGAATTTGTTTCAACTCTAGTATCACCACATTTTGCCCAGTGCCAGCAGAATAAGCAGAATAAGCATGTTGTTGAATCAGAGCTCCAAGGGAGACAGTGAGACAGAGAGGGAAAGAGGGAGGCGGGGGAGAAAGAGAGACAATGTATCAAAATATAATTTAAAATAAATTTGTAAATCAAATTTCCAGAACACTACCATTAAAGTCAATATATTCTTTGTGACCAATTGCCAATTATAGCAAAGTATAGTAAAAGTTTAGGAGTTACTTGAAAAGAACAGAGGTTCTCTATTTGTTGGCTAAAAAATAATACATATATTCACAGTCAAGTTTGTTAGCTTCATGAAAAAAAGTATACACTTTTGAATCTACATGATATATTGATTCCTGAGGATGTGAGCACTTGACTCTTTCTTCAGTTTAATTTTATTTTATTATAGCCATGATTAATTCCTCCTTTTTTCTCACTGTTTTCATCATCTGTTATAATAATTGTTCCTCCTCCTCCTTTTTTCCTTCCTCCTTCCTCCCTTCTCTCTCTCCCTTGCTCTCAGTAAATTATTTTGAAACAAACCCCAGACATCATGTCACTTCAGCTCTACATACCTGAGTATGCATCTCTAGAAAATATGGCATTCTGTTACATAACCGTATTACCATTTTTATACACATAAGAAAATGTAAAATTTTCATGATATCATCTAAGATTCAGGCATGTCCAGATTTCTCTAGTTTTAAAAAATGTTTTTGGGGGCACCTGGGTGGCTCAGTTGATTAAGTGTCCAACCTCAACTCAGGTCATGATCCCACAGTTCATGGGGTTAAGCCCTGCATCGGACTCTGTGCTATCAGCTCAGAGCCTGGAGCCTGTTTCAGATTCCATGTCTCCCTCTCTCTCTGCCTCTCCATAGCTCACTTGCTTGCTCGCTCACCTCTCTCTCTCTCTTCAAAGTAAAATAAACATTAAAAAATGTTTTTGCTCTTAGTTTTATGGGATCCAAATAAACAAGGTCCACACATTACATTCAGTTATCTAAATTCTCAGTGTAGAATGGTCTCTCTGGCTTCCCCTCTATTATTATTAGTTTTTCAGGTAACTGACTTGTGAAGAAACCAAGTGTATTATCCTATAGAAGATTCAACATTTGCGACTGGTCTGTTTACTTCCTTGTGTCAGTTGATTGTTCAATTCATCCCTCATGTTCCTTTCATTTGGAAGTTAACTTTAAAGGTTTGATCAGATTCAGTTTAATTCTTTGGCAAGAATACTGTACTTTGTAATTCTGTCATATCAAGAGGCATGCACAGCCTGATGCTAAGACTGATCAGTGGGGTTGGGGCATGACTGTCCACCTCCTTAACTGTAAACTTTACAACAAAATTTCATCCAATGGTTTTATCCATTGATAATTATTGCCCAAATCAATTACTCATTAGAGGTTAAAAATGCTGAGTTTCTAATCCTATTATTTCTTATACTTTCATTATGTGGAGTTTCTCCAAAAACAAAAACCTTTACCCTCCCCTAAAACTATTTGATTACCCTAATATACTGTTCATACGTAAAAGACAGGACAAATGTTTAATCTTTCCTTATGATGACACCTTTTAGATTAAAAAGCTATTGTCATAATAACTTTCAATAATGCCTACTGAGATGTTTTAGTTGGCTTTCTCCTTTTTTTTTTTTTTTCGTTGAGTATCATTGTGGAATCTATGTAATCAATGTTTTTCATTCAATAGAAAGCACTATTTTTGATACCAAAATCTGCCCATTCTCAGCCAAGGAAGCTCCTTCATGTTTGTTACTGTTCCCTTTGGTGTGACCCATTAGTCTTTGACAACTCCCTTGTATTCACACATAAGATTTTTGAGACACATATTATAAATTTCTTATCCCACACCTGGAATCAAACATTCCTCCAAGGAGTCCTGATTCCTTATGGTAGTTAGACAATTTAAGAGCAAGACTTTGTGATTGGGCTTCATAGCCTTTTCACATTTTTTCACTGAACAAAGCTAGAAAATTTTGATTTTTAAAAAAAGGAAACAAAATACTGAGTCTAAAATGATATTTCAAATGTCATGTTACAAGATTTTATGTGTGGCTATCATTAAAAACACAAGAAATGAGAAGTGTTAGCCAGGATATGGTAAAAAGGGAAGACTTCTGCACTATTGATGGGAACATATATTGGTGCAGCCATAATGAAAAACATTAAAAAAAAAAAAACTGCCAAAAAAGTTAAAAAAAGAACTACCATATGACCCAACAATTCTGCTTCTGGGTATATATCCAAAGGAAAGGAGATAAATATCTTAAAGAGATATTTGTACCCCCTTATTCACTGCAGCACTATTTACAATAGCTAAGACATGGAAACAACTTTAATGTCCAGTGACAGATGAATGGATAAAGGAAACGCAGTAAGTATATACAGTGGAATATTATTCAACCATAAAGAAGAAGAAAATACTGTTATTTTTAAACAAGACGGATGGACCTTGAAGGTCTTTTACTAAATGAATTAAGTCAGACAGAGAAAAACAAGTGCTGTCTTATATGTGAAATCTAAAAAAGTGAACTCATACATAGAGGATAGAATGAATGGTAGTTGCTAGAGGTGGGGGATGGAAAATGGGTAAAAGTGGTCAAAAGGTAAAAATTTCCACTTATAAGATAAATAAGTTCTGTAGACATAATGCACAGCATTGTGACTACAGTTAAAAATACTGTATTATATATTTGAAAGATGCTAAGAGAATAGATCTTGAAAGTTCTCAACACAATAAAAAAAACCTTGTAACATGTGAAGTCATGGATGCTAATTAAGCCTATTGTGGTAAATACATATAAAATCATTTTGTATACCTTAAACTAATATATTGTTATGTGTCAATTATTTCTCAATTATATCTCAAACTGAGAAAAAAGATACATTATTTCTTTGATGTTTTATTTCTTTTCTCTTATATTAAAAAAACTAGGTTTCTAATAACATTAACATATTTAGTTACATTAACCTATTATTTCACTGGTGACATATGATATGGAGTATCTTTTCATATACTTATTTGCCATCTGTATATCTTCTTTGGTAAGGTGTCTATTAAGGTCTTTCACCCAGTATTTAATCAAGTTATTTTCTTATTGCTTTTCTGGGTAACAGTCCTTTATCAAATATGTGTTTTGCAAACATATTTTTCTAGTTTGAGGCCTGTATTTTAATTCTCTTCACATTGTCTTTCATGGAGTGGAAATTTTTAATTTTCATGAAATTTGGCTTATCAATTCTCTTGCATGGGTGGTGCTTTCAGTGTAATATATAAAAAGTCACTGTCATGCCCAAAGTCATCTAGGTTTTTTCCTATATTATCTTCTAGGATAGATCTAGATCTAGGATCATCTAGATCTATAATCCAGTCTGAGGTTATTTTTTAAAAGTGTGTAAGGTCTGTGTCTAGATTCATTTTTGTTTGTTTTTTGCAGGTGGATATACAGTTGATCCAGTGTCATTTACTGAAGAAACTATCTTTGCTCCATTCCATTTTATTGCCTTTGCTCCTTCGTCAAAAATCAGTTAACTATGGGGGCGCCTGGGTGGCTTAGTCGGTTAAGCGTCCGACTTTCACTTAGGTCACGATCTCACGGTTCGTGGGTTCGAGCCCCGCGTCGGGCTCTGTGCTGACTGCCGGCTCAGAGCCTGCAGCCTGTTTCAGTCTGTGACTCCCTCTCTCTCTGACCCTCCCTTGTTCACGGTGTCTCTCTCTCTGTCTCTCCTAGAAATAAATAAAAAATATTAAAAAAAAAATCAGTTAACTATGTTCATGAGGGTCTATTTCTGGACTCTCTAATTTGTTCCATTGATTTATTTGTCTGTTCTTTCATCAGTACCATCTTGTCTTGATTACTGTAGGTTTATAGCAAGTCTTGGAGTCAAGTGTATCAGTCTTCCAACTTTATTGTTCTTCTTTAACATTGTGTTGGCTGTTCTGGGCCTTTTGCCTCTCTATGTAAACTTTACAAACAGATTGTCAATATCTATAAAATAACCTGCTGGTACTATGACTGGATTGCACTGAATCTACTGATTGAGTTGGGAAAAACTGGCAACTTGACAATATCAAATCTTCCTACCCATGACCACGGAATATCTCTCCATTTAATTTGTCTTTCTCATTTCATTCATCAGAGTTTTACAGTTTTCCTCATATAGATCTTGTACATATTTTGTTAGATTTAAACTTAAGTATTTCATTTTGGGGGTAGTAATGTAAATGGTATTGTGTTTTCAATTTCAAATTCCACTTGTTCATTGCTGGTATATAATAAAATTTTTGACATCTGTATGTTAACCATCTAACTTGCTAACTTGCTATAATTGCTTATTCCAGTTTTTCTGTCAATTCTTTTGTTTTTTATCCATAGACAATCAGGTCATCTGAGAACAAAGACGATTTTACTTCTCCCTTCTTAATTTGTATGCCTTTTATTTCCTTGCCTTGCCTTACTGTAGTAGCTAGAACTTCCAGTAGGATGTTGAAAATGAATGGTGAGGGGAAATATCTGTATCTTGTATCTCAGAAGGAAAGTTCTGAGTTTCTCACCATTAAGTATGATGTCAGCTGCAGGTTTTTTGTAGATAGTCTTTATTAAGCTGAGAAAGTTCCCCTATATTTCTAGTTGACTGAGCTTTTACCATGTATGAGTGTTGGACTTTGTCAAATGCTTTTTCTACATTTATTGATATGATCTTCTGATTTTTCTTTTATAACCTGCTGGTGTTTACTACATTAATCGATTTTCATATTTTTAAAGATTCTTTGAAAATTTATTTTGAAACAGAGATAGAGAGCAAATAGGGGAGGGGCAGAGAGATAGAAAAAGAGAGAATCCCAAGCAGGTTCCATTCTATCAGTACAGAGGCTGATGCAGGGCTCAAATACATGAATTGTGACATCATGACCCCAGCTGAAACCAAGAGTCAGATACTCAACCAACTGAGTCACCCAGGTGCCCTGATTAATCAATTTTCAAATACTGAACCAGCATTGCCTAAGTGGCATAAATCCCACTTGATCATGGAGTAAAGTTACTTTCATATAGTTTTGGATTTAATTTGCTAACATTTTTGAGGATTTTTGCATCAACATTTATGAGAAATATTTGCTTGCAGTTTTCTTTTACTGTAGTGTTCTTCTCTGGTGTTGACATTAGGGTAATACTGTCCTCACAGAACAAGTTAGGAAGGATTCTCTCTGCTTTTATCTTCTAAAAGACATTGTAGAGAACTGGTATAATTTTTTCTTTACATGTTTGGTAGTATTCACCAGTGAACCCACTTAGGCCTGCTATCTTCTGTTTAAGAATGTTATTAGTTATTGATTTAATTTCTTTCATAGATATGGACCTCTTCAGATTGTCTATTTCTTATTGTATGACCTTTGGCAAATTGCGTCTTTCAAAGAATTTGTTCATTTCTTCTAGGTTATCAAATTCGTGAGCATAGAGTTGTTCACAGTATTCCTTTATTATCACTTTAACGTCCATAGGATCTGTAGCAACATCCCATCTCTTCCTTCTGTTATTAATAATTTGTAGCATCTCTTTTTTTTCTTGGCCAGCTTAGCTAGAGGCTTACTGATTTTTATTAGTCTTCTCAGAGAGCCAGCTTTTTGGTTCATTAATTCTATTAATTTCCTGTTTTCAATTTCATTAATTCCTTCTAATTCTTATTATTTATTTTCTTCTTACTTTGGATTTAATTTGCTCTTCTTTTCCTAGTTTTCAAAGGTGAAAGCTGAGATGACTGATTTCAGATCTTCTCTTTTAATACAAGCATTTAATACTATAAAATTTTCTCTCATCATTGCTCTTCACTGCACTGTGCAAATTTTGATATTTTTCATTTTCTATTAAAGCAAAATATTTTTATGTTTCTTTTGAGATTTCTTTTTGACTCGTGTGTTTATTCTTTCAACAGACATTTTATTGAGCTTTACCCTGTACTAGATACTAAGGATACAAAGGAAGAAAACATTCTTCCTCAAGGAGTTCTATCTAGCAGAGTAGAAGGCTATGGGAATCACTAACTAAAATAAAATATGATAATACATAATCAAGATAAGTATATATTATTCTAGGGAGAGAGATGAAGGAAGATTAAATCTGCCCAAGGGAGTCAGGAAATGTTTCCTTAAGCTACTCTTACTCAAATGTAACCACTTTTCTTACTTTCTTTGTTGGTTCCATGCAGGATTCATTTACTTCTTTATCAGTACTTCCCTGACACTTTTTATAGTTATCATCTATATCAGTTATCACAGTTTACTACAGTTTGTTTACAATTCTATCATTCAAATGAACTTGTTAGTTTCTTGAAAGCATGGTACAGATCTTCTTCATCTATTTTTGGTACCCGACAGTGTCCACAGTACAATAAAGCTCAGTAAAGTTTTTGTAAATAAATGTATGCACATATGGATGGATGAATGAGGTAATATATGATACCACTACAACTGTTGTATTACTAAAGCTATATTATTATCAGAACAATAATTTGTGCAGATACTAGAGCCATAACATGGTAAGCATGAAAAAAAAGGTAACTTTAATTGAACACATGGATGAATATCAATATTAAAAATTTATATTATTTATTTTAAAGAACACATTGTAGGTACTCATTTCTACATATGTCTTATAGAAACATTTATGCCTATTTGAGCAAATATTTCTGTTTGTGAATGTTCTCTTATACTAAAATTAATAAATAACTCTTCTTGTTTATTATCTAAAGTTGGAGGATCACCTAATTATATTTGAGGCTAATACAACCATTCAAGGTGGCCATTATAACCGTAAAATGAATTCAGGTGCATTTAAAATGACTGCCTCTAGGTGACACCTGGGTGGCTCAGTTGGTTAAGTGTCAGGCTCTGGGTTTTGGTTCAGGCCATGATCTCATGGTTTGTGAGTTCAAGCCCTGCAATGGGCTCCATTCTGACAGTGCTGACAGAGTAGGCTTGGGATTCTCTCTTTCTCCCTCTCTCTCTGCCCCACCCCAGCTCTTGCTCTCACTCTCAAATAAAAATAAACAAACAAACTCACTCACTCAAGAATGACGGTCTTTAGGAAAAAATCCCAGAGTTGTGATTAACTATAAGATGGAGGGAAATTTAGCAAAGGCTCAAGGGTTAAATCTCCAAACTCTGATATTTTAATATTCTACTACACAAAACATGTTTCTAAGAGTCATAACACGTCATTTCTACGCTTCTCTTTGGGAATGGAATTAACATTCTTGTACTAACTGGAAATGGTGAATTCCTAAATTGTTAATACCTTCCTCAGGCTTCTGCTCCTTTGCAGTTCATTTTGGCTCCAAATTATGAAAATATTGCAATGTGTGCTCATCAGCCTATAATCCTAAATTTCATTCTACTACTTTTGGACTCAGGATTAAACTACAGGGGTCCACTTCTGGGCAGGAAGTATTTTGACATGGAAATTCATTGCACAGTTTGGATCTGTTTTCTTGACTATTGACAGATAACACATCTGGATTTTAGACTTATAAAATCTATTTTGCTAACTACAAAGTCATGTTTACCATACAGTAAGTAAATCCAGCCAGTTGTCATGGGTTCAATGCTGGGGAGTGGGGAGTGGTAGTGGCAAATGGTGCCTGTTTGTAGCTAAGTATGTAACTGGAGGAAGCACTGAATGGAGGAGGAAGGGGTGGAGCTCAAAAAAAAAGAAGGAATTAAAGATCTTATTACAAGAATATAAATGCAGCAACCTTCAAGAAATTAAACAAAAACATGTAGTCAGAAGAAATATCATGTGAGGAAGTATTCAAATGAAGTAAATAGACAAAATAAAAGTGGACAATAAATTAGAGTTGAGATTTCCCAACCACCACTGCACAGAGGGAAACACCATTTATACATTACATAGTGTCCATGAGAAAAAAGAGATGCTCAGCATAATAAAAGTTTCTCATATATGTCTTCATAAAAAGTCCACTGTGCGCAAATAGAGATTAGTTATAAGTCACTTATGGAAACTCTGAAAAATCTTTAAAACACTATTATATATTGTTGTAGGTACTTGGACATGTACTAACAGCATACAAAATGCGGAAAGACACGTACCACCTCTAGAACAGTGGTTACTTCTAAGGCTGGGTGCAGGAGAGTGTGAAACTATATTTATAACATTCTATTTATTTTCCAAAAACAAGATAGGTGAGGCAAAAAGTACACTTTTCGTGATACTTTGGGGTCGATTTTTTTCTGTAAGTTTGAAATAGGTCATAAGGAAAAGATTTAAAGTTTACATGTGAAATATAATGAACAATGTATTTCAACAAACTCAAAGTAAATACGATCAGTACAAAATCTTGCCTTTTATTTTTTTAAAATAGTCTGTCAAGTTGGTTCCCATATAACACCCAGCACTCATCCCCAAAAGTGCCCTCCTCCATGACCATCACCCCCCTTTACCTCCCCCCTGACACCCATCGTCCTCAGTTTGTTCTCAGCATTCAGAGTCTCTCATGGTTTGCCTCCCTCCCTCTCCCCAACTATTTCCCCAATTCTCCCCCACAGTGCTCCGTTAAGTTCCCCCTAATCCTCCCATACGTGGAAACATATGGTAGCTGTCCTTCTCTGCCTGACTTATTTCACTCAGCATAACACCCTCAAAGTCCATCCATGTTGCTACACATGGCCAGATTTCATTCTTTCTCATTGCCATGTAGTAGTCCATTGTACAGATAAACCACATCTTCTTGATTCATTCGTCCGTTGATGGACACTTAGGCTCTTTCCATGTTTTGGCTATTGTTGAGAGTGCTGCTATGAACATTGGGGTACATGTGCCCATATGCATCAGCACTCCTGTATCCCTTAGGTACATTCCTAGGAATGCTATTGCTGGGTCATAAGGGAGTTCTATTGTTAATTTTTTGAGGAACCTCATCACTGTTTTCCAGAGGGGCTGCACCCATTTACATTCCTACCAAAAGTGTAGGAGGGTGCCCATTTCTCCACATCCTTGCCAGCATCTAGAGTCCTCTGATTTGCTCATTTTAGCCCCTCTGACCGGCGTGAGGTGGTATCTCAGTGTGGTTTTGATCTGCTTTTCCCTGATGATGAGGGACGCTGAGCTTCGTTTCATGTGTCAGTTGGCCATCTGGATATCCTCTTTGGAGAAATGTCTGTTTCATGTCTTCTGCCCATTTCTTCATTGGATTATTTGTTTTTTGGGTGTGGAGTTTGGTGAGTTCCTTATAGATTTTGGATACTAGCCCTTTATCTGATATGTCATTTGCAACTATCTTTTCCCATTCCACTGGCTGCCTATTAGTTTTATGGACTGTTTCCTTTGCTGTGCAGAAGCTTTTAATCTTGATGAGGTCCCAATAGTTCATTTTTGCTCTTGATTCCCTTGCTTTTGAGGATGTCTCAAGTAAGAAATTGCTGCAGTTGAGGTCAAGGAGACTGTTTCTGGCTTTCTCGTCTAGGATTTTGATGGTTTCCTGTCTCACATTCAGGTCCTTTATCCATTTTATTTTTGTGTACAGTGTGAGAAAATGATCTAGTTTCATTTTCTGCATGTTGCTGTCCAGTTCTCCCAGGACCATCTGTTAAAGAGGCTGTCTTTTTTCCATTGGATACTCTTTTCCGCTTTGTCAAAGGTTAGTTGGCCATACATTTGTGGGTTCAATTCTGAGTTCTCTATTCTATTCCATTGGTCTATGTGTCTGTTTTTGTGCCAATAACACACTGTCTTGATGATGACAGCTTTGTAGTAGAGGCTTAAGTCTGGGATGGTGATGCCTCCCGTTCTGGTTTTCTTCTTCAATATTATTTTGGCTATTTGGGGTCTTTCGTGGTTCCATACAAATTTTAGGATAGTTTGTTCTAGTTCTGAGAAGAATGTTGGCGCAATTTTGATTGGGATTACATTGAATATGTAGGTTCTTTTGGGTAGTAATGACATTTTAACTCTATTCTTCCAATCCATGAGCATGGAATGTTTTTCCATTTCTTTGTGTCTTCTTCAATTTCCCTCATAAGTTTTCTACAGTTTTCATCATACAGATCTCTTATATCCTTGGTTAAGTTTATTCCTAGGTATTTCATGTTTTTTTGTGCAATTGTGATGGGATCAGTTTCCTGATTTCTCTTTCTGTTGTTTCATTGTTGGTGTATAAAAATGCAACCAATTTCTGTACACTGATTTGTATCCTGCAACTTTGCTGAATCCACAGATCAGTTCTAGTAGGCTTCTGGTAGAGTTTGTCGGGTTTTCTACGTAGAGTATCATGTCGTCTGCGAAAATGAAAGTTTGACTTCTTCTTTGCCAATTCTGATGCCTTTTATTTCCTTTTGTTGTCTGACTGCTGATGCTAGGACTTCCAGCACTATGTTAAATAACAGTGTATTGTATTCTTTACTACTGTGTTACTTTCATTGTAGCATATCAGTAAATGAATAAACAAGTTTACTGGCATTAGGCATTTTTACGCAGATATTACCAAACTTCTACTGTGACATTAAAATAACATTGCTAACAATTCCAGTTATAGTTCTGGAGATCTGAATGCATCCAATGTTCCTATAACTGTCCCCAACTCTTGTTATGAAGGCAAAGGGATGATGTTCTTACTTCTCCTTCCATTTACTCTTTTCTTATCAATTTCAAGACTTCCCATAATACTTGAACTGACTACACATATAAAGTAATTGGAAGTGTATCTGTGTTATTTTCCTTGCTCCACACCCCTAACCACTATCCCCGGGAATGATTATAACTACAGCATTCAAGCAAGTGGCTTTACTTTGGGATGGTGTAGATGCTGGAGAAGGCATGAAGAATGAGCCTATGTTGGAGCTCCAGGTACAGAGAGTCCCCCTACACCATAACTCAAATATTTACCAACACTCTTTCATTAGCCAAAGGATTCTGAGGTGTACAGTGTGTCTGCACCATCAAGATTTTGTGTCTCTAGTCTATGGTGTGATTTTCTCACCGTCAGTACCTGAATCATCTGGGAACTTGTTAGACATGCAAATTTTCAAGCTTCACTCCAGTCCTGATGAATCAGAAACTCTGGCGATGAGAAACTGGGGGTGAGTACCAGCATTCTGTGTTTCAACAAAACTTCCAGGTGATTCTGCTAGTTGCTAAAGTTTGAGAATCATAGATTATTCTCTATTTTGGTCTATCAGAGGTAGTACAGTGTGAAAGAATGTGGATTCTGGAGCCAGACTTTCTGACTTCAAATTCTATTTCACCCAGTACTAACTATATGTACTGCACAAGTTACTTCACCTTTCTGTGTCTCAGTTTCTTTACCTGTAAAATGAGGTTAATAGTAGTATACCTATTCATAGGATGGTTATAAGAATTAAATGGATTGGTTTAATAATGTCAGCTATTTTCATAAAGTTAAACAAGGAAGGAAGATTTGGCTCAAGTTCTGCCTTTGGCAAACTCCTCCTGAGACACAATGACTTTATCTGTGAATGGGAAAATTATATCTGAACCATTTGCATCACCAGTTGGTGTGAAGAAAAGATGAAAAAATGTGCAAGTCTTTAGTAAACTGAAAGAGCTATTTAAGGCAAGGTAGCAAACTATGTCACACTCACCAACTTGATTGTGATTTTCCCCTCATCAGGTGCAGTGTAAGTCTAATAAACTCTCTTTCCGTTTCTTCCCACCAACCGATCATCCTGCCCACTTTTTAGAGAGCACTCAATTCATACTGAGAACAGCTGTCACAGTCTACAAGGTATTTGTCTAATGTCTTCTGTAGTACTTCTTTAGATACCAGACATCTCTCTTTCCTTTAGTGACATCATTCTCACCAAATAACTGTTATTCCCCCAGTGGTTTCCATCTGACTTGGAAATATGCCATAGTTAGCAGCATGACCTACTTGCTGATGTCCTTCCAAATTTCATATAGAGAGGCACAATACAGAAATAACCATTTATTGAGAAACTATTAGGAACAAGGTGCTGTGCTAAGGTTCCACATACTTTTTATTCATTCCTCAAAATAACCCCATGAAGCAAGTATAATGACTACCCCTATTTTATAAATAAAAAAAAACATGCTAAGAGGCTAAGTAACTTTATCCTAACTTTCCAACTAGAAAGATCTCTTTGATTCCAAGACCTCCTTCAATAGACCCATGCTGTAGGACAAAATCATCTCGTCCTGAACTCTTTGGGCACTTTAAAAAGTGAACACTCTAAGACAAGGACAGAGACATATGAACCAGCTCATCTCACATGCCTCTCAATAAGAAAGCCTGTGTTTGGGTGAGATTCGAGTGATTTTTTAAAAACAAATGCTCAAGAACCATTTCATTCTTCCCTTTGTCACCACAAAGCTCAGGCCTATGCTCCAGAAGGGCACTTAACTCTCCCTAAGACTCAAAATCAAATTACTACTCCAAACACATTGTAGTTATTGTTGTTCTGTTTAAATTTGCCACATTGGTTTATTTGTTCCCCACTCTTAACTCTAAGACATGTCATTTTTAACCAACAATTGAAATGACATCACTTGTCCATTCAAAATCATCTTTTGTTGATTTTATTTTTTCTCCATATAACTTTCATCACTGAAAGAGGTGTAGAATCACTTGGAAAAGTCTAAATGTCTATAAAGTCTTAAGGTTAATTAAAAATGTAAGCTCTATAAGAGAATTCCATTTACTTATAACGTCATCTTCTGACTTGAGGGAGAATGTCCAAATATCACCAAATGAGTGTTTAGAAAAACCTACAACTGCAAACATTTAAATAGAGCCAAAAGACCTTTCATCTAACTTCTTTACTTGACAAATGTCATCTCTGAGGGCTTTTGGAGTAGGCTCACCTGAGCTCCTTCAACTGGTAGAAGCAATACATAAAACTCAATTTAAATGGATTTTTGGCTTTGCTTTGTTATAGTGCCTTGACAAACAAATCTATGTGGCTTCTCAAGCAAACAGACCTGAAAACTGCCCTCCAGAAATATTTTAATCAATTAATTTGCTGACTTAAATGCAAATGAGATGTAATTTAGTGGATCTTTTCATCCCAAATCTGAATTCTGTTGTGGTTTAAGTACCTTTGCTTCAACTTTTGAAGTAGACTTTGTAAGGATTGTAAGGATCCTTAGCTGTTACCCATGGATGGTATGAATTTATGGAGTGCTAGTCTGGATGAAAACAGCATTATAACATAAAATGAATCATTAATACTTTAAAACCCAGTATGATTTATATTTATATAAATAACATAAAGGAAGCCAATTAAACCAAAGTCACTGGAGTGTAAATAACATAAAAACTTATTGTTCTGTAAGCTACTGAAAATAAACTAATAATGAAAGTATTTATCATATGTCTAAAAACCAAGCAGGTACGAGTGGGTTAAGCAGACTTCAGGGAGAAACATTTTTATTTTTCTGACATCTTTTAATGCAGGCCCAACATTTTCATCCAATGCAGATCCATTTAAGATGTGACATTATATCTGAAAGTTGCCTTTTGTCCATTTGAGTAATTAATAATTTAAGTGTAACAAGGACATCTTGATTCAAACACTTTGTAATCTGACTAGGAGGATATTTAAAATTCATTACAGTACATTAAACTTGCAGTGAACAGTTAGCTTCATTGCAAAATAAATAAATACCTAATTTGCTTTGATCAGCAGAAATTCTGATAAAATCAGCAAAACACCAATTAAAATGTGAAAAATGTCACCTACCGTAGTTATTCTAATGGAACATGGACTTAGAGGAAGGAACTGATTCAATGTTTATTTTCATGCCAGCTATGGCTTCCAAATGTAAATCATTTCACTTTTTGCTAGTGTAGCTAGCTCCTCATGGCCCCTGCATCCATCCTACAGTGGAGCACTCTGTGTTACATAACAAGGCTGCTCTAATGGGGTTGCCATTGAATTCCTTTAATTTCCTGGCAAATCACTGTTTCCTTCAAATGTTTACCAGTCTTCTCATGTCAGGGAGTACTGGGAACTGGTTGAGGACAAACGCAGTGACCCAGAGATCCATGGTCCTTCCTGGCACATGTGAACACTCCTAGGTGAAGGCAGCTTCTCTTGGAAGAATCGTGATCCTCTGATCTTGTCACTTCAGTCATGTTAGTCCATCAGCACAACGCTGCTATCCGTCCACAGTAATTGAGACTTCTGTCACCACATGGCAAATTCTAGTTCAGTGTGTGTGTGTGTGTGTGTGTGTTCATTTCTAGTACTTAACCTAGTGCAGTGTACCTGGTGGGTACTCAACCAATGAGCCCTGGGAGGACAGAACTGTCCCACCTAAGTGTCCGTCTCTTTCAGTTAATTCTACGGCAGGTGCTTGGATCTCTTGATCTCAGAATCCAGAAATCAATTCTCACCTCCACAGTGCCTCTAAAATAAAGGCAATAGTTATGGAGAGAGAGGAAGACAGTGCTTAACGCTTCACTGCATGTTCTATTTATGGAATTTTAAAAAAAGAACAAAAAATAGAATTGTGTCGAATTGCAAGATGGATTTTCTTTCCTCATCTGCCTTTTCTATGTAGGCAGTTTCTTCTTGACAGAAACCATGAATTCATTTCTAACAAGCACAGTGGAATCTCTATCAGTTCTGGCCACTTCAGAAATCAGTAACTGGAAAGGAGTATGTAAAAGTGAAAAGGATTGCGCTCTGTTGTGGTGCTGTTTTCTTTTGAATTTTTTCAAAATGTTTTTTCATCATCTTTTCAATAATTATATGCGATGGATATTTAAGAAGAAATGTTATGATGAGACCCTCAGCATGGAACCTGGTCCATTTGCAAATGCACTTGCTCATTAACCAATTAGGAGATGAAGTCTGTATTTAAGCAAATCCACAATTCAAAAGCCCCCAAATTGAATTTAAATACCTCAGGGCAACCCATAATGAGTTTAAAATTAGGTGAAATGACAGGAATTTTACTGAATTCAAGAGAACTAATTGTTGGAAGCTGCTTTCATTCATTTGAACATTTGAAGTTCCAGCCAATTATTGCCATTGCATTTCATACCTTCAATTTATATTGTGCTATATGAAGTTTCTTTTCATATAAAATAAGGGGATCGGTCAGTCCATTTGCCAGTAAGATGAGTTCTGCATGTATGCCTTAATATATGCACTGCAAGACTCAACCTTGAGTATGTTGGTATGAATTTAGTACTGTATTTGTAACCTTAAAGAAAAGTTAGAGAGACACATGATCTTATCTGCAACTGGTCATTTGTTTTCATTTAACTAGAAAGCATAATGGCGTAGTGAAGTAAGAAAGGTCTTTGTAGTGATTCCAGCTACCACACTCCACCACCACACATTTCAGGTTATCTTAGACAAGTATATTCACCTCTCTAAGCCTCATTTTCTTGTATTTATGAAATGGGATAATGATACACCTAAATGACAGAATTGTGAGGACTGGATGATCATAAACGTAAAGCATGTAGGATAATGCTTGGCACACAGTAATCACTCAATAAACTCCAACCACTACCATTAGTCATACCATGCCAAAATGTAAAATAAATAAATAAATAAATAAATAAATAAATAAATAAAAATAACACCAGGAAAATTAATAAGATTCAGGATTTTGATCCTCAAAAGGGTTGCCAGATGTACCAGATAAAAATATTGCAGACTCACACCGGGCAGAGTGGCTAAAATGAGCAAATCAGAGGACTCTAGATGCTGGCAAGGATGTGGAGAAATGGGCACCCTCCTATACTGTTGGTGGGGATGTAAATGGGTGCAGCCCCTCTGGAAAACAGTGAGGAGGTTCCTCAAAAAATTAACAACAGAACTCCCCTATGACCCAGCAATAGCATTCCTAGGAATGTACCTAAGGGATACAGGAGTGCTGAAGCATAGGGGCCCATGTACCCCAATGTTCATAGCAGCACTCTCAACAATAGCCAAAACATGGAAAGAGCCTAAGTATCCATCAATGGACGAATGGATCAAGAAGATGTGGTTTACCCTGCTAGGAATATACCCAAGGGATACAGAAATGCTGATGCATAGGAGCACATGTACCCCAATGTTCATAGCAGCACTCTCCACAATAGCTAAAACATGGAAAGAGCCTAAGTGTCCATCAACAGATGAATGGATCAAGAAGATGTGGTTTATCTATACCATGGAATACTACATGGCAATGAGAAAGAATGAAATCTGGCCATGGGTAGCAACATGGATAGACCTTGAGGGTGTTATGCTGAGCGAAATAAGTCAGGCAGAGA